>NC_133776.1:95283191-95525914 GCF_003597395.2 Chelonoidis abingdonii | reverse complement strand
AGGGCCTCATCCTCCCTGATTGAACTAACCTCATTATCTCTAGTTTGCTTCTTGCTTGCATATATATACCTGCCCCTGGAAATTTCCACTACATGCATCCGCCGAAGTGGGTATTCAGCCACGAAAGCTCATGCTCCAAAACGTCTGTTAGTCTGTAAGGTGCCACAGGATTCTTTGCTGCTTTTACACATTTTCACTGGTCTTGAACCATGAATATACTCTAACACAAACTGTAAACATCTGCCTGCAGCATTCCTAAACTACCCTGAGTAGTGAAAGCTCCATTTAGCCTTGAACATCTCCTGGGAATGTGATTCCCAGCTTTTTTCTTCACCTAATTCTTTTTATTATCATCATTATTATTCTATTATATATAGTGCCAAAAGCATGCTTGGCAGTTTAGAGTTATCAGGTTTTTCACAATTGTTAACTTAATTTTTCCCTGCTGCAGCTTAAACCCATTCTTGTGCTGTTTCCTGTTGACTAAACTGAAAATCTATCCTCTATACAGCTCCGTCACCTTTGTAAACCTTTGATACTAGTATCTTCTTTCCTTGATTTTCTTTTATTTAGAATATAAATTTTCCAAGCTTATATTCCAAGCTTTCCATTTAAAAAATGTCATGCCCAGTACCATGTAGTATTACAGTGGAGAGCTAAGCAGTGGAAAACAGAGCAGGACAATTACTTTCCTCATTTTACACATGGTATACCTATCAATATAACTGAGTATTGCATTTCATTTGTGTTCAGGGTGGATGAAAAGCAGGGGAAGGGCATTATTCAACTCATATAGTCTATTAAAAATATTTATCTGGCACCCATTGCTATGGTATCTAGACACAGTGAGCTCCTAGATCTTTTTCTGTTTTATTGGCTAGCTACCACTTCCCCAATATATTCTGTCTGTATCTACATATATGGTTGCCATCCAGGTAGCACCCCTGTGCTTGTATGTCCATTTGGTTATTCATACTTACGTAGCCCATTTTAACATACTTTGTTTTACTGTGAGCGTATCTTCCAGTGTTTGCAGTCCATCCAAATCTTCTATCATCCAAAGATTCAATCAACATACAGTAGTGTCTGCTCTGTCTTCTAAGCTGTTAATGAAAATACCGTATACCTTTGCACTCAGAAGAGAACCCTGTATTATTCCACTCCATATCTACTTTTAAGTTAATGATGAGTACAAAAAAATAGCACAAGAAGGAACGAACAAAATCAGAAACGCTAAAACACAAAATGAGTTACATTTAGTAAGGGACATAAGAGGCAATAAAAAGAAGTTCTATAAATACATTAGGAACAAGAAAAAGATTAAGGAAAATGTAGGTCCTCTACTTAGCATGGAAGGAGAATTAATAATTGACTACATTAAAAAGCCTGAGGCGTTTAATGCCTATTTTACTTACAGTTTGCCTTTTTAGTATAGATGTAACCAGATACTCAATAAAATTAATATTAACTAGGAGGAAGAAACACAAGCCAAAACAGGGAAACAACAAGTTTAGATAAGTTAGATGTATTCAAGTCAGCGAGGCCTGATGAAATGCATCCTTGGATATTGGCTAAAACAATCTTGGCACTGTTAGCAGTTATCTTAGAGAACTCATGAAGTACGGGTGAGGTCCCAGAGGAATGGTGAAGAGCAAGCATAGTGGACACATGGAACAAAGAGAACACAGAGAGTTATACACAAACTTGGATACCTGGAGAGGTACTGGAATCAATTTTCAATAATCCGTTTATAAGCACCTAGAGGATAATAGGGTCAAGAATAAATCATGTCAAACCAGCCTAATTTATTTTTTTGATAGGGTTACTGGCCTAGACATGATATATCCTGATTTTAGTAAGGCTTTTGACACAGTCCCATATGACATTATCATAAGCAGACTAGAGAAAATTGGTCTATGTGAGAGAACACCACATCACATCACCTAATCCATGGTTTGTTTCATACAGGAGTGAGTAGCAGGCCCCTTGAGTATGGAGACGACAACCTTCAGCTGAAGAGTAGTGGAAGTGTTGGGTGGACTTGGAAAGACTTGGAATGCTAGTTTCTGTGTAGTAGTTTTACGTAGAACTATTTAAAATACTGTACATTCCTGCGGGCTGGATCTGGCCTGCATGTCGTAGTTTGCCCACCCCTGGCCTACCACAGTGGGGCCCCATATTTGGTTAGTCCTTAGGCACTACTGTAATAAATACAGTGATGATTAATTATAATAATCAAAGATATGGCAATCCAGCAGATTTATTTCCTTTCTTCTTTCCAGCAGCTTCCTCAGTTCCCTCCATGATCTCGTATCAGATGTGCAGATACAGTTGGAGAGGGCATCTGTCAGTGAGGAGCTGGGGTGTGGCAGCACTCATTCCTCACATGAGTACTGCTCTGATTATCCTCCCAGTTACCAGACCCTCCTCAGAATCCTAGGAAAACAGCTGGTCACTAGGGGTATGTCTACACTGCAAAGAAAAACCTGCAGCCGACCTGGGCCAGCTGGCTTGGACTCCTGGGGCTTGGGCTGCAGGGCTGGAGCCTGGGCTCTAGGATGCTTGTAGCTTTCAGGGTAGAGCCCAGGCTCCAGTCTGAGCCCGGAAGACTACACGGCAGTGAAACAGCCCTGCAACCTGAACCCCCAGAGCCTGAGTCAACTGGCATGGTCCGGCTGCAGGTTTTTCTTTGCAGTATAGACATATTCTAATATGTAAAACACCTTACTTAGAGTTAGACTATGTGTTTTCAGACCTGTCTATGGGGCAGCCATCTGGAGGTCTTTATTTACTTCCCCCATGACTAGAAGCTCTTCAGCCCTACCTCAAAGCCAATCAGAGGGCTACCATTGTGAGCATCTTAACCCCCTTCCAGGCCAGAGGCTCTCTGATCAAAGGGCCAACAGAGCTTCTGGAGCAGAGAGGTGACTGCTCCACAAGGTGAGAGATCTGGAAGCCCCTCAGCACCTGCAGAGAGATGTAATTGGCTGCACTTCCCCTGAAGGCAGGAGAACTGGACAGGGAGCCAATCAGAAGGGAATTTCTCCCTTTTGCCTGAAAAGGAGTCTTCCCATTCCCTCAATATCTCCCTCCTTTCTCTACCCCAAATACCTCTAAAATCCTCTTGCCAAGTCTCCCCCAATCTCCTCTTTCCTCCCTACTCATACTCTCCTCTCCTCACCCAAGCCATTCTTTGAGGGAAAACGTTCAGCTCACAAACAATTCACCTTCAGGATTCCAGAGGATTGTTATAAAGATCACAAAGGACAAAACTGATTTTAAAACTTCTGAAAAATATCTGCAGTGTTCTATAAAGCTCCAGAATTTCCTCCTTATTATTCTGGCTTGTATTTTCCCACTATGTATATCATGTGGGTTTATGAGAGATTGAGCTCTGGCCCATTCTCTAACAGTACTTGCTTTATGCTGGAAAAGACAACTTGGTTAGCCATGTTTCTGTGCATCTGTAAAATGTTATATTGTCACCCAAAGGTCTTTAAAGAGAAACCTATGTGGCTTTAGTTTCAAGTAGACAGAGTTATTGCTTTTGTGTATTTTTGGATGGACAGAGAAATGCTTAAAATCTATTTGATGTTGTCTTAGCACTAATAATAGTTTAATTTACAGTTTACTAATGATGCATTTGTGCCAGATTCTGGGTTTCTGTTAATGTAAAATGCAGTGGTTGTTGGCATGGTACAGCTACCTTTGATCTTTGTAAATGACCCACAGTAAATTGTTAAATATATGAAACTGAACAGTAGGACGTCTCAAGTTGAGGAATAGATGTGATGTTACCTTGAAAAACCTGTAGAGCATTAACAGAGTTTGTTTTGATGGGAATCTATCCAAGGCACCAAGCGGTGTGTAGGCTGTGTATTAATAGGAGTATGTGTAATGAAGACCTGTTCTTCAAACATGACAGGGAAATTACTACTTTCACAGTGAATAAAGCAGCCTAATTCAGTGAATAATATGTTGATGCTACGTTCCTTTCTCTTCCAGTTTCATTTCAAAGTGGTAAGAATGGATTTTATGAATACTTCTTTTAGCAGTTAACTTTTTAAGTTGTTTTGAACTACTTATGTGAAATATTTAAACAAACATGGATAAAACATGTCTAATTAATACAAATATATTTCAGATGCTTAATATGACTGATAAACAGGTGTTCCATGTGTGTTATTTCAGCAATAAAATGTACATTTTTACTAGAAAGTACATAATCTTTTATTTTAAAGGCTTAATGTTTTTGGTAATGCAGTAATAGAATAGAGATAAGACAAGGGAGGAAATGAACGTAATTCTTGAGAGGTACAGTACTTGCATACAGTCTAATTCATGAGATAGGATTACATCATGCAGGTAAACTAAGTGTAAGATGGGATGAAATTCTGTTTGATATTTTGACCCCAAAAATGTGGTTGCCCTGATTTCATGATATTAAAAATATTCTGTAAATTAGTGTTGGGTTTGCTATTCTCACTGTGTGGGTGGTGGTGTTGCAGGGGGGAGTGTTTTGTTCATTTATTTCCTTTGATATTTTCCCCCCACAGTAACTTGAGGGCTTTGAAGTATTTTTTATAATTTGTAAATGGAAACTCTTTGAAAACATTCTGCTTAACAACATGCTAGACAACATCTTAGTAAAGAAAAATATGTGGCCATGGATCAGGTCTTGTGAATTCTAGAAATCTGCTATCCTATTTTTGAAAACCAAAAAACATTTGCAAAGGTGTTATTTCTGTTTAATTTTTTTTCTCAAATTCATTTGAAAGCCAACATCATGAGATGGATCCACAGAATAAAGTATTTGCTCTCTACGTGGTCCATGTTTTCAATGAGACAAAATATAACTGTTGCTAAGATAAACTGTAATTCTGAGTATAACATACATAGCTGATGAAAAGTACAGTATAACTTAGAGGATTTGTATTATTACAGGTTCCCCCCCACTTCTGGCATTTAATCAAAGCCACAGTCATTGTGTAAATTTAATCACCTTGCAACACACTAGTAATTTCATTATCTTCTTCCCATTTGACAGTACTTAGAGGTTTAAAATTACATTACAGAGATAAAATAGATTTTTGAGTAAAATATTCCAGATAAATATTATCAGGCAAGGCAGTGCAACTGAGACAATGAAAGAAATTATGCTTTTAAGCCAGAGTTGGAATAAATGATGCCCTAAAAGAGAGCAATATTATTTAAAATGTTTCAATGAACAACTTGTCAATATTTTTTCACTCACAAGAGTGGAGAACCAGAGCTGGCTTGCCACCTGTTTTCTAGTTGCTAGATACAGCTATTCCCCTTTTTTCAGAAGCCCATTTATGGGGCATTATAGATTCTAGAGAGAATGGCTCAAAGATGTTGAGCAGTGCAAGCATGTATATACTTACACGCTCACACACATAATCGCTGATGGAATTGTGTAAAGATTTTGAGTTTGAGACACACATGATGTAGGTCATGCCAAAGGAGTGCCAACAAAGCATTAACACTGTCCGCCACCACCATGGATTCTGTATGTGCCATTTATGGTTTTACAGGAAAAAAAACTTCTTTAGAAATGCTTGAGAATTTTTAGAAATGTTATTAGTACTATTTTTCATATCCCTCTGCCTGCACAGGCAGGTTGCTTTAGTACAGTTTATGAGCCTCAGATGGAGAGGAAATTAATACATTTTAGAGAACTCTAAAAATAGCTTTTCATGTCCTCATAATGTAATGAGAGGAAGGCTTGATATTTTGTGGGCCAGATGCACGTGTCGCATCCCTTTGGAAAGGGGAGATTCCAACCTTCTCTCCAGTTGTGTAAATCACCCACTATAGCATTGATAGTTTGAGAAATATTGGACCTTCAGTGTGTTGTGCAAAGGGTTACCACCGTGCGTGTATGAGTCTAGTAGGTATGTTGGACACAGGAATTGCCATAAACTAGATAAAATCAGTAGTTTGCTTAGTCTGGTCTCCTGTCTCCAGCAGTAGTCAGTATTCATTGTGCTTTAGAGGAACAACTAATTAAAAGGAGAAGTTTTTTTTCCTAACCCAGGCAGTTAGTGGCTAGTTTATGCCCTGAATGAGGGTTTACACTCTTTATGAATGTTTATCCTTTCTGAACAAACTATGGATGCTGTTGTTATCCATTTAAATGCCTCATTCTTTTTTTAGCCCTACTATAAAATAATGTGTGTGAATATATATGTATGTCAGAGTAAGACATGCAGATTCAGATTAAGTTAAAATGTTCATTCTGCTGCCCTGACTGCTTATTCCTAATTCCTATAATTGATATAGGTGGTAACCAGTGATAATACATATTCAGGGCCATTGGACAGCAGCAATTCAGTATTGTTAAGCCATATTTGTCTTTCTAAGTATTTATAAGGTGCCTTCAACTTGGCATCTAAGTACCAAACCCTGGTAGGAAAAACAGTCTTAAACAGATTTTGTGGTTGTGTAGAACAGACAAACATTTACTGTATAGAAAAAGTACTGGTCAATGATTTTTAAGGGCTGAATAGTGCTCAGACAAGGACTCTGAGGGAGATTTTCCAAAACCTCCTTGACCAAAGGCAGGTGCCTGCAACCCAGGACAGTGTGGTTAAAAACGGATAAAATGAGGAGCTGCCAGGATTCTGTTTTTGATGTGGAGAATATTCCTATGCCACTTCATCATGGTGGAGTGAGGGGAAAGGAAATTTAGGCACATTATGCCTCAGAAGGCAGCACTCCTCAACTCTTTCAGAAGTTCATGGGTTCCAATCTCACGTCCGGACTTGTCCTACTCAGTGATGACATTGCTGTGCAATGCCCACTGCCATACTTTTAATGAGATAATTATCTGAGTTTGTCTATCTGTCTCTAGCGGCTGTTGAGATGACAGTGGAAGATCCCATTCACAAAAAGCAGATTATAATCCAGGAGTCCTGGACAACTTTTGCTCTTCCAGAAATGCAGTTCCAGTGTCCAAAGCTGCATGTGACCTATTGTTAAATGCCTGCTGCATTTGCCTACATCACTGGACTACTGCTTTCTGGCACTTCACTTTGGAAAGCATATTAAGATAACTTGATTATGCTATAAAATGTTCTTTAAAAATTCTCTTCTGATAAATGTCTGTGTACTTTTAAGGTTTGGGCTATAGCATTAGCCCCAGTCTTTAACTCTGAACTTTCCACCACCTTTAAATTTAGAGTCTAATATGTTTCCTTTTTGTACTGTTATTTTGATGTTCTTTGCATTGCCTTTGGGAACAGGCATGCTATTTATGTTGTTCCTTGCACTGAACTGCATGAATGAGCATGTTCTCAAAGTTTATTGTTATTTAATGCCCAGAGTCTAATTTGAGAATTTGTGTAAAAACTGCTGCAGATAACATTTAAACTATCCAAATATTAATTTTTATGCAATTGCTTTTTGACATGCGTTACATATCTTATTAATTCAAGTATGGAATCTGCCTTTGCTTTCTTACGACCAAATTCTGCCCTCAGGTATAGATGCACAACACCTATTTATATCAATGGGGACTATGCACAGATACAAGACTGTGAAATATGGCTTTTACTTGAGTAAAACTCTAAAATGTCATTTAAAAAAAGCTTTTGTAAAGTTGTCATTCCCTAGCATCTCTTCTCCCCAGAAGAATATGCATGAGCCTTGCTTTATCCTGTAACTAGTTGTACTGGTTGGGGCGCGGGGGGTGGGGGATGGGGTGGTATAGCTGTCAACACTAGACTGTAATCAATAGAATCCAGCCTTCACACTAAACAAAACAAAACAAAAAAACCTGTCTGTGATTCAGGGGGTTACTTTATATTGTAGGGGAAGGATTAAATGAGTTAAACTGCAATACAGTCTAGCTCATCTATTTCTGTCTTCTTCAGACTGTTGCTGATATGGTGACACTAAATAGGTTAGAATTTTCACGTAGCATGGTAACCACACAAGTGCTGTAGGTAGCTTAGATATCTTGCCAGTTACCGCATCTTATGTAAAGATTTCCAGTTACGGGTGTCAAAGAAAAGAGGGTGAAGGAGACATTTAAAATGACTTTAAAGATAGACTACAACAACATGGAACAGTAGCTGGACAGTGCTCTCTGACAGAACTGGAGCAGGATGTCGATTACTGATGGAAGGTGTGGATGGTATGCTTTGGAAAAAGGATGGAACCCAGGAGTTACATATTATTTGTTTAATAATAATGTCGACAGTGAAGTAACATCTCTTTGTGTCTAATTTTTGAAAGCAATGGGTTAATTTACATCACCACATGGTTCAATATATTGCAAAGCACCAGACCATGTCTCCTGGATCAACTCTGTGTTTTAGTAACTGTCTGGAGTAACTGAACATTTATCATCTTACCACCGAAATATTAAAGGATAGGTTATTATTTGTGGCTTAACTTGAATTAATAATTTACCCAGGTTTTTCATTACCTACTTATTAAACACCTGTGTAGTTACTGTGTCAGTGGCTAGTAATTCATGAAGTTTAAAACTTCTGCTGAGTGGTTTTTCACCTAAAACACTATTTTAGTTTATCAGTAAATATTCCCAAATCAGAGATAAAACAGGGAATGCAATAATCCAAATTCCTCTTTTCTAGTCTAAATTGTTAATGCCTTTCCATAGAGCTAGTGAAAAATCTCTCCCTTCCTTTGTTCAGTGAAGCATTAATTTTTTTCTATGGTGTGACTGCATAATGAGTGCCTGCTGAGACAGTATGTGTAATGCATACTTGTATGCATCAAAACCATGGGAGCTCAGACTTTAATCACAGGCCTCTGTTTACAGTGGGGAAAAAAGTGTTACATGAGTGTTCCACAGTTTTATTGTGGAATTTTCCTTGGGAGCTGGGATATGCATTGCCTCTCTTATTTAAAAAAAATCCCACTGAACTTGGTTTGACTTCATGGTAGCATGTGACTCAGTATCAACAAGTAAAAACACCTAAAAAGTAAATATTCAATTTAGAAAAAATTTGTGTAGAAAAGAGTGTGGGGGGCTTTTTCTTTTTTTTAGAAAGCATTTTTTTTCTTTCTTTATTTTGAAGTTATTTGCATTTCTTCTTTGGCTGTAATCCCCAAACAGACACAATGGACCTGAGTCTGCAAGGTGCTGAGCATCTGTTGGTAGCCTTTTAGCACCTTGAAGGATCAGGCTCAAAGGCCCAAATCCTAGATGCAGAGGGCTCCTGACATAGTGGAACTTCTGCAGTTCTGTTAAGCCTTGAATTGCAGAAAGAGGTTCCCAAAGCCTGTTCCACCATGCAGCTTGGCCCTTGGCACAAGGGCATGCTAAAGCTTCTGGGGGTGGGAGCATGGCTACAGGCTCCACTGTCCTTCCTTCATTGAGGTGAGGTATTAGGGCTGGAGGAACAAGGCTCTGTTTCTGCTTCACCGCCTAGTGAGAAGGATTCCTCTCCAGCTTGGAACTGTGGAGTTTCCCAAGATCTAGACAAGTTATTCAGGATGAGTATTGGGCACAGAAATTTGGAGTAAGAGTCAAATGTCTGCCTTTGTTTACACCACTGAAACCACATTGGGGTGCCAAAGGCTTCAATGGGAACCCCTCCTGTATATCCTAAGACAAGATTTGGTCATATCTGAAAACTGTCGCATCAGAAGATGTAACTCATCATTCCTCTTCCTTGCACTTTGACATTTAACCCAGTTCTCTTTTCAGTCAAATGTTAATAATTTAAAGCAAGATGTTCAAATGTGCATTTAATAAAAAAAAATAATTTGATTTAAGATTTTATTAAGATTCAAGAGGATGGCTATTGTTTGTAACTACAAACATTAGTAAGCAAAGATTTTGCAAGGCCTGTATGCATCCATGTCAAACTTGCACTTCATAATCCTGCAGATGGGCCTGTTTTTGTAGGATCATAAGATTGATCGAGCTATCATTCTTTCTTTCGTTTGTTCTTTCTCTACATTTTATACTTTCCAGGATGTGGTCTCTGCACTGCTGCAATGTCTTGTGCCTGTGCACATTAGCCCTGTTCAGCACACATGGAACACACCTGTTTGTGCATGCACATATCTACTGCCTGCTGTCCGAAGAGCTGAACATCTTAATGTCTGCAAGAGCATAACTCCTAGAATCAGTCAGCAACGGAAACAAGCCTTCATTTATTTTAGCTGTTGTAAAGGTTTTAGAGCCCTGATTACATCGTGATGGCCAAAATCTAAAATCCTCCTACCCACTACAGAGCATCTTGTCTTGTTACTCTTGTGGTAACTGACATACTGTTTCTCCAAATGCAATACACATTCCCCCAAGATATTGAAAAAGATATAGTGAAAGTTGATTCATATGTACCTTTTGTGTAACACAGCCCATAGTTAATGTATGTACAGTTGAGAAAAGTCCCAATATCCTTTTCTTTATATACGGTAACAAGCACGGTTTTGATCTCATTAGCACCATCTATTTGAGAACTGACCACTACATAAATATGATACGAAGAGTAGATAACAGGCAATGTTATTGTTTTTATAAATGGAGAGACCTGCAAGTCTAAAAGATGCAGGACACAGTCTTGCTTCAAATGGGCCTTTGGCCAAAACATAAAGCCGAACTGTCACCTTTTCTTCAGATGCTAAAAGTCTCAATTCCTGGTTATACTAGTAATGTCCCTCTAACTGTAGAAATTGTTTTCTTTGAATAAGCAAGGAAGGAGGCTAGTTCTTTTGTGTTGATAATGTTAAGCTTTTAATTGTAGGTTAACTATTTCCAGGTCATATTTCAGTTTCTGATCACTGATATAAACACATTTCTCATATCTCAGACAGCAACATTGCCTACAAGCTTAAAGATACAAATTAAAACAATCAAAATTAAAAGCATTTTCAATTTGCATGATCACTAAGTCACAAGGTAGCTTCAGCATGTGATAGAGTGGTAGAGTATGCAAATTTAAATACTGTTAAGCAACAGGATACTTTTAGGGATGCTTTTACCAAAAAATATGCGATGAGTATATAAATTTGAATTGTAATGACAGATCACTTCAGTCAAATGAAGCCTAACAATCCAAGTCATTTTGATGGCTATGGTATTTTTTTTCTGAAATATTTGAGACTGCAGTAGGAGAGCTCCAACTCGAAGCAAATATGAAAGGCAAAAATTTTCTAGTGCTCCAGAGCTTCCCCATTTTAACTCTCATACTGGCCCTAGTGCAGTATAAAATCAGTGGACTCTGGATACAACCAATTTACTTTTGGTTTTAAATCATCCAATATTGTATTATTGTTTGGGCTTTTTTAAACCAGCATTTTTGCTGATTAATGTCATTTGTGAATTCATGTTATTTCATCATTAACTTGATCATCAGCTATAGGTAGCAAAAACTAACAATATCCTAGTAACCAGATTACTGTATGCATGTGGGCCTTATTTATTGCTTGAATGCAACACACAGCTTTTAACAGGGTTGCGTGATAGAATGTTTGAATACAAACAATTAAAATCAGATTGTTCAAGCCCTACATTTTTCGTACATTAATAAAACATCAGCTCTGCATAGGTTTACTTATACTGTGTCTAAAGGTTTAGCAAATTAATGTTAACATGGCTGTGTAACCATAAACATGTAAATCCATGAAGATGTTTTATTGCACAGTGGTATTACTTGGGCTGTCAACTTGATAACAAGAATGATCCAAGTGAATTCTGACTGACAAAAATTGCAGCTGGATAACAACTTCAGTTTGTTTAAGCAAATGAGTGCCTAAGCTCTCAAGCACTCTGTTTTAGAGCAGTCAGTTTTCATTAGTCCATTTCATGTCTCACAGGTATGTGTGCAACTACAGTTAGCAACAAGCTACAGATTCAGTTCTTTCACAGAAATTCATTGCATGGAGCAGAGGAGTGGTAGAAGTTGAAGCTCATAATGCTGCAGTGAAGTAAAAATAAAAGGAACAATTCTTGCACATTTAAAATGTGTTTTAGTTCTCCTTGGCTTTAGGGATTAAGGAGAGAGCATGATGATTTGCATGGCCCTGCATTTACTGTGAAAAAGCCTTCTCTATAATTTATGCACTGTGATTCTTCAAGGGCCACCCAATGGAGCTGCAATGCACAAATGTGTTTTGATTATTTTTTGAGAAAAAACCATGAACAAATGGATATCATAATCAGTGTTTTTTTAAAATGTAAATTAATCAGCCCTTGAGATGCTTCTTTGCATTTTTAAACCATTTTAATATAAAGTCCTTTTCTTAGTTACTATAATGGATGAATGAACCCATTGTCAAATACTTCATTCAATGATAATTTGATGTCCATTAAATATATGTGTCATCAAATTAACTTCAAGTGTAAAAGGCTAATGAATCTATTCAGTACTTAAGCATGTTTTCGAAGGATGACATTTTCATCTGCCTGGAAACAAAGTTAGAGAATTAAACACCAATTCTGTGCTTCTCTGAACACACTTTAATAAGGAAATAGCTTGTGGAACTTGGCACATATTCCCTAAACCATGAGATAAAGCCCATACATAAACAATAATATCCTGTGGTACTTGGTACCAAATTAGCTGACTTTTATTGCCACTGAATAGAAATGCACAGTCTGGCTTTTTTCAGAGTTCATTCTTGAAATTCCAGGAATATTGTAGTAGACCACTTCAAAGGTTGTTATTCATCATCAGAAAACCTTTTGACTGTTTACTGACTCTTGAGCTTTGCTCTCTTCTACATTGACAAATTATTTCAAATCACACAGGAGGTGCAGATTCTGTGAGGAAGGAATTATGTGTTCAAAGTGCAGGTTCATTAACTAAGTCATCATTTTGCAGTTAAGAATTGTGGTTATTCCTGTGAAGGTGTGGGTAACTGTGAACATAGAAGGGAGGGTACTTGCTGACCCATGGTGAATGTTGCATTCATATTTGACATCTTTGCCTGTAGGCCTGTGCCTCTAGGTTTTAATAACCTATAACAACAATTATTACTGGAATAATGCATATGGAAGATGGAACACCACCTTTACTAAGATTGACTTAAAATAATACTTTATTTATTAAATATTAACTAACTAATCCCAAATCCCTCTGAGAGATACATATATAAGTACTATTGCCCCCTATTTTACAGCTAGGGAAACTGAGGCACAGAGAAGTGAAGTGACTTGCCCAGAACTATACAGTGGTAGAGCCTTCAGTCCACACTCCGTCGCATACTGATAAACTCATAGTGCTGGCCTTAGTCTTTTGTGATTTAGACAGTTGTATAAGGTCATACACTACCGATATGTCCCCCATCTGCCTACATTCACTATCTGTAGTCTTATCTGACTCCAGCACTAACTGTTATGGCAGGAAATGGATACCTTAATTACCTTGCCCAATCCTATCACTTGCAAAGTTGTACTGCAACTCAATTTCCTGATTTCGCAGTCTGTCTGTAGGAGCGGTGGGGTGAGGGGAGGTCATTGGAAACCACAGAATATCTTAAAACAGATGGAACATGGGTTGCTACACCTGAGGAATGTTTTATGTAGAATGCAGTTAGGGAAGGGATGGGTATGCAAAAGTGGGAGACCTGATTTTAAATGGAGAGGAAGTTGCAAGGGGTTCCTGCACATGCTACTTTGCTTAGAGGCTTGCAAAAGCCTAGGGATTCTCCTGCTGGATGGTGTTGAGACATTCCTGATATTATCACTTCTGGAAGACAACATGTATAGGGATGATATTTGAGTTTGTGGGTGGAGACCTCAGATTTCTTTGATCTCACTACATCTGTATGTGGTACAGACATTGTGCTTGTACTGGTTAGTTCTCATGGAGCTGGATGAAAATAAACTGTGCATGCTAAATGTTTTAGATCTGTCAGCTGTCTACAGTATCACTGTAGGGTACCACCATTCTGGTCTCTTGGAGGAACAGGTGAAATTGCTGTGAAGTGGCTCCACTCCTTTCTTTCTGAGAGATCTCATAGGAGTATGTTGAGCAATTACACACAGCTCCCAGGACTCTCGTGCTGGATACCATAGTGTTCTGTTATCACCCCCCTGTTCAATATGGTTATTAGGAGGGTAAGTGAGGATTAGGAGATATTGTGTTTTCAGTATGTTGATGATGCCCAGCTCTACATCTTCACCTAATTCAGCCTGACTAGTGCACATGAACAGAATTACACTGAAGTTTGGAGGAAAGGTTACCTGGCTGAGACTCATCCCAGAGAAGACTCAAAGTAATGTTTGTGGTTTGGGGAAAGCAACTGGGAGCAATGGCTAGGACTATTTGATCACCTATTGTGGGGTAGCTACCATTTGTTACTCAGTTTGCTGATTGCAAGCTATATTAGATCTCTGGCTGATCCTGGAAACATCTATAGCAACAGGGATCAAGATTTCTTTACCCTCTGCAGTTGGCAAGAAGATTGAGAACTTTTCTACTGTGTCTTTGTCATCCTGAGATTAGACTGCTGTAGTGCCCTCTACATGGGGCTGGAACTAGTGGTACAGAACAGGGCTTTGGAGCAGAGCCCAGAGCTGGAGCGCGGAGCAGCTCCGGAATAGTAGAGCTGCCGGTTTTTGCCTGGAGCTTGAGCGGAGCTGGAGCACAGCTCCAAAGCCCTGGTGCAGAATACGATTGCCTTATTAATTGGTGTATCACAATGGTAGCATATTACATTATTGTTGGAGAGCTACATTACCTTCTGTTAACTTCTTGGCAAAATTTAAGATGTTGATTTATCAGACTAAATACACAAATATTTTGGACCTGGCCAACCTGAAAGTTTTCCTCTGTCTTGGGTGATACAGTAAACAGTTGCAATCATTTGAGGTGTTGATATCTTCATAGCCTTAAAGGCTATAAAGGTGGTCTAGAACTCACTTTCTCCTTTGTTATGGAGACTGGATTTGTTAAGTTTTAGGGCACATGGCAAGGGTCATCTGTTATCTCAGGAAATGGGTTGTGCCATTGGGGTTTATTGTGAGGTAACATTTCTGGAGGGCTTTATTGCAGTAAATGGGTATATTATTATTGTTAAGTGGACTATGGTGTGATGTTGCACTCCATATGTTTTATGGAAATGTTTTATGGCTGGCTCAACAAGGCAGGGTTCTGGAGTCCCAAGCTGGCACGGAAAACTGGCTCAGAGATAACTTCAGCACATCATATGACAGTCCCAAGGGAGTCTCTGTGACCGAACCCGTCACATATGGCATGAAGTGACCTGGGTGGTAAGACTCCTTTTCATTCAGGAGTTTTTTACTGTTGCATGCTTAGAGCTTGAATAATTGCTTTAAATACATTTAACAAGGGAATGAAATAATATTACAGATCCTGCAAGGCAGATGCAGGTAACAGGTGTTTAAATGAGGGATGGGCAAAACCAGTTGGGATGGCAATCACTGACCTGAATTTTCACCCCAAATGAATACTGTGTTGTTTTCTTTTTGAGATTTGTAATTGTTGATGCATCTGTTTCATTTGCATTTTTGTTTTTGTGCCTGCCTTTGTATTTCCTGTCTCTATGTGTAAACATATGTGCATGAGAGAGAGAGAGCATGGGCAGAGGAGGGAGATGTCAAAATAACACAAGAAGGTAGTTGAAAAAGTTTTTCAGAGCTGCTTTTAGGTTATTTCTGACCCAGCTGAAACCAGGAAGGACTGGATATGTTCTAGCCTGAGTTCAGCAACAAAAAGGTTTGGATAAGCACAATAGAAGTCATACCCTGGTCCCATTGAAGCCAACTGGAATATTGCAGTCTTCTTATCCATTTTTTGGGGTGTCTGTATGAGCCAAACCACCAAACTGTATTCTGTCTTTGCATCTCAATTAGTTTTTTTAAAGTGTTGTGCATTTTGAATAAAGGTAAGTAAAAATAATATTTTGCACATATATAGAACCTTTCATTTGATGATCTCAGGTTACTTTACAGGCATTAAAACACACAACGCTTTCAGGGTTGAGATGTTGTTGTTAATATTCCACAGTAATACTACACAACAGTTTGGGACACCAAGTGATGTATATAGCATATCCAATTGAAAATGCACAGAGAAATTAGGGATTAGATTGTAATGACCTGACTTGGAATTCTCTTAGGACATCAGAGTTAATACCCCTACTGTCACAAAAAATGCCATGAGATCTTCAAAGAACTTTTCAATAACGCATACATATTACAGTTAGAAAACCCAGTATTGAGTTTTTAAAGAGTGTAATCTCAATGAGAGAAAATATTTTCTCTCACTGAGACTACACTCTTTAAAAACTCAATACTGGGTTTTCTATTCAATTAGGTGACCCAGGCATTAACTTTTAATGGAATCTCCCATTAGTAAGTCATGTGGATATTGCACTAATTTCATTTAAGTAGCAAGACAAAGAAATTATTAAATGCAGAGAAGATTCTACCTTTGTTGCATACAGTTCTTCACGTCCTCCTCTTGAGTGCTGCCTAGTGAAGATATTAAATAAACAGATGCTGCAGTTTTTTACTTTCAAACACATTATTTTGTGCTCTGTTACACATTTTAATATAAACAATGAACAAAGTTGATAGTTTATGTACAATAGACAGTAAAATTTTAAAGAGTATTCCAGTGAGTATATTTTATCCATTTGAAACATCGTTGAACATAATTCAGAATAAGAGATTGGTTTTCCATTTATTTTTAGGTAATATTTTGGTAGCATTCTTCATGTCACTATTATATTTGAATTTAACAGAATTATAATAAATCACACACTTGACAATAATTCCTTCATTCTGGTTTTCATTCTCAACCTCATCTCCTTGTTTCTATTTTTTTTTACCAGAAACACAAGATGTTTCTAAATTAGATTTAATATGTTCTCTTTTAAAACTGGAAAGCTGGGTATTTCTGTAGAATGCTTATAATAAAATGTATAGGCAGTTAATGGTAGTTAATCTTTCCATTTATAGACTTATTTGTCTATTACATTCTTTATTTCTTTATACTACTTTGATCATGCGCTGCTTGGTTAGTCCTAAGATAAAGGAGAAACAGACATTCTCACCACAGTTTCTCCATCTTAGAAAATCTTTTGTGAACGGAGACTTATAATTCAGTTTGTTTTTAAAACTCTGTTCTAAGGGTTTGCAGGCAAGTTTTTTTTAGGTATTCAATATCAGTTATATATTTTTCCATCCATGAATTTACCTATGTGGAAAGGCAAGTTTATCATCAGTATGATATTCATCAAGAAAAACATGAAATAGGCAACATAGTGCCAGTATTTTTGTTTCACTGTGTAGATGAGCATCGATTCCTTATTTGGCATCATTTCTTTCCTTTTTGAACTGTACAATACATTTGGCTGGGAACTTCATTTAGTGTTTGAAAAGAAAGTGGTATCCTCAAGGAGTACATAGGTATCACAATGGAAGATGCTAAGAATTGCCTCTAGATAGACAGCTCAAACTGATGTTTCTGCCATTTTAATGTACCCAAAGCCACTTGTGTCTGCTACTGATGCCACTTCCATTCTCTCGGGTATGAGGAAAAAGGAACGTACTTTTGTTCTTGACACAGCAAGATGCAACCAAGAAATTACAAGAGCTGTAAAGGAAAGTGTTCGTACAGGAAGTCCCCGAACTCAACTAGTGATTGAATGGTGGATTCCACAAAACGAAGATCAGTGTGCACATTTGTCCTGAATTCAATCACTAAACTGGGATATGGTAATATGAAAAGACAAGAAATTAAATCTCAGTTGACTAGGGCTTTCTTTGCATTGGTCAAAATCAATATATTTGTATTTCCTATATCATCTTTTGCCTTCTGTTTTTGAGAATACTTTAATGCTGAAGGATTTCTATCTGCCTACTATGATAGGTAAATTGTTTAATGGCAGTTCCTTTCAGGACATGGGCTCCTCCCCCTCTCATTTGCCTGGGGTTAGTAAGACCCTGGGTTATTTCCCTGTATATATTCCCCTTGGATAGCTTTAATTATGTATTTATCTTTTACAAAAAGTTTCTAAGTTTCTTGATCCAGATTTGGTTTTAAAAGTGACCTGCAAAAAGAAGGAAATATAGGGCCTGTGTCTTTTTTTGTTGCTTTATAAAATATGAATAGAAATACACCTCTACCTCGATATAACACTGTCCTTGGGAGCCAAAAAATCTTAGCGCATTATAGGTGAAACCACAGTATATTAAACTTGATTTGATCCGCCGGAGTACACAGCCCACCCCTCCCCCCAGCGCCCTGCTTTACCGCGTTATATCCAAATTCATGTTATACCAGGTTGCATTATATCGGGGTAGAGGTGTGTATGAGAAATTCAGGTCTTGTCTACCTTGCATGGCCCTGATCCAGGGAAACACTTAAATGTGTGGTTAACTTTTTACTCTCATAAACATCTCAGAGACACCTCCCCACCAAAGGTTTTCCAGAAAATCTAGTGAGGGCCAGTATTTATGTTCCTGATATTTCTTGGGTAAAGAACAAATGGGAACAACAATTAAAAACAAAACCAAAATTTTCAGGCTGTCTTTATTCCTCATAAAGAAGAATAAAGGGTCACAGGTCCATTAATTAAAAAGCCCTTTGCAGGACACCTATTAATTCAGGGTAAATGTCTCCTGATTTTTTTTTCATTCTTTACAGATGCACAATGTAATAAAACTATTCCAGTGTAAAACTACCCCATTGGAAACTAAAGAATATAAAGATTATAGAAAATAGGTAAATAATCTTCTGCCTTTTCTATCTGAATTCTACACAAAATCATCCTTGTGCAGTTTGTAGCTATGTAAGTGATCATCATTGTACAAGTATGGTGGAACCCTTTTGTAGTGCCTGATCATGAGAGATGTTGATCATCCAAGAAATCTCACTGAAGTCTAGTTTAGGCAAGATCATTGAGTGAAACTTTAATATAAATCAAGCAAAGTTTCAATGTATTTTAAAAACAAAAAGTCCGCTGAGATGCATTCAGGCTTCACTAAATGAATTTTCTTTAAATCCAAGTTAACTACATGACCTTGTTTATGCTTGCCGTTCCCTCCCAAAAATTTCTCAACTTTGCTACCACTTGCAGAGCTGAACTAGTGGGAAATGTGGGGTGAGGGAAAAGGTAGTGTTGATACGGCTTCTGTAAATCCCTTTGTTCTATATGCAAGTTATATCCACGTTGTACTACAAGTAATCCTCTCTGAATAAAATGCAAGATGTTAGAGTTCAGAAACATGCTTATTTGTCCAACAAAAACAAGCACCATCTTCCTGGTTAGTTATCACATCATCTTTAGAATTCTGCAGAAAATGTATATATAATGGTTATTCAATTTAATTAAAATGAACTGTAAAATATTTGTAGGTCCTATCATTATTTCCCCAATTCTGTTAGAAAAGTAGAATGATGATAGTCCAGTTATGGCTCCAATGCATGAGGCAGCGTCCGAAGTGCATTCCTGCAAAGAACTTCAATTTCCTATTTTTGAGATTTCTAACCATACCTTCCTGACCTCGGGGATCTCTACGTAACACCTGGACTCTGTGCAGGTCACGTGGTCTTACAGTCGGTCATGGGATAATGTGCCAAAGGCACGAGTACCTGCAGCAAGAGCCTGAAGGCAGAGTGGGAGTGGCGATTAAAGATAAGAGAGAGGAAAGGAATTGGAGAAGAATCTAGGGATAGTAGGGGACATGTCAGAAGGATAGATCTCAGAGCTGGAGATAAGTGTTAAAGATGCGGGGAAGGAGGTAAGGCATGGAAGAAGTGGAGAAGAGAATTCTAGCCACATATTGTCAGTCTTTTTTTTTTTGGAAAGATGAACAAGATACTGCACAAAGGAGGTTGTTACGGATGAGAGTATAGAGAAAAATATTAAGGGAAACTTAATGGTAAAGAAGAGTTAGCTGGGGTTGACTGACATTCAAAAACATGTTTCGTTATAATCATAAATTAATAATCCATTGTGAGAAATATCTTTTCGCAAGAGTAGATTGCATGGTAAGCAGTCTGACCTTTACTTTAACATTCTTTTGTTTGTGGAAAAATAAAGCAGTAATTGCAACACTGAAATCATTCACTGCAGTTTCATTCCTCCCCCATTCAGGTTAAACACTCAATTAGAAGAAAATAATAATTATGCACCAGATTGGGTGAGTAATAGCCAGGAAACACTGAAAGGAAATGCCTGTAATATTTTTTAAGTGTGATAATCATGTTTGATTTGGCTGCATGTACAAAAATTCAAATAAAAATGTCTGACTTCGTTTACAGAAGGATTTTTTTATTACACTGTGGAGGGAGGGGTGAAGGAGCAAAGCACCAAAATGGTCATGTATTCATTTGAAAAATTAGAAGAGACTTCTGGTAGCCTCACAGAATATCAGATTACCAAAAAATAGAGACACTTTTAGACTGTAGGCGTTGTAATATTAGAGACATGCACAGTATTTACTTCTAGTCTAAATACTTATTTTATCCCATCCCAGAGAGATTTCAGAGAGTGATATGAGAATTCCACTGTGCCTTATCTTTCAGATGTTGGTTTTATACCCTAGAGAAAGAGAATAAGAGAGCATCTTTGTTTTTGGGTTTTTTAAAAAAGATAATCTTTGGTCAAACTAAATTCCAGCTAAAGATATCTTCAGAAAACTAATGGGATCCATTCAAAGTTTTTTTTAATAGTCATATGAAAAACATATTGGGATGGAAAATAAATGTTTCCAATGCAGTAAGTACTGAATATTAAATTCCTGATACACACACTCCTTATCTGTCTGCTACATATCAGTAAATATTCAAACATTGAATAGGAGATTAGAAGTTTATAGGAGATTGCTTCTTATTCATTGGTACAGTATGGTAGAACTTTGATGTTAACTGAGACCTTTGTTACCTGTGAAGTAAAACTATTAGATAAGGGGCCTTTGAATTGTTTGAATTACGACTGCAGCCAAGTTTATTTTCACATGAATGCAGGCATAGTACTTTATTTTAGACCGCAAGTCTTGTAGGGAGAGAGGTTTCATGTTATGAGATGTTAATTGAAAATTAATAAATCAATATCTTTCCATAGACTTCTGTACTCCTATGATACTTCCTTAAGGCATTTCCAGAGTAGGGAGACTGAACTGTATAGATTAATTCAGAGTACATTTGCTATGTTATTGAAGATTGCAACTCTGTCAAGATATTGATTATTATTAAATATGTTTATTGAGGGGCCATATTATTCCAGCTTCTGGCTATTAGAGGCCCATCTCAGAGATGGCTATTGTTATCCAATTTCATAAACTGCTCATTCTTAGCAAGCAGACTAATTAAAATATCATCATCTCTTTTGTATATATACTTCTACATTGCTAGTCTCCATGGGACTGCCACTCACATTTATTCCTGTTGTTTCATAGTCTGTAAATATTTCACTTATTCTCCTAGCTGAATTAATCACTGAATGTAAGAGACAAAAATTGGGTTCACAGATGTATTCGAGTTCATTGACATTTTCTGTCTTTTCTTCATAATTCTGTGATTCAGTCACTGTAACCCTCATACTTCTAGGGAATGTAAAAGTGATTGCTTCTGAGACCTGTTGAATTTTGGATACTATAACGTTCAACACTAATTGTTGAAGGTGTAAAATCAAGTCTAAAACTGTAATCTTCCCATCACCCTTCTTTTCTTTTATTGAATACTTTTCTGAGGCTAATGAGCACAAATATGTTATTTGTAGATGTATGTAAGTAGTCACCTTTCTCCAGAGGTTTGTCCAGTGGTGGAGATATTGCTGCTTCATTAATGGTACTTTGCCATGATTTGGTGCTCTCCTTGTGGGTATTCAGTGTAAGACTTCTCTGAAATTGTTATCCTTCCGTCCAACCCTTCAATGCTGTGTTGAAGTTTAGAATCTTTGACATCCCCTGTAATTATGCCATAAGATATAGCGAATATACCTCTTTAAGGGCCCAACTTGGAAGGTGCTGATTACCCTCTACTTCTGATGCTCTGTTCTGTTTTTAGGTCACTAAACAATGCAGGTCACTCTAAGTCTATTTTGAGGCTGAAGTGTTTCCCCTGTGTCCCTTGTTACCTATAGAAAGAAGGACCCCTCGTTTTTCATCAGAAACAGCAGGCATTGTCCTGGAAAACTTAAAACCCACTCCATTATCAGAACTGGGTAATTGTCTGAGACACCAGGTACCTGGAGACTGGAACTCAGTTAAGGAAAATGCCCTTTAAAAAACAAATGGTTAGCAGTGCTGATAAGGCTAAATTGCATCATCTACTTACCATCAACCACAGGAACCACTGAATAATGTCAGAACGTGCAGGGCTACAAAGGGGAGGTAGAAATGGGTTGTGTGTTCTCCTGGAACTTTGCACCTTTTGTATCTTTGCTGCAGAGCTAATTTGGCTGCATTCATCTCAAATTAGCCGAGCTTAAGTGAGAGTCCGGCCACACTGAAAAATAACATTTGAACTGCACAGAGTGATTGGATTACTGCACAGAATGACTGCATTGGCAGATGACTAGTTGTTTTAACGCAAGCCAATCCAGTTACAAGCACCACCACACTCCAGTTAAGGGTTTTTATGTGTGGACAGGACCCAAGAATGGGGCAATCCTCAAATGATAACGCAAGCTAACTCTGTAGTGACAACAACCACTAGATCAATAGTGAATGAAAATCACTGGTTAGTAGCATATTTGAAATGAAGTGGCAATCACAACCCAGCTCCTAGTCCAAGTCACTAACCCACATTTGGCAGTAATTTGTGTTGTCATATTTGTTGAAACAATATGGTGGAATTTTGATGTTAATCTGTTGCTTTATTACCCAGGCCCTGAGCAGAAGGGCCAGGGATTGAGAGATGGGTATGGAGCATGAATTACAGTCCTGCCCCAGAGATCAATTTGAATCATCATGGCAGGAAATCACGGGGAAGCTTGTGGAATACTGTGCTGCCAGTGCTATGCCTCTTCTGCAGATAGAGAACTACTCTCTGGGCTAGTACCTTTAACAATACAAGATTCACATTCTGAAAATAAAAAAAGGGAGAATTAGACATCATGGCCAAGTGGCAAGTTGGAAGGTATGTGGTATGCGCCAGTGATAGTGGTGCTTGGCTGATATCGCAGTCATGAAAGACAGAGGTAAGGAGGAGAGCTTTGGAAGAGAAGAGGGAGAGACATAAGCATATGTAGTCAGCTAGTGTGTTCACTGAGTACAAGGAATGGCACAGAAGGATTTCATGCCTGATTATAGACTAACCAAGGGGTAGCGAGTCAAGGGTGGTGATGATTTTTCACACATGCCACAAAATGTAAAACAATCTGTTTAGTCATAAAAGAATCTTTTTGCATTATTTGCATTATATGTCACTGCCCAAAGAGAAAAAATATTTGTTTAAAAATAAAAGCTTCAGACTCAGTGATTTGAAACAAAGGGTATCAAAATGCTTTACAAAGGTTAATTCATTAAGCCTCACAACTCAGTTTGTGAAACAGGTACCCTTCATTCCTTTATGTGTGTAATACCATGCCTATGAAAACACATTGTTACAGTGATTTTAAACTGTAAACTTAGAATAAACTTGATCTTAGCCAAAAGGCCGAGAAGTCCCTCTATCTGAGGACTATATATATAAATGGATTTTTAGAGTAAACTGAGGCCCAGAGCTGATGAGTCATTTGCATTCAGGCCACATGCAGCTCAGGAGAAAGCTCAGAATAGGACTAACTCCCAGTAACCGGTTCTAACCACTAGACTACAGTCCTCCTGTATATTTAAAATGCAAAACAGCTTTGCGTTTTTCTATCTTTTTCTACTTTACACTTTAACAGGATGTGACTTGATTTCCAGAGAACTTGGAGGCAGTTCACATTATCCACTCCACTTTGTAAGTTATATTATTTTCAAAACTAGATGATTCAGCCCCCTGATGAAAATTGCCCAGTCAGACAGACCTAATTTGTGTAGAAAGGAAAGTGTGTCATTTGCAGAAAGGTCTGTTCTCTGCAAATCTATTTGATGGATGATGAAGGGAATAGGAAGAATTTTATTAAGGCACTGTCTCAAAATCAGTTGCAAAGGATATATATCTGAAAATGTTTCCACTGAATACATGACAATCTATAAAGTGGCTGAGTCAGTAACTGAATTCTGTTTTCTCCTACCAGTCCAAATACAACCAATTTGCAATTGTTTCTGGTGATTTTCATACTAGCACTTTATTTAGCTCTTAACAAATACTATCATTCCTTCTTACACAGAACTTAAATTAATCCATTTACATGACTGCTGTAGCTTTCCCAGACTCTCATCTCTCTCACCAACAGAAGTTTCGTCCAAAGACAGATATTATCTCAACCACCTGGTCTCTCTCTTAGCTAAACATGTACGTTAACCCTCGGAGCCCTGAAGGCAAGTTTATTATCAGCCTCACTTCTGTTCCATGCCCCAGCAGAAACCCTGCTTCCCACCATTGAGAATGAGACTCATTCACTCACTACCCAAGCATTCTTGCCAAATACTGGAAGCTGTCCGGTCCACCTATCCCCCTAAAATGAGTTGGCCAGCAAACTCTGCTCTACTAACCACTGCACTACTAGCTTTTCCCTACTAATGGTTTCCATGCTGATTTCTCTCTATCCTGGCCTGCCTACCTTCCGGAATCTGTGCCCTTCTCCTAATTCTGTCTAAAAGAGGATTTGAGGAATGGCAGGCTCTATTGGGATTATAGGCCAGAGAAGGAAATTGGCATTTGTGTTAAGTTGGGGAGGCAGGAAAACTCAAGATCTGCTCCAAGTAAGGCATTTTGGACTTTCCCAGCTCTCCATCATAGCACCTTCTTGCAGCCTCAGGAAATCATTTGAAATTAATCATGTCTTAATAACCTCTTGTATTTTCAGTCCTTTCCTAATCCTGCCTTTAAAAGCCATTTGCTTATCAAGGACAGAGTAGCTATTAGCTGAAGCACTGAAGATAAAGGGAGCTGATTAGTGGAGTGTCACAAGGACCACTGTTGGGATCAATTGTGCTCACATTACATATCAGTGACATGTGAAAAGCAGCATGCATTTCTGAGGATGAAATGTGCTAATGACAGCCTTCTCATAAAAAGGAGGCAAACAGGACACACCCATTCAGTGAACTTGTATTGACTGGAATCAATAGGTGTAACATTCTAAGGAAGAGTGATCAAAAAAGGGGACTGCACCTTTAACTGCAGTCTCTTTGATTTTCTTTCTGTTTTTCCTTTTGGGGAATTAATGTTCATAAAAATGAAGGATTAGGAGCCAGGCATAAGATGACAAGACCACTATGCTCTTTCCAACACTGTTTTGCCCGTATACCTCAATTGTGACCTGCAGCAGTCCTCTCCTTTTCCAGTGTTGAGCCATCTACTCTGTTCTACCAGTGCATGGCATGTGACCTGTAGCGCTCTGTGCTGTTCTAGAGAGGAGATGTATAGAACCCACACCAGGATGCTGGTATGCACAAGGAAAAAGTAATCTGCATTGTGGGTGGTTAGTTCAAACAAAAAAACTAAGACATGCTCCCATGCTGTGCAATTTCCATCAGGCAAAGTTGAATAGCAAAATGACAGTGTTTCCTGCTTTCCCGACTGCGAGTTTATATTTGGCTGTTGTCCTCACCAGCGCACACATTCCTTCCTCCTTCTCTGGAGAGAGGTAGGTTGCTAAGAAGTATGTTAATTTAACTTCTGCATTGCAGGCAAGCAGTGCCTCATTTGACAGTTCCTCTTTGTAATTAAAGCAGTGACTGTAGGATTAGCTGACTGCTTTGGGTAGGGTTTTAATCTCTGTCAGCGCACCTATATCCCACAAACTCAGGGAAGTGGATGGTCCTGGAAGTTGTAATGGAGGATAAAAAGCAAATGCACCCAAATAGCAGTGTTATCATCTGATAACTGCTTGATGGCCTGTGCTAATTTAGTTTGGTGATTGCAATTGTTTACAGTACAAAAACCACTGGCACAATTAATACCATTTGGCACTTTGGTAGTCTGAGCAGTGGTAGATTGAATGGGCTGAACTACTCCCTCTGCTTTAGAAGTGATCCTTTCTGCTCAAAACAGGTATGTTAGTGGGGCCATGTGAAGAAACATGCTCTCTCATTCCCTGTGCTGAGCCTGCTGTATATAAATCTAGGTCACATCAGTCTCCAGAACTGTCAGATCAGGCCTTATAACAAGCATTGTATTGACCTCATTTTTCCTAAGGATGGAATGTACCCATCGCTTTAGTTGGAAACTTTTTCACACAACACTGAAAGCTCACATTTGGGGAAACTATAGCTGTCTTGGACATCTATATATTCTAGAAGTATCCCAAGGAGTCAATGATTCCCATTATTCAGACAGAGGATCTTTGGAAAGTATTCTTTTGAAAGTAACAATATTAGCATTGAGACTTACAAAATACAAAAGATCTAGACAATATCGATGTTCTAAGGCTTTCTAAACTATTGAGCCAGTGGGTACAAACAGTAAGCTGGTAGCCAAAGGAAGTAAAGTGACATTTCTGATACAGAAAATAGTTAATATATGGAAAAAATATCAAGGGCAATGATAGGAACCAAGGGTATAAATAGCTTTTAAAAAATGGTTAGACAAGTATTTGGAGGAAAATTACATTGTGAGTATAAACTCTGCTCAGAGGAAGCAACTACTCTCAGTAGATTTCCTGGCCTCTTTCCATTCTTAAAATACCCGATATTTCCCACACAGAATAAGAAAAAAGCACTCTCCCTTCTCCCTAAACCACTCCTCCCCTGCCTTTTATTCTATTTTGTTAAAACCAATGTGAAAGAAAAGCTTTAGTTAGACATCAGTATGATCTCTAGACTGCTGCCTTTTACTCTTTAAGATGTTCTTCCATCTGAACTGTCAGCTTGCATTTCCTCTACCCTCATCTCTTATTATCCAAACACATGTCCTATAACAGTCCTTGGTTATTTGTTAATATAGGCAAAAGTAAGAATATGAGCCAGTGTACCACATCTAAAGAAGCTTACCTCATGCACCTACATCTTCCAACTTGAAAGACAACTGTAGATGTCCCAAACTGTTGCTTCCATTTCCTGCTTCTAGGGTCAACATTGAGCACACTTGTAAATAAATGCTAAGGCTACATTTATACTTGAAGTTTGCCCTGGGGCTTTTATATTGAATTTACAACAATTTGAGTACTTGAGTGGACCTTTAAAGATGAAGCATACCTATTTTTTTAAGGATTTTAGTAAGTGCTTTTCTCCATAGGTAGTTGCTGATAACACAATAAAATAAGCTCTTCATTTTTACTAACAAGATAGTTTTTAAATAAAATAGATATAAAATAAATATCTCCCACTCTCCCATTTTAGGAGGATAACCAGGCAATAAATTTTTCACTCCTGTTCTAGGTCTTAGTGATATCTGCTCCTTAGGTCATGACCCTCTCTAGAGGCAGGCTCCAGCAACAATACCGTTATGCTACTGTCTCACCTCTAAGAGTTCTTCTTCAGCTCAGGTATTACAGGCCTCTGTTTTTTGGGAGCTATATAAATATATAGTTACATACAGAAAGTATTGATATCAAGTCCTCATGTATACTACAAATGTAATGGTATAGGGAGCCCAGATTCAATATTGTCACTCACCATGCTTAAAAGATGGATCTGTTTTATAGTGTAAGATGGAACCCAAATGTGTTTTAAGAATTGCTAAAGTAAGGATGTTCAAAGATGTTTCTTCATTCTGAAAACATGTTTCAGTCTAGGGTGACCAGATGTCCCGATTTTATAGGGACCATCTCGATTTTTGGGTCTTTTTCTTATATAGGCTCCTATTACTCTCCCACCCCCATCCCAATTTTTCACACTTGCTGTCTAGTCACCCTATTTCAATCCCATCTGTGCTACAAAACAGATCCATGCTTTGCACACGTAAGGGGACAGCCAAGCTGTAGCTGAGTCTGCAGATGCATACTTTCATACTGGCTCAGGTACTTTTAATTTTAAAAATCTATGCAGCAGTAGAACATGTGAAAACTTTGTCAGCTGCAGCAACCACTTTGTAGCGCCTTTCTCTAAAAGCACTTAAAAGAAAACACAGGACAGAGATGTAATAATCAGATATACTACTATCAGTGCTTGCATTTGTATCATTTGTTCCCCATCTTTCATGCACTTTTTTCTTCTCATGGAAATGTTATTTTTTGAAAAATATTTTCACTGCTAGAGAGCAAGTGAAACACTTTATAGGTTTCCGTGAACTTTAGCTAGTTTATTTATATCTTTTTCTATATATAAACAGATATAGATATAAAAGACTGTTTATGAAAGTGAGAAAGTCAGTGGGAGAAGAAACTGTACCAAATTTTTCTGTAGTGACTTGCCCATTTTCAATATGTTAGGTTTACCTCGGTGGCCACCAAGTTTGTTGCAGATTCAGAATTAAGTCTTCCCTGTTGTTCATTCCTTGGCTAATCTCAGATATAATACTAAATATTAAGTCTGTAAGAGGGAAGGAACTCTTCTCAGTCTCTGGGAGGTTTGAGGGATAAGTGCAGTGTCGCACTATTTCAGGCCTTTTCATACAGTCTCAGGTACTTTTAAAAACAACAGACAGACTAGATGACTCGTGAGATTGATAAAGGCAACAGTTCTCACTTTCCAGACTACTGTACCCCTTTCAGGAGTCTGATTTGTCTTGTGTAGACCAAGTTTCATCTTACTTAAAAACTACATGCTTCCGAAATCAGACATAAAAATATAAAAGTGTCACAGCACACTATGACTGAAAAATTGCGTACTTTCCATTTTTTACCATATAATTCTAAAACATATTGATTGGAATATAAATATTGTATTTACATTTCAGTGTGATACTTCAATCTGTTTTTCACTTGTGAGTCTTGTGTGAAACCCGATCCCTAGGCAGCAGGGCTGAACCTTGTAACTTAGCTTTGTGGGACCCCTCGTTGTATGGGATCCTGGGCAATTGCCCTGCTTGCCATCCCTGATGCTGGCCCTGCACTTGCGATCTCTCTAAACTATTCCCATGAACCCCCTGGGGACTGCAACCCACAGGTTGAGAAACACTGATCTAGATGAGTTGAGTACCCCCTGGTAGACCTCTGTGTATCCTGAGGGGTAAGCGTACCCCTCGTTGAGAACCATTGGGTAAAGATAGGGTCCTACCAAATTCACGGCCATGAAAAATATGTCACAGACCATGAAATCTGGTCTTTTGTGTGCTTCTACGCTATACTATACAGATTTCACTGGGGACACCAGAGTTTCTCAAATTGGGGGTCCTGACCCAAAACGGAGTTGCAGGGTGGTCATAGTATTGCCACCTGTACTTCTGCACTGCTTTCAGAGCTGGGTGTCCAGAGAGCGGTGGCTGTTGACCAGGTGCCCAGCTCTGAAGGCAGCCGCTGCCAGAAGCAGCACAGAAGTAAGAGTAGCGGTACTGCAACCCCCTCCTGCAATAACTTAGTGACCCTCCCCCCCCCCCCCCACAACTCCTTTTTGGGTCAGGATCCCTACAATTACAGCACTCTGAAATTTCACATTTAAATAGGTGAAATCATGGAAATTTACAATTTTTAAAATCTTCTGACTGAAATTGACCAAAACAGACCCTAAATTTGGTAGGGCCATAGGTAAAAGGATATCTAACCTTCATGGGCTGTGCCATCATGCCCCCTCTGGGGCCAAGCATGGTACTGCAGGTGCGCCCTTCATTCATCGACAGGTTATGGCTGCCTGCTTAGAGCATGGTGGTCTATACCATAAGCTCAGCATCAGTCTCTGCAGTTAAGTAAAAATAACAAACTCAGAAATTGGCAGTCTGTGCCTTTAAATAAAAAAACAAAACCTCAAAGACAAGCTCTTATTTGCAGCTCTTGAAGGCACCTTCCATTCCAGTTTCACCCAGTTCTGCTCCTGAGAAGAAGCAGGCAAGCCTTCTTAACTGGCCTGCGGGTTCCTGATTGGTCACTGTCTCCTCCTGGCCCTTTAGGCCTCGGAGGACTAAGTTTTGTTGATAGCCTGGCCTGAGTAGGGGCTGTTGGTGCCAGTGACTCCAGAAGTGAGTAGAGAAGGCCTGATAAACCCCATCATAGTCCTTAGTCACTAGTCCAGATTGTTACCATTTAAAGAATAGTCAACTACTCTCAGGATATGTCTACACTACCGTGGTATGTCGACCTATGCTACGCAACTCCAGCTACATGAATAACATAGCTGAAGTCAACGTACCTTAGGTTGGGTTACCGCGGGACCTACACCATGGGGAGGTCGACAGAAGAAACTCTCCCATCAAGTCTACCTTACTCTTCTCATTGGGGGTAGAGTACAGGGTTCGACTGGAGAGCCATCTGCTGTCGATTTGGTGGTCTTTACTAGACCCACTAAATTGACCGATGGTGGATCGATCTCAGAGGATCGATCCTGGCTGTAGTGTAGACATAGCCTCAGTGTAGGGGTAGATATCCAAATCAAGATTGCTGCCTGTGCTGTATCTGTTCTGTGAATAAACATAGGGCATCAGTCTCCGGTGCTGTCAGTCAGGCACCTTTCATGAGCACACCTTCACTAAACATTTAAAGCTGGCCTTTTAAAAGCTGCTTCACTGTCTTCTCTTACTCTGTCTAGGAGGCTGATGACAAGTGAGCTACTGTGTAGAGATAGACGTATATTAACATATACAAGCTGCCTGGCTGCAATCCGTATACTTCGCGCTTGTATCCTGCCTTTCATTCAGCGATATCGAAGTGTCTTACAAAAGACACCCATGTATTCTTGTAGAATTTACTGCTGCAGAAACTGAGCCATGGAGAGATTAAGTAATTTGCAGGGGGTGACACACTGAATCAGTAGCAGAGAGAAGAAGAAATGCAAATCCTCTTGACTTCTAGTCCCACATTCCCATGCTAAACCACACCTCTCATTCTTTGTCAAATGTATACACTCGCTTCTGAAAGGCAGTACTTCCATGAGTGAAAATAACAGAGATAATGCCACTGCATTTATAGCTTTGAAACAGTTGAAAGATATTAGCTGTGTCCAGAGTGTAAACACAGGTACAAATATGTAGACAGAAGGTGACTTATGTTGACTTAACTCTGTATGTTGACCAAACCTAAATGTCTACTAAGAGAGGCTGTGGGGAGAGAAGGGTGGAAGGGAGAAGAGTAGGAGCAGCTGTTATGTCCACAAGCCATAGCTTTTTATTTAATTTTCAGATCTTGCAGTTAAAACAAAAGCCATTAGATGGTGCCATTCCGTAACCAGAATTTCCTCTATATGGGCTTCAAACTGACAGTTATGTTATATCTGGCATGCTCTTAAATGACTAAACCTATTCTTCTGGTGCATTGACTTGTATTGGTCAGGCTTAGTCATTATGCGCAAAAACTATGCAATAAATTAAACCTGTAGAATTTTTTTATTTGTTTCAAAGAGAAGACTGCACCATCCTGAAAATTCAACAAAAGAGAGGGCAATGCCAGAGCAGATTTACTGCCCCTTTTTCAGTCGAAAGCAGTGTGCAATCTAAATGATTTACTTGTTTGCTAGCCCTGCATGATGCTGTCCTGCTGGGTTATCATTCACCTAAATAGCCAATGTAGTACAATGAAAATGATAGTATGGTTACAAATTCACAGCAATTTACTGGTTAGAAACTGAAACTGGTAAATTATTTAATTTCCATTTTTCAGTTACTGTTCAAGGTTGAAAACTTGGACATGGAATATTAAAAAATAGAAAAGAATTTAGCAGCTTTGAACCAGATTGTGTTAGTATGGTATTAAGATAGGGTGACCAGAAGTCCCAATTTTGTAGGGACAGTCCCAATTTTTGGGTCTTTTTCTTATATAGGCCCCTATTACCCCCATCCTGATTTTTCACACTTGCTGTCTATATTAAGATGGCGGGATGTATTATACATGTATACTTTGAGTTCTGGAAGGTGTTTGGCTTAGTTCTGCATGACATTCTGATTTAAAAAATAGCATTGTGCAATATCAATAAATTACATGATAAATGGATTAAGAACTGTTGACAGATCTCAAAAAGTAGTCATCAGTGGGGAATCATCAAATTGGAGTGTTTCTACTGTGATTCTTCAGGTTTCAGTACTAGGACCAATGCTATTCAATATTTTCCTCAGTGATCTGGAGGTATATATGAAATCACTGCTGATAAAATTTATGGATGACGCGTGTTCTGGTGGAGTGGTAAATAATGGTTAGTACAGGGCAATAGTACAGAGTGATCTGGACCACTTAGTAGCCTAGGCCCATTCAGACAAAATGTGTTTTAATACAACCAAAAGCAGAGTTATGTAGGAACAAGGAATGCAGGCTAGGCCTACATAATGCGGGGGGAAGATATCCTGGACAGCAATGACGCTGAAAAGAATCTAGGGATCATAGTGGAGTAGCAACTCAACGTGAGCTCCAAGTTCAGAGCAGTGGCAAAAAGATCTAATGTCCTTGAATGTGTAAACAGAGGAGTAGTGAGCAGGAACATAGAGGTGTTTTCATCTCTGTATACAACATCAGTGAGACTAGTACTAGAATATGCAACCAGTTCTAGTGTCCATATTGTAAAAGGAACGTTGAAAAACTGGAGAGAGTGCTGAAAAGACCCACAGAAATGAATCAAGTCTCTCATTGTATGGCTTTTTCTTCCTCCAGCCCTTGAAGAGCTTAATCTGTTTCTCAAAAAAGAAGATTGAGACGTAACTTTATTCCAGTGTATAAGTATCTTCACAGGCAGAAAACACTGGGTATTAAAGGGCTCTTTAATCTAGCTGAGAAAGGCATAACAAGAACCAATGGCTGGAAGCTGAAGCCTGATAAATTCAAATTGTAAATATGGCACAATTTTTAACAGTGAGAATTATTAATCATTGGAAAAAACTATCAAGGTAAGTGATGGATTCTATATTTCTTGATTTCTTCAAATCAAGACGTTACGCTATTGTGGAAGATATGTTTTAGCCAAGCGCAAGTTTAGGGGACAGCTGGGTGGAAATTTAATGCATGTTTTGTTCAAAAGGTTAGACTAAATGATATAATGGTCCTTCTGGGCTTAAACTCTGACTCTATGGCTCTTTGAATATCTGTATTATTGTCTTACTCGATAGAATTCTGACTGATCCAAATCCTATCGCTGTCATTGGGAAGATTCCCATTGACTTCAAAATCTTCAGATCAGGCCCCAGAAGCTTAGCTGAACCTGACATAACTTATTATTCTTTTTTCATGTTTTAACAAAGGACATTTTGCCCTTAGTGTTTGCCTGTAAATCCAGAACTCAGCTTTGTTGAATAATCTATTTGTTAAGGTGTGAATAACTTATTTATCGTAAACCTATTTAATCTTTACTTGACTTTTCTTTCCACTGTGCTCTTCCTTAGATTTCCATTGAGACAGTGGTGTTGATAGTTATTGGTCTCGTCTCTTTCCTGATTGTTCATATCTCATGAAGGCAAGAGTAATTGCAAGATAGTATTGATAGGCTTTATTTGCCCCAAAGCAATTAGTGAAGTATAGAATAAAATAATCTTAAATCTCTTGGTGAAGGGCAAGTCTGTTATAATGGGTGTAGGTCATGTCCCCTCTCATTATAATTATAGAACAAAACCCATTTTTAAGCCTCTGCTTTTACACACTTATGATTTTCTTGCTTTTGGGACTGATATTTTCCATGTATGAGGTCTACCCATAGCTGATTTTTTTTTAAAGATTTTTTCTTGTTTTAAATTTAAGTGAAATTCCTTCTTAAGTTCATGGAAGAGAACAAATACACTTTCCCCATGGTTAACAAAAAAAATCTCATCACTATTTTTTGCACAGGGCTACAGCAAAACACATTCCATTTGCAGCTTGGCAAGGACACAGTCCTCAGTAGGGTGACCAGACAGCAAGTGTGAAAAAGTGGAGTGGTAATAGGACCCTGTATTAAAAAAAAACCCCAAAATCGGGACTGTCCCTGTAAAATGGGGACATCTGGTCACCCTAGTCCTCAGTGAGAGGTGCATGCTTTACTTGCTTTGGGGAGAAAAATTAAAAATAAAGTGATTCCAAAAATATCACTTCTTAACATATTCAGTGGACACCAACTGAAATTTTAGCAGAGCATAAGGAAGCTCTGTTTTCGTCCATTTCCTCTCTCCTCATTTTGTAATATTACAATAACCATTCTCTCTGCTTCGCCTGAACAATAAAGTAGCTTCTGCTGGGACAAATTGTGTTGGGAAGATTGTAAATGTGTCTTACTGAAATCAGAGAATCACATCCCCACCTGCACTCTCCCACAAAATAATAATAAAAATAATTAATTAATTTCCATAGCCTTACATTTCACTCTATCTTCAAAATTCTGGTTGCATTGTTTAATATTCTGCAAATTTAAAAAAAATGTATCCTTGAAAAGATACAGCTGTAACAAATTTTAACACACATGCTGCTATCCTTTTTAACCCAGTTGGTTTCAGTCTTGGAGAAAGTTGTCTTCAGTAGAAGCAATGTGGGAAGGGGGGGACTCTTATCCACTTCTACTCACTTCAATGAGGTACGACCTTCTAGTTTGGCACCATATAAAGACAAATATTATTAATCACAGGCCATTTCATTTCTCTCTCTTATTAAGTGAATTACACAGAAAAATCTATAGGATTGATGGCAAGTTAGATTGTGTGCTAAAACAGGAAAGTAAGCAGGAGTATACCACACCTCTTACATATCAGTATGTGTTAGAGCTGGTCGGAAAATGATTTTGTTCTCCTTAAAATTTCGAAAATATATCACTTTTCTTGTATTTTTTCTGATGAAAAGCTTTCAGTTCTTGGTTGCCAAACCACTCAAAATTTCCTGGTTTTTTTTGTTTTTTTTCTGAGAAAACACAAATTTTCTATGAAAATAGATTTTTTTCTGTTTAGTTGAAAAGCCATTTTTTTCATCTCCCAACAAAAAGATTTTTTTTATGAGCTCTTCTACCCAGTCTGTATGTCTGGTGTACAGTAATAAATGGGAATACAGAGCCCTCATACTCTGCTAACCTTGGAAGTGGTGGGACGTGCTGTAATTTGATATATTTATAAGCCAGCAGCGAGTTACTGCATACAGACACACATCAGCATACTGGAACATTTTGCGTCCGTTGTGGTCTGCCTCTGTAATTTAGGCCATTGAGGCCACAATCCTGCATTGTGAACTGTGCAGATGACCCTGACTTTATTGACTTCAGTGTGGTTGTGTGTGGGTGAAAGGGTACTCTTGCATTGGGGCCATAGGTGTCGAAGTATGTAACTTGAGGGCACGTTCAGGTACTTAGATATCCAAATTACATACGTTGCAGACACAAATGATGAGTGCATTAGAATCAGAAATTTGAAGGTGAAAAAAATGAAGGTTAGGCTTATGATGGAACCCATGTTAAAGTTAAAACTAAGTGAAAACTCCAGTGTTAGGAAACAGAAATTCTGGAGTATCTCTGGAAAAAGAAGTCTTATGAAAAAAAGAAAAAGAGAGAGAAATGTGAGGTGTTGCAGTGACTATAATCACAACCTCTCATCTCTAGAGGTCTTCAAAAACAATTTAGGTCAGGTGAAATGAGCATGGTCCCCATAATCTAGTTCCTAGTGGACATTTGTCCAAATTAAAAAATCAGCACACAGTTTGGCACAATTTACCATGATTGTCAGTCTCTGCTCAAGAGAAGTTCAATAGTGGAGCAGCAGGGATACCCGAGGTCAGGACTAAGCTGTATTGGCAGAACTGGGGGGAGGGGAAGAAGCTTTCATACAGTTAGGGAAGCCTCTCTCAAGTTGGCAGGTTGGACTCTTTCTTTGTCTCAACATTGACTTCTATTCCTTTATGTAATCTGCCAAATACTAGTAAAGAAGTAAGTCACGATAGCTAAAGGACAGACTCCAAGGTAAGGAATTTGCACCATTTCACTCCAGTGTTGGGCCATATAATTTAAGCTAGGTTCTGTTTTTATCATTGGGGCATTAGAATGTACATTGTGTGGCTATTAGACCATAAAATTACTGTTTGTTAGGGTAAGCTATATGTCCTTAGATACTCAGTGAAATAAATGTCCTCTCAAACGCAGGGCATGATTCTCCTTCCATACCAAGTTTAAAGTATAATTCCATTGACTTCACTGAACTTATTCTTGAATTTATCCCAGAATGCACAGACTATACAGGTCTAGTAGCTTACATTCTGCGTATTACGGTCCAGACCAAGAGAATTGCATTGCAAAGTTTGTGTTCTTGGACTCACTGTAGTTTTCAAGATCCTAGAAACATAGAGTGAGGAGGGGAGCCTAGCTCACCTTCTATGATTATTCTAACAAATGTTTGTTTGTGACATGTCTGTCTTCTCCACTCAGACTCTCCCTGCCTGATATAATAACTTAGCATCTGCTAAACACTGCAAAATCCTATGAAATAAAGACAAGACTAGAATGCTATCTACACTGACACTGAGCAATCAATGAGGCAGATGCAGCAGGAGCCTAGGAGATAATAATGTTTTTTAAACATTTTTTTAAAATTTTTTAATTGGGTGTTTTAAAAACGTCAAAATAACATTCATATGAATTTGGCACGAGATTCATGAGAGAATAAAGAAATGCTAAATTTTTTCTCGGCAGTTATTCTGGAAGTCATGTCTCTGTCTTTCATATTGCTCAACTTTTATTATTTATTGTAAATTGTGCTAGTTTGTTTGATTCATGTTATTTGTATGCACAGGTGTTATTTTGACAGTATGAAATATATCTCTAATGGGTCATCCTGACCAGTGTAAGTGCTCTAGCTTTTCACTCAAACTGGAGTTGTTTAGTATGAAGTTAATTTTGCTCTTTTGAAGTTGTTAGTGTAAAAAAGATGGCATGATGCTTGTAGAATTTTGTAAAGGTAATATAAAATAGGGGCTTTTTTATATTTTAGATCACACACAGCAAAGTGTTAAAGCTGGCATTAGCTATATGGTAAAAAGGACAATGACTTCTATAGTGAGTTGCGAATCGGAGGACTATCTTTCCAATGTGAACTCCAGCAGTGAAATCTGTGCTGAAGACACCATCAGCAGTGATGTTTGTGAATTACAACATGTGAAACAGCATCAGCCGCTGCCGCTGCAGCAATAATACCCTGCAAGTGGAAATAGAAAAACATTTCAAAGTAAAGACAGTCTAGCTCACCGCATTCTACTCCTGCCACTTCCTTTTCAGTACAAAAGTCTTCAGTACAAAACTAGGAAATCAGATGGTTTTCAGGGCAATGACAATTACACCCCAGCCGTCTCACATGGACTCTGTTGTTGTGAATTTTGGGTTTTCCTACATATTGTTGTACTGTTTCTCCTATTACCAGAAAACAGCAGCTACCAGAGCAAAATGACAAAACATAGTGGCTTACTACCAGGAAAGCAGATAGGCAGGGATGCATTATGTCACTGCATCTGTTTCAGTCTTTATAATGAAATAATCACATGCATTGGAGACAGCAGATGCTTCTGTCTCAGGTATGGTATAACTGAGGAAGTTGTCTTAACGGCTGAGTTTGAGAGCTCAGTGCAGGAGCTGGTAACCAGAAGTGGCTGGAGCTAGTGTTGGCTTTGACCGGCAATATGACTGCAAAAAAAGACAGAGGAAAGAAACATATTTCAGAACCAAAACAAACTAGACGCAAAGATATGAAGTTAGGGAGGAAGCTGTGCTGTTTATCACAGTATGTTCCACAGATAGTAATATTCCAACTACCAACAAGGTCGTAAAAGACCGAGCCTGTTTGCCATTTGTTACATATTAAGTTCTTTTGAAATGGAAGGTGCATGTAGATCACCTCAAAAAGCCATTTGGAATAAGCAATGATCCAGCTTATAGTTATTTATGTGTCCTGTATGTGTGGAAGTTGGACAACTACCTTGGTAAATAAGATTGGTTAATAACTTGGCCCTTAGCAAATTAGGGATTAACTTCAGTTCACCTTCTCCCTCCTCTGTGTACATGGAAGGACTACAAATTGGCTGCTTGGGGGAGAAAACAGATATGCTGATTGGAAGGTAGGGCTCCACTCCCTGTGTTGATCCTGAAGCTGGGGGAATCTTCTCAAACATCTTCATTGCTAATGAGTAATATTTCTGATTATGAACATTCTTAGAAGAAAATTCTCTCTGACTCCGTGTTTTGTTTTTGCTGAGTCAGTCTATCGACTTCCGTGTGACTAGACAGAAAGCCCAATGAAGGATTCCCAGAAGAGTGCAGAGAGGAGACTCTGTTCTTGAAAATTAAGAAATTAAAGTTATTGAAGATATGTCTAAACTAAAGTAGAAACCATCTAGAGAACAGGCTGATCATGCTATTAAAGAAGTACTAGATAAAGGTGGTTGAACTACATTGAGGCTAGACTGGGCCATACAAGGCAGTGAGTGATACAAAGAGCAAATAAAAGGATCAGACAGAATGTGATATGAAAAGTTATTTACATTCCCACAATAGGGCAGATGTCTGTGTGCAGTGGATTAACACTTACAGTTAAAAATGTATCTGTGGATGTGTTTCTGGAACAAGAAGTTTGTTCACACACTGTTCCACCATTCATTTCACTAGCTCGTACCCAGCAATGAATGAAACCTATGGAGCTAAGGCCCCGTCTACACTACGCAGTTAAATCGATTTAAACAGCTTTAAATCGATTTAACGCTGCACCCGTCCACACTACACCACCCTGTAAATCGATTTAAAGGGCTCTTTAAATCGATTTCTGTACTCCATCAAAACCACAGGAGTTACCCTAAAATCGATTTTACTACATCGGAATTATGGTAGTGTGGACGGAAATCGAAGGTACTACGCCTCCGGGAATCCACGAGACCACTGACACTTCTGGTCAGCCGTCAGAACTCCGATGCACTGCCAGGTAAACAGAAAAGCCCCGCGGACTGTTTGAATTCTTTCCTGTTTGGCAGTGGGAGCTATCTGATTCAGCAGCAGGTGACCACGCAGGGCTTCAACAGCACAGTACAATGCAGTCTCCCGACGAAAAAAAAAGCAGCTCCAGATGGACCACAAGAGGTACTGGATCTGATCGTGATCTGGGGAGCAGTGCTTAACAAGAACTCCGTTCGTCACAAGATGAAATGAGAAAATTATTGAAAGAATTTCAAAGTCTGTGATTGCAAAAGGACACAGGAGGGACTCAGTGCAGTGCAGAACTAAAGTGAAAGAGCTGAGCAGCATACAGAAACCAGAGAGGCAAACGGAAAGTCTGGAGGCAGATCGAAAACATGCCGCTTCTTATGCTGAGCTGCATGCATTTTGGGTGCCTGCGCAACAAGTACCCCACCTGGCCGTGGATTCGAGCGTCAGGGTTGTAATATCAACTGTGGCTGAGGATTTGCTGAGGGAGAAGATGACGAAGACGAAGAGGAGGAAGAGATTGCTAGATAGCACACAGCTCTCATTACTTCACAGCAGCCAGGAGCTTTTTGAGAGCATAGAATTAAACTCCCAGCCCACCCAAGCCCCACTACCAGACAGTGAAGCCATGGAAGGACCTCTGGTGAGTGTACATTGTGAAGTATTCAATCAAAGCCACGCTTTGGGTCGGGGGGAGGGAGGCTGGCGTGGGCTTCTCTGGCGAGCAGGGATCTTCCCAGCTACCAGCCAACTTTGGTGTGGGGGGAGAGGCTGGCGCTGGGTCTCTGGCGAGCAGGGAATCTTCCCAGCTACCAGACACGCTTTGGGTGGGGGGAGGGAGGCTGGCTCTGGGCTCTCTTGGCGAGCAGGGAATCTTCCCAGCACCAGCCACGCTTTTGGTGGGGGGGAGGGAAAAAGGCTGGCGCTGGGCTTCTCTGGCGAGCAGGGAATTTCCCAGCTACCGCACGTTTGGGTGGGGGGGAGAGAGCTGGCGCTGCGGCTCTCTGGCGAGCAGGGAATCTTCCAGCCACCAGCCACGCTTTGGGTGGGGGGTAGGGAGGCGGCGCTGGGCTTCTCTGGCGAGCAGGGAATCTTCCCACACCAGCCACGCTGCGGGTGGGGGGGAGGGAAGGAAGAAGATGTAATAACAACTAGCTTACGGGATAGCAGCCATGCGCTGGGGAGGGAGTGGAGAGACCGGGGGGTTGGGGTTTTCTGATTATCCTCTGAAAAGGAACAAGTCATCATAGTCACTTGTGGATATAAACCCTGGAGAGTTAAAAATGAAAGCCTTACCAGGCCGCATGGGAAGCTGAATTATGATTTCCAGGACGGGTCCTGCGTCTGCAGTGTGCTCACGAGGGAACAGGCAACTCAGTATTAAAGATGCAAAATTTCGACTTGTGTGAATCACTGTGCTATGTAAGGTTGCATAGTTTTATTCACTGTGAAAGAGTACAATCATTTTCTGTAAAATGTATCTTTTACATATTCTCTCCCTGTCTTCCTCCCCATTGCAGCCTGCCACCTTTTCTTGTACTCCTACTACCCTCAGTGCGAGGCTCAGACTATACAGCGGTAAGGTAGAGAGAAGTAGAACTCGAGTTGAAATGTTTTCAGAAATCATGGAAGTAGCACAGTGACAGAGCTTCATCGATGATTGGAAGGAAGTGATAGCAAAATACAGGAAGGAGCCAGTGACCGGGAGGATAGGAGAGACGCTCGAGATCAGAGGATGGCTGGCAGAAGAAGAGAGGTGGCGGAGGAGACAGGCAGGAAGATCAGAGGTGTAGGCAGAAGATCAGCGATGGCGTGATGCAAACGCTGGAGCTGCTGCGTGATCAACTGAGATCCTCAGGCGCATGGATGGATGTTCAGAACAGCAGCGGGGTTACAGAATGCCAACTGCCAACCCATGTTTAACCCCTCTTCAAGCTCCCACACTTCCATATCTCCCTCACCCAGAGGTGTTAGAACGCTGGGGACGGATTTCTGCACCAGCCACTCCACCCCCATGGACAGTCCAACCAAAGGCTTTACATTAAGGCTGAAATGTGCCTTAATGGGCTGTTCCTTTCTCGATTCCTCCTCCCAAACTACACCATGCAGGGGATTACCTAGATAATTTGTACCTCTTTTATAATTACTTTTTAATCAAGAATGAAATCCAAAGGGGAGGGTGGTTTTTTACAGGGAATGACTTTAAGAAAAGTATTTCTGATTTTTTAAGCGCAATTACAAACTGACTTTTAATACAGAATAAATGATTTTAAATTATAGACTTTATTTCTTCAGAGCCTGTAAGTAAAGGGGTTGAGGGTGGGTTGCTTAGAGGGAGTCAATAGAGTCGGGAGTTGTTCATCAAGGGAAACAACACAGCAGTCACACCGTACCCTGGCCCGCGCTGAAACTACTTTTCAAGGTTCTCTGATGCGCACCGTTTCCTGGTGTGCCTTCTAATCACCCTGGTGTCTGGCTCGTAGTCAGCGGCCAGGTGATTTGCCTCAGCCTCCCACCCCGCAGAAAGGTCTCCCCTTACTCTCACAGAGATTGTGGGCGCACAGCAAGCAGCAATAGCCTGGGGACATTCTTTTGGCTGAGGTCTGAGCGAGTAAGTATGATTGGAGCGACCCTTTAAAGGGCCAAATGCACACTCTACACCACCTGCACTTGCTCAGCCTGTAGTTAAACAGCTCTGACCACTGTCCAAGCTGCCTGTGGTATGGCTTCATGAGCCTGGCATCAAGGGGGTAGGCTGGGTCACCCAGGATAACGACAGGCATCTCAACATCGCCAACTGTTATTTCTGGTCTGGGGAAGTAATTTCCCTGCTGCAGCCGTTTAAGAGAGGTTGTGTTTCTGAAGCCGCGAGCGTCATGAACCTTCCTGGCCATCCCACGTGGATGTGTGAAGTCCTTGTGATCCACCAGTGCTTTGCAGCACCATGGAAGAGTACCCTTGCGGTTCACGTGCTGGGTGCCCTGGTGCTCTGGGGCCAAGTAGGGATATGGGTCCATCTATGGCCCCTCCACAGTTTGGGAATCCCATTGCAGCAAAGCCATCCACTATCACCTGCACGTTTCCCAGAGTCACAAACTTTCATAGCAGCAGCTAACGATTGCTTTGGCTACTTGCATCCAGCAGCCCCCACAGTAGATTTCCCACTCCAAATTGATTCCGACTGACCAGTAGCTGTCTGGAGTTGCAAGCTTCCAGAGGGCTTATTGCCACTCGCTTCTCCACTGTGAGGGCTGCTCTCATCTTAGTATTATGGCGTTTCAGGGCAGGGAAGCAAGTCACAAAGTTCAAAGAAGGTGCTCTTACGCATGCGAAGTTTTGCAGCCACTGGGAATCGTCCCACACCTGCAAAACTATGCGGTCCACCAGTCTGTGCTTGTTTCCCGTGCCAAAATCGGCGTTCAATGGGTAGAAGCTGCCCTATTACCAGCAGTAGTACTCAAATGCTGGGTCCCGCGGTTAGGGAATTCAGTCTCCATGTCGTCATCGCTCTCGTCGGTGCGCTGTCGTAGCTTGCCTCTCTCCCTCCTCCCTCATCCCCCTCTCCTGTATTTGCAGTCAGGTCGCATAGACAGCACGATCATGCGCGAGGTGTTTACAAATTGCACGATTGCGTAATGCTGTCTCAGCAGGGCCATGGGTTCAGCAGTCCATGCGTTGCTGTGCTATGGCGTTTGCTCTCTTCACCCAGGAAAAAAGGCGCGAAATGGTTGGCTGCTGCTTTCACAAAGGGAGGGGTGAGGCTGTACCCAGCACCACCCGGGACAATGTTTTTTGCCCCATCAGGCACTGGGCTCTCAACCAGGAAGTGGGAACTATGGGATAGCTGTGGAACAGCTACCCACAGTGCACCGCTCCTGAAATCAATGCTAGCCTTGGACCATGGACGCACACAATCGATTTAAGGATCCTAGTGTGGACGCACTAAATCGATTTTATAAAATCGGTTTCATAAAATCGGTTTAAACAAATTCGAATTAATCAGGTAGTGTAGACAAGGTCTAAGTGTCAGCATTTGCTAATCCAAACCACGGAGTTTTTTTGGCAAGAGTAGTTGTTGGGAAATTCCTGGCACAGGGAATTAAATGATACACATTTCATAAACTTTCAGGTGTGTGCAGTGTTTCAAGATGTATGCAGAAAAGGGCTCATCCGTTGCCTTCTCTTCCCAGCTCCCAAGCTTGCATCCCAGAAAGAAAATTGTGTCTGATCTCATTCCTTTCTTTCTGAACTTCAGCTGCTGGTTCTCAGTGGATATTTGACAGTTGTCATTTTTCAAAACATGATTGTATTGTTTTGAAACCACGGTGAATGACACCAGGAGCAAACAGGAGCAGTTACCAGCAACAGTTAGCAGCTAAAAAGCTGCAACCTAGTGAAATAATTTCTCTTTAGTTTAAAAAGAGGCTAACCCAAGAAGTTAAGTGATAAGAATCTGCATTTCTCAACAGTTGCACACAAAGATACTATAGTAGCAGTTCCTCTTTGAGGCTAAGAGGAACACAATAAACACCAGTATGTGCTGGATCATGCAAATTATATAGGAGACGTGGACGTGAAAAAAACAGGTGTTGGAACCATTTGATGCATGCAAAAGACCATGACATGGTATAAAAAACCTGGGCATTTTTATGATACAGCTAGCTATTCACAATGCTTTGGGAATGTATAAGGCAGCAGCATCTGGTCCATTGTTGTCATTCTTCAATTTTCAGACAGCCTTAATCTTAAGTCCTTAATTTGCTAATGTTTACTGCCTATTCGTGGAAAAATCTTAGCATGTTGCTTGACTCTCTAAGGAACTTTTTGCATGTGTTTTTGCGACTGGGGTGAAAAAAAAAAAAGGACCAACCCCAGAAAAGATTACCTGTCTACCCAAAATAGTATACAAAGACACAATACTCCAAGCAACAGTAGCTCTGGCCAACCAGGCCTCCCTCAGAACAGAGGAGCACTTTGAAAGATATTACTCTTCTACAGAATACTGCAAGTGCTCTATGCATAAAATCCCCTAGGGCCTCATTTTTACTTTGCATTCAGTGAAAAAGAGATTTTGCAGTGTGTGTAGATCAGCCAGTGATATAAGAGGCAGATGGTGACAGTGGTCACACTCCCTCCTTTATAACTGGCACTTGGTTTTGGCATACTAATGATTCCTTGGTTGCCCAAAATAGCTTTACAGACATGGTCAATTGTATTTTTGGACTGTACAGTGTGTAGAGCAATTAGTCAGATGCACAAGGCAGTTGGTTTATAAAGCAGTTCACCCCCTTCTTCATAATTGGTACCTTTTTGATATCCCATTTACAATGGACAGGGCTGTCTTTACAACCCATATCTTGTATTAGCATGCAAATTCACTGGCTCCCCCGAAATAGTTTTATACACAGAGTCACTTATAGTTTTGCATTGCAGGATGTGTGGACTAATTAGCTATAGCTAAAGTGGAACACTTGGTTTTCAGATTTCAAGATTTTACTGCACTGAGTGATTTTGAGAGACTTTCAAGGGCAGACTGTGGTAAGTAAAATTACTACAGGAGACTATGCTGGCTCATCTCTCAAACCTTCATTTGAATGCTGAATGAGACATTTTATAGCTATGTTGTTTCAGTATCCTTCACCGGCTAGACCACATTGAGGAGGGTAGGGTCAGGTGTGATATATTCATCCATGAAAGCTTATACTCCAATACATCTGTTAGTCTATAAGGTACCATGGGACTCTTTGTTGCTTTTTACAAAACGTTCTTTGTAGTTTGGTTGGGAAACTAACTATTTGGGTTCTGTTGGGCTGGAAAAGATTCTAGAACCACTATGGTTAACAGACACCTTGCATAGTTCTGACTCTCACATGCTTGTTTTCAAGAATATTGGCAGAGAAGCTAATTGATTCACCAGTAAATTTGATATGAACCACAGTCTTGGGAGTTATCATTTTCAGCATACAAAATTTCTAAATTATTTTATCCAAGAAGGTTAAGAAATGAGACAAGGAGATCTTGAATTGCACATAGGCAAGACATATCCCCAAAATTTTGCAAGCTCACTTCAAGCACAGCTAGTCAGAGGGGTTGAATCTGGAGCTGATTTTGGATTGCTATACTCTGATTGTAAAAGAGACAAAGGGGCACATACCAATAGAAGGGATTGGAAATGAAAGAGTGAAGCAAGCAGAGAAGTTATGCTCTTTTGTCCATAGTGTTTGAAGATAGCTTGGTCACCCTTAAAACTTTGTCAACAGATACTATGCAGTTATTATAGTTATTTCCTATTCAAAGTGCATTGAACAACTGTGGTTTCTCAGATGTCACTGTACGGTAACTGACATATGCTGATTTTTTAATATCAATGACTGAAATGGGGAGTGCTCCATTTTGTTGCTTAATACTCCTTTATGTATGTTATTGGGGAAGTAAGAAATACACATTGCCACCAGGAAACCAATAGAAAAATACAGATTTGAACCAGTTCTAACAGCCAGGTCCCTTGCTCCCTCCAATATTATGGGTTTGAAGGCTAAATGATTGTATGTTCTTTTCACACCAAGGAAGAAAATCACACTTGTTCTTGATACCTAATAATGATACTACACAGTATGCACAGCCTGAGATCAAGCAGTGAAGAGAGATAAGTTTCCTGCTGCCCAAGGCAACTGATGCTAGCAATGGTGTTTGTGAACATTTCAGAAGCATCTTTAGGAATAGGTTAAATGCTGAAATCACTTTAGAATGCAGCAGGTAGATGATTCTGCAATTCCAAAACAGAGCTATCACTGCTATTGAGGCATTGTTTGCAGAGCATGCTAAGGATGTGGCTGGCTACTTGTACATTAGAATTCTGAGTTTTCAGCGATTTGTATGTTTTCCATAAATTTTGCTGTAATGACCTAATCACATCAGCCTCTGACCGAGAATAGAATTTTCAATAAAAATAATTCTAAATAATGCTATGGCATTTAAAATTTTTGTAATAATTGATGATAGTGCTTATATACAGCAGCTCCTTTTAACCAATGATCTCCAAGCATTTGACAACTGTTAATTAAGACACACAACACCCTCTGAGGAAGGGTAAGTATTATACAAACTATAGATTAGTTACCCGAAAGGTCCTATAGTAAGTCAGCAATTGAACTGGGAGTGAGATTCCAGAGTCCTGGTTCCCAGTCCTCTGTTCTGTCCATTTGAAAATACTTCCTCTTCTTGTAGGGCCAGACCATGGCCCAGCTGCTGTGGCTACACAAGTGTGTAAGTGGGAGTCAGATCTTCCCTATTCTTCTGCATGAGTTTCCTAGACCTTAGGTCCAGGCACTGAGGAGTAAGTAGTTGCTGTAAACCCACTATTCTCTCTACTCTCACTGAAGCAAGTGAGCAGGGAGCAGACAAAGAGGGACAAGGAAGTGGGTTGATCCTTATCTCTGTACACCAGTGCACTGGGAGCACCACTGAGCTGATGCAGAGGTAGTTATTTGGTAGTCATAAAGGCTAGTAATACATTTCAGTCTCCCTAAAGCAAGGAAGAAATTCCTTAGGCACGATTTCTTCCCTGCGTTATTCTTTTGGACGGGGGAGAACAAAAACAGCAGAAGTATTTCATTTAGAAATGCAGTTTGCTGCATTGCACTCTCTCAGCTGAAATGATATTAAAAACTTCTCGTATGTAGACTTAGTTTGCATGTGTGCAGTCAGGTCACCACGCTAGACTGGAACGTTTCCAAAGCAGTAACCTATCAGCTAAATAATACATGCCTTTGTCTTTGCTCTACAGACAGAAAAAGCTCCAAAGCAATTGTTGTAATGCACAAATAATAAATGTATTAAAATAAGTACTTAATTGGAGACACCATTACAAAAGTCTAACTACATGAGTACCTGAATCCAAATAAAGTCCTAAAAATGTGCAAGCCAAAACTGCTCTTCTGTATTAATGCATCTTATTATTATTTTGCTTTTTCCTGGGACAAAAGCCCAGGCATTTAGAAGTAAGACTAACTGTGTGTGTCTGTGTCTGAGAGGGAGAGAGAAGGGGGGAGGGAAATCTTTGAAAACAGAAGATAAATGTTTATATATAAACTTGGGCATGATTCTTATTCTTGTGATGATAACTGTGTTCTGGACTAAACTATGTTTGAGACTAAAGACTTTATTAGCCCAGGATATGTTTATTACTGAGTTATCAGGAAGCAACCTCAGGTTTTCATTATCATTCTGAAATGCAGTCCCACCTCTCTCCCTGACCTCTGAATGGATAATGTAAATCTCTCTATTCTGATTGGCTACTGCATTTAGAAAACCCATATGCCAACAACAAAATGGCCACCTCAACTTCTAACCTGTAATTTATGTCTTCTCAGTATCTTCACCTTGCTCCTCCTTGCCCCCTGAAGAGGGGTTAGCTCCCACTGAGTATAAATCCTTTTTTAATAAAGATTTGGAAGGGTGTCATTGTGAGGGGCGGGTCACCAGATAATGTGTCCCTGTGTGTTGTGACCATATGAATGGTCTGTCAACAGTAGCCAATCAGTGTAGAAGGAGTTATGGTAGTCAGAGTACAGATATTGACATAACCATTTGAAATAACCTTACAATAATTATGCAGTCTCTTGAATTCTGGCTAATAATGGTCCTAATCCAATCAAAGAACTGGGATTTCCGTACTGGAAAGTTATTGAGCAAAAACTATATAGTCAACATGCAAATTAAATGCTCCTTTGCCACTTGGGGTGCAGGAGCGAGTGACATACCTAAGCAATAAAGCGTGCAGTTGTGGGTCAGTAACAGTAGAGCATCTCTGCATTCCGATTGGCCAGAGACATACAACTTTAGTAAAATTTCATTAATTCAGGGATTTGACTGCAAATATATGTGTCTGCTTAAATCATAGACTCATAAAAATATAGGACTGGAAGGGAACTCAATAGGTCATCTAGTCCACTCCCCTGAACTGAGGCAGAACTAAGTATTAACTACTACACCATTGCTGACAAGTGTTTCTCTAACCTCTTCTTAAAAAGTTCCAATGATGGAAATTTCACAAGCTCCCTAGGCAATTTGTTCCAGTGCTTAACTACCCTGACAGTTTGGAAGTTTTTCCTAATGTCCAACCTAAATCTCCCTTGCTGCAATTTTAAGCTCATTCCATTTTATCCTGTCCTAGGTAGATAAGAACAATTTATATTATATTACATCTTTTAGAAGAATACTTGTAGCACAGCATTAATGATATTAAAAATTGAGGAGATGATTTACGTGTCTAATATCACTAAGGCTAATATGATTTGCCCTATATGCATGTAGTCTGAGGGATGCCAACAAACACACCATTATATATGTTTTTTATCAAGGAAAAATATGCACAAGTCTTCTCTGAAAATTTGGATACTAAACTCTGGAGGCAGATCATTTAGCTGCTGCTGTCTCATAGTATTCCATATAAAATTAGAATAAATATTCCTATCTCATCATCCAGGGTTAGATGGAAGAACATGCAAATCTGAGGCTGGGTGCCTTGCAGAAAGCAAGTTATTAGTTCTTGATAGCAATGGTGCAAACAAACATGCTGTTTGTTTTTAGTGACATATACCCACTTTGAAGGGGTTTTAGCATGTGATACTGGGAGAGATGTTTTTATCATCTGCCACATCACTTATAATTCTCCTATTAACAAAGTCCAACATATAGGCACAAACATACAATCCTGGAATCATGGTTGGGGCTGTTGATCAGCAGAGAGGCAATCTCTTCCCACAAGTGAGTATATCTGACTGCTCTTCATATTCATTCTCTCTATATATTTGTATTCATTAGTATATATAACTGGCTCCACCCCTAATGCAAAGTATCCATCTTCTTAAGTGCTAGTCAGGCCATAGCACAGACAATAGAAACCTGTGGCCTATTCCATAACAAATTAATACCTAACTCTGGGGCTTTGTTGTTTACTGTGATGTTTATGCTGTAATTTTATTCCCTGGTGTCAAATGTACTCATTAATTCCCTCCACATTCTGCTTCCCCGTGGATATGAAAGGGAGTGCGGTCTGTGCATGCACTCACATTTCTTTATTTAGCCTGGCACCTGCCCCCTTCCTCCAGATATTAGCATCCATGTTGCCCATTTGCAGTTCCCCAGAGCAGAAAATTCTCAGATTAAGCTGCATATGTGTCTCTGTCTCTCTCTCTCTGAGAGTTTTCTTTTCACACTATAAAATATCCTGCTCATGGTACTTTAGGTGTTATTATATCACCCTGTTATACACGCTGAGCAGTCAGAGAAAAGTATAGGCATTCTGAAGGTGGATGGTTGGCTTCAGCATTAAGGACCTGATCCAAACCCCACTGAAGTCAATGGGGATCTGTCCATTGATTTCAACAAATGTACAAATATTAAGGCATAATCTTCCAAACCAGGTCTTAGAAACAGTAGTGTTTATTCCACAGTTCCAAATCAGGACGGACTTCCTATTAATTATGTATTGACTAGAGACTGTTACAGTGCTACACAGCAGAGACTGAGATGGAGGCAAGAACTCCTGCCCGGAAGAAATTCACACATGAGAAGTCAGATATCACATCTTTTTATCAAAAACACCTGCAAGAGCTCCAGGCTCCCATTGCTTTCCCCTGTTGCTCTAATAAGTGCCCATGCAAATATCTAATACGCCCATGCAAAGTTTAAGAGTTACTGGGTCTCATATTCAAATACCATTGAAAAACAATTTAATAAAAGCTAAATATGAATCCAGTGTCAACATTTGTTTACTGATGCACCAGTGTAATTGAGAGCAGAATTTGATTCATCATTTTACAGTCAACTGAAAGGAAGAACATATGACAGTCTGCTCTTACAGCAAAATCAATACAAATGAAAAAAACTAAGGATATTAGCAGCTTTTCAGCTGAATGCAAAAGAAACGCGAAGAAATATCTCTAGTATAATTATACAACACAGCACTAAACTATATGATCTTAGAGAATACATGTACCTCTCTAGCTCTAAATGTAATTAATTATTGCTTGAAATAACTCACCCATCAAATACTTTCCTGTCACGTAAAAAAAAAGGAGGAAGTTGCATGTGAGCTTCAGAGAAAGACAGTGGCCTAATGTATTTCACAAATAGAAGAGCAAAGCAATCTAAACTTAAATTACTATAGTTTAAAATCCCTGAAAAAGCATGAAACAGTGATAACCTAGCTACCCTAACCATATCACTTTCCCAGCAGGTTCCTGACCCGTTTTTGGATGGCACTGGATTCCTAAATCTTAGCCAGAGCAACTGAGGTTGTGGTCACTTTGCATAGTCACAATCTCTTCCCCAGGAGGCTTTTTTTCCTGCCAGGGTCTTGTCTTTCTGCCTGTCTATCCTAATTATTTTTAATAGATGGATCACCAGAGTATCTGAGTCTACAATGGCTTGTGTAATAAATAGCAAGTGTATATAATAAATGACAAAATCAAAGATCTTTACTCATTGTGGAATCTTGCATTTAAGGAAATACTGATGTACACGTGAGAGGAAAATTGTCATTTTTTTGTAATTACAAGTCCTTTGTAATATTTTATTGTTCTTGTATATTGTAGGTGTATTTTTAATGAATGATTTAAATGTGCTAAAATTTACCATACAAGTACATTTCCTTAAGATGTGCCAACGTGGATACACATTACTTCAGCATGTTCAGCAGGAGCTATTTTTCATTTTAACAGATCTTTAGAAGGAAGCTGAATCACCCATTTCTGAATGATGCATGTGGACAGCAGCCTAAGTAATTGGAGAATACTGTAATGTTTAGTTTAAAACTCAATTTTAGGTTGAACTTATGAAAGGTAAATAGTATTTCCCATCCTCATCTATATTACTGATTGTGAAAGACCTGAGGTCAGTGCAACGAAACAGACACAATGCACAGAGATTTGGGGTGCAGGAAAAAGCCCTTTCATGCTGTTGGTGTTTATTTGTTTTTCTTGTGACTTAAATTAAAATGTCATCGTCCCGAGCTCAGACTGTGTTCTCCCTCCCATAGATTTCAAACACAGCCAATGAATGGTTAAAATAGTATCTGACCGGGATATTACAGACCTAGCTCTTCAGGATGCTCCTCAGGACTCTGAGTTACAGGAGCAAGAGATACTTGTCTCATTCTTTTCACTGCCTTTCCAAGTGGAGACAAATCTTTTTTCAGGGCCAACTGAGAAATGGCTCGAGACAATGTGGGAATTTGTGGATGCCCATCATTTTTACAGGCATACCAACTACAGCTGTGTTTGAAAATATGCCTGTCAATGGCTTGTTGGTCTGACTTGCCTATTCAGTAATGCAATCAAAGGAAGAGAATGTCATTCACTAAGATGTATTTCTTATGGGAGGAGGAAGGGGAAGAAGAGATTTCCTCCTCCTCATACAAAACTGATTTGGGCACTGGCAGTAAGATTTTTTTTTTAAATGTAATGCTGATAACCTATTGTTAACTAGTAATTCATTGTTAAAATTAATAAATCCAGACTACTGAGGATGAAGATGTCAGAGAGTAGATAATTTAAGAAGGGGAGAGATTATCCTTTTGTTAAATTATTGGACTGATGCTCAAGAGATCTGTACTCAATCAGATTAGCACAAGAGACCTGCTTCCGCCACAAACTTCTCATGGGACCTTTGTAAAGTCACATCATCTGAATTTTCCTCAATGCCCCATCTATTTAAAAAAATATAAGGACAGTAATGCTTCCTTTTCCCCATCCATTGTCTATCTTATCTATTTAGAGTGTAGATTCAGGCGGGGACAGTCTCTGTAATGCTTAGCACAGAAGCATCCTGATCTTGCCTGCGGTCTCTTGGTACTACTAAAATACATATAAACAATACTAATAGCTAAAAGAAACCCTTTTAAATGGAGCAAAATATAAAAGAGATATTGTCTTGGCAATCCCAGAAACGTTGGTACAGATTATTGATTCTGAATAGCTTAATCCCTGTCCAAAAAAAAAAACAAAAAAAAAACCTGTAACAAAATTTGCCACAAGTTATAGAAGATCTCCAAAGCTAGGAGGGATACATTTTGCTCTATCCCATAAGATCTCTTGTCTGGCCATAAAGCCTGTTTTCTCTGTACAGAGAGCTATTGCAGTTAAAGACTCAGTAAACAAGACGCTAGGAAGTGTCCTAAAGAGAGGCTATGAAACGGCCTGTGCTGAGGTATGTTTGTTGTGGACGCATGATCATATATGGAGAGGGACTCTGTCATAGATCCAGAGGAATCTGAATCAAGCTTCCATATGTATTACTTCACATAGAATCTCAGAAATGAGGTTGAAGTACCACACCTCCTGGGGCATAAAGAGGAATGGGGGAGTTATTGAAAGGTTAAGCGGTGGTGGATGCTACTGCTTCAGGAAGCAACCAAAATGCTACACTAAAAACACTCAGCAAGGAAATCACTCCTTCCTATACAAGAAAGCACTTTAATAAAAGTATCAAAACAGACAGCAGCCAGTCCTGTTTTAACCACAGGAACAACTACCCCTACAACGCTGGATGCATTTGCTGGGCTCTGTATTGCCTCCACAGTGCGGCTTCCACCTAGGGTGACCAGATGTCCAGATGTTATAGGGACAGTCCTGATTTTTGGGTCTTTTTCTTTAGAAGGAAAGAAATCCCCTGTCTGATTTTTCACATTTGCTGTCTGGTCACCCTACTTCCACCTCACAGCCATGAAACTGTGTAGACTAGGAAAAAAGTATATATATTAAAATGAGAAGCTATGCTGATCTGATCTGCATCCAACCGGGAAAACAAAGCACCAGCTGTTCAGATAGTTCCATTTCATAGGGCCACAGGACTGGAGCAGATTCCTCCCATTCCCATCACAAGGGCCTTGCTGGTGCCACTTATTGTTAAGATGGGACTCTCGGATATCGGCTTCTGGGCGGGGGGATCTGGGCATTTCACCTGATTCCTTCAGTCTCCTCTCTGGAATGATGTTCTTTCTAGGGAGGCACAGACTCTTGGTCCTACTGAATCTGACATATGGGGTTGTCATTCTGATGCTTAGCTAGCATTGATCTTTCAGCATTGTTAATGGGGACTGTGCATCTCTGCTCACGGTCCTCTCTATAACCTGCTCAGTCTGTGAAATCTATATCTGATGCAAACACAGGGGCAGTATGTAGTTTTCTATGTTGTTTTTCATCATCAGAATAAAGAAAGACTTGTTACTGTCCTTTGCCTCCATGCACAGGCTCTGTTATTCTGTGCTGTTTGTTCTCAAATCAAATGTAAAGCTATGTGTGCTGTTGACCTCATTTAAAAAGCCCTCTAGAGGAGGAGTCTGAAAAGGTTGGTATAGTTTGGCATGGGTATTCATTATGAATGGGAAGTGCATCGCCTTTATTATTTTCATTAATTTTTACATAGAAATGAGATACAATGCAACATGCTTTTCTTGTTTTTGGTGGGCTGCAGAACATGTTGTGTTCTGTATGCAGTACAGTAGGTGGAAAGGCAAATCCAAAAAAATTGTTCCTTTTAACTGCTCCATCAAATGCATGTTTAAAGAGGGTGGGATCATACTTATGTGAAAGAGCTGGCATTCTGTTTACATTTCTTGCTTAATATTTTGGTCAGAAAACAAGTTTTGTAAAGTAGGTTGGCACCGATGAAAAATTCTAGGTGTGCTAAAAGAAACATTCTTCCTCTGGTACATCACAGTGAATAATAATTAGCCATCAAGATATGGAAATGTGTGCTGCACATGCAAAAATGCTGAATTACTGCTGAGGCATAAACGTGAAGCTTCAAATCCTTCCCGTGGTGTTGTACTGGACAAATGGTGCCTATCGGGGGAAAGATTGCGGTTAGTCTATAGCTTGAATGGCTAAGCTTGACTCTTCGCATGAATGAGGATCATGTACAGTACCAATTCCTAGAGTCCCCCCAATCACTCTTCTCCTAACTCTCTGCAGGCCAGGGAGAAAAGATTGGTCTTGCAACATGTCTGAGGGTTGACAAATTCTGGCTATTACTGACTAAAGCAGGAAGTGAATTCCGTAGATTCAGGACCTAACAGTGAGCTCTGTGCTTGCAGCCCCTTCCCTTTTATAACTATGGAACTTCAGCCTAGCTGCTGCTTCTGCCAACTGCACCTGCAGCAGTGTCTCTTGAGGGCATCCAGCATTCATGTTAGAGGTGTGTGAAACGTGCATCCAAAGCCCAAACCACTCAGACTGAGCCTAGCTACAAGGTTTATGGGAAAGGATGAGGATATATCAACAACCCTATGCAAACACTTCCTCCCTTCCAGACTGCCTCCTCCCCTGCACAGCCATGCTGTCCTACCCAGCCAGTCCATTGCTCTAACCCTTGTGAATTTCACTGTCAGCCAAACTCTGGAGGTTTTAACCTTTCACAATAACTGCTCCCTTTCTGAATATTTTCTGTGGCCTGTGTTATGTAGGAGATCAGACCATAATTGTTCCTTCTGGACATCAAAGCTATGAATCTATGAGAAATGTTTGAATTTAGTGGTCTGGTCATAAAACAGAGAGCCAGAAACTCCTTAGTTCTAATTCTGGATCTGCCGCCATCTCTTTCAGTCACTAAGGACAAATCACTTAACCTGTTTGTGCCTCAGTTTGTGTGTGTGTAATAGGGGGCTAATACAGAGGTGAGATGAGAATTGATTAGTTCACGCTTATGAAGATGACGAGTACTATGCTGTGTAAATGTGAAATACTATTCTATCAGTGTAAGTGGCCTGATTGTGGATTTTGTATTATGTATAATGAGATAAATGTCCAGATGTTATTTACTATATTCTTTTCACTGGAGTGACAGATGGCCTAAAAACCAAATTAAATGTAAGTAAGCCTTTCTGAATTGAACCCATAGTCCAGATTCTGCACTGATTTACCTCCAAGTTATCGTGACTACCCTGGGGTTTACCAAGAGTGTAAATTAGGGCAGCGTTTCACCACAAAACGTTCAGATTCACTTTGAATGACTCTGGACCTGTGAACTTTTTGTAAGCACATATTTCCCAATCCTACCGCCATTCTCCCAGGTCGTAGGTTGCTGTGAGGATCGCAGAAAGACCATTACCAAAGTCATGATCTCTGTAGTACATTCCAAACAATGGATCAGTCAAAATATTCCATAAACCAAGCAGCCACGCAATGAAAAGAGAAATAAAAAAAAAAAGTGTGTGAGAGAGAATTATTGGTGGCAATTTTAGTTACTGGTTAAATAATAACCTTTACTCAAACTGTTGTTCCTTAAAGGCATACAAACCCTTCCTTCCCACCTCCAGATGACCTGCTCCCATATTGCCTGTCCAATCGAAAGCTAGCCAGGGTGAAGATGTTTTCGAGGGAGCGACCTTCCAGAGAGACAAAATAGGAGGCAGGGAAATACCTCTCTCTGTTCTTCACATACCACTCTCCCAGTCCAGTGTGGTCATGGGAGCTGTTTTTTATCCTTGGAAGCTAATCCAGACCAGAGCTGGATTAGTAACTGAATATTCTTTCCTTGTCGAAAGGCGTGCTCAGGACAGGCAGCCATGTGGATATTCCCAGCTGGGAATCCTACCCTTAGCACCCTCACTTGACGCACATGCATGGTCTGTTGACTGCCTAGACCCTGGCCCATCTATTTGGATGGCATTGTGCCCACTTCCCCAGTTCACTGGCTGTTTTCAATAAGGCTTTGGTGGCAAATTATGATTGGTTTGGGTGGGCAGCTGATATAATGGTACCGTTGCCACCTCTTCTGCAAACAGGTCATTCTTTTCTTTTAGCACTGAAGCCTTTGTGTCACAAGTTTTCTTATTCCTGTCCACATTTGTAGAGACATATGGGCCAAATGCTGATCTCATTGAAGCCAATAGAAGTTTTGTCATTGACTTCAGTGGGAACAGGATTCATCAGATCAGAAAGTATTCAGTGCCCCCTCTGCATTGGAGAAAAGGAAGCTACAGAGTGTGGGCCTGCTTGCTGATCCTGCACTCATCACTCTGAGATCAAACATCAGAGAGGTAGCCGTGTTAGTCTGGATCTGTAAAAAGTGACAAAGTGTCCTGTGGCACTTTACAGACTAACAGCATAAGCTTTTGTGGGTGAATACCCACTTCATCAGATACAATCTAATTAATTTAAATTTTTAAAATAAAAAGTAATTTCGACCTGTAAGACCACACTTTTTTGTATAGAAAATGTCAAAACAAAACATCTAGACAATTTCAAACCTTTTTTTCTTGATGTGTTTTCAAGACGGAAAATTTGTCAAACCTGACCCTGTATCGTGACATTTTGGGGTAGTCAAATCTGTTTTGTATGAAGAAATTATTCATTGAAAAATCCCTGGCCATCGCTAACTGCTTGCATAGCGCAGGCCAGGCGTGGCCAGTGGTTAGGCTGCTGGGCTGGGAATCAGGTTACCTCAGTTTCGTTCCTGCTTCTGGCCTGCTCAGTGACTTTGGGCAAGTCGCTTCATCTCTCTGTACCTCTGTTTCTCCTCAATCTTATCTAATTAGATTTTAAGGTCTTCAGGACATGGATTCTCTCTGTTATGTATTTGTACTGTGCCTTGGACAGTGGGGCACTAGGTGCTACTGTGGTACAAATAAGTAGTCATTTTGAAATGTTCATATCTGATTTTTCATTCAGTTGAGCTGCTATGTTTGGGAAAGTGTCTTTTAGATAATTTACTGAGATAAAGATAATGAGAAATCCATGAGAAATGAATAACCTAATGACATGCTGTATTATTACTCATCTGTTTATTCTTTCATTCAGTATTCAAATAGAAGCTACATTTGAGAAAAGAGCATTTTAAACAACTATATAACAAACAGTACAGTGGAAAGTGGAAGGAATGTTTTATCCACAATAACCTTTGCAGCCTCCTTTGTGCCTGCTAGAGAAAAACAGCACTTTCCTTCTAGCATGCTGCTTTATTATTTTATATTTAAAGGATATATTTTATGCTTGTTTGTGGTTAAACATTCAACTTGTCCTGCCTTTGTTGTTGAATACATTGATTCTCTCCAGAATATTAATGTAATTTTAAAGCCTAAACACAGGCATTCCATTAGATAAAATTGGTAAAATGGCAATCTCTACTGTTTTGGTTAGTGTACCCTTTGCATGTTTTTATAGAAAAAAGTTGTTTATGCTTCAGAACTAACTAGGATTCACTCTGCTTTGTCTCCTGTACATTCTTTAATAAATCATTTCTCTCTTACAGTTTCTTAATCTAGTATTCAGTCTATTGTGTTTCCATCAGTATAGCTGTTCAATATGTTTGAATTTGCTTACAGGACGTCTCTATCCTTCTGTAGTTGAGATGTTTGACAAAGGTGTTTCTGCTTTTTAGGATTTATAGTTTACCAACTGGAACATTGTCTCTGAGGTGTTCTGTATATTTTGCAATTTATGTTTATACTGGGTAGCCCTCCGAAGTTAAACATTCTTTATTAATATTAATAAATGAAGAGTGAATAACTTTCATGCATAGTAAAAAGTGCAAGGGATAAGTGGGAATTATGACTATTTAGTATATCTAGACACAGAAGCTCTGATCACGTGAGAGCAATCAGGTTTGTTTCACATATAACTTGTGAATCTGAAGATTGGTAAATAAAAATAAGCAGTTTTTATATGGACTCAGGTAAATGAGATTTTGTTTTAAAGTCAGGAATTATGAGATCTCTTTTCCTACTTCAGTTGTAGCAAAACTTCCCATTCATTCTTTTGCTCCTTTGCCTGACACATTTTATTAAACTGCTTCTTGAAGTTTTGGTCCTGTTAGTTCAGATAACATTTACCTTCTCAAAGCTTGCTTTCTCCCACATGTGACCAGAGTTTGAGAGCAGCCTTGGGATTCCAGGTTTCGGAGGCAGGAGAGGCCCAACTAGAAGTATGGTAGAACAGATATTTCCCTTTGTGCTCCCTTGGTAGCCACTCAAGGAGTAGTCAGTTGTTCTGACTTCCAAAGTTGTGAGCAAATGTTATATATGCAGAAGATGCCCCAGGGAGGTGCTTGACTTAAATGGCCAGGATAAGAAAATGTGTGTCCCAGGAGGGTAAGGTGGCTAGAAATCTTCCATTTCTCTTAGGCTGACCATATTTATTGTTAAATGTGTAGAAAATAAAGAATGTAGAATAAGTGCACACAATCGCCCAAAGGGATAAGCAGGCTTACTTAGAGTGGATAATTTAGTTAATAATAGTAGGATCCCACTAATTGAAGAGTTCTTTAGAGAAATGCTGTAGAGTCCTTTGGCTTCCACACTTGAGAGTGAACAAAATTAACCATTTACATTAAATTGCAACATACATGCTTATGAATTAGAGTGCTTCAAAATCCATTTTTATTTAATTAGTGCAACTACAGCAGTTCTGCCCCAGATGCTGCTAGTACCTATGAAATATGAGCCATATGTAGTTTTCAACAAAATCCTTAGATTCCCAGCAAGAAAGGACACTGCCAGCAGCGCTTTTAGAAAAGGGAGACATGAACAAGTGTCTGCCACTGCTGAGGAAACAGGATGACTTCTTGTGGATCAAAGATTACTATTCATGTTTGAAGGAGGAGGATGCTGGGATTCGGTCCCAGACTTAAATCCTTATATCAGTGGCATTCTTATCAAGTGAAACCTGAAAGTGAAGATCTGCTATGATAAGCATTTACTAAAAAAGAATGCAGATGTTACTATTTTTTAATCCTGTCAGTGTATAAATCTTGTTTGCTGTGGAATCCCAACTTTCACACTGTGCTAATATACTGAACTATGCTTTACTGTTCAGTGAGCACTCTGTGTACCTCTTGTTTTATATCTTTCTAGCTAGCAGTTGGGAACTTGGAGATACAGAGTCAATTCTGGGAAACGTTAGGGGGACGTCTCAGCAAACTAAATAAGCTAGATTCATCCCCTTTGATGGGCCCCCTTTTAAAAGGTTATACAAAAGAACTGTTTTGTGTGAGCGAATTGCCCACTACTTTGTGAAAATCATATATAAATGAGTCACAGATCAATACTCTTGAGGCTCTGAAAGGGGGAAAAACACATAAAAGATAGATCAGGAGCTATATTTTAGCAAAAATGTCTCTTAAGTGCTGTTGTCTGACACTATGAACTCCAATCAATGTGTCAGTATTTTGGAATTTGAAAGGAAATAGGGATCAGACCTGACAATCCAGAGCTGAAATTTGATGCTCTGGTCTTTTTGATAAACTGACAGGCAGTGAAAATTACACATGTCTGCAGGGAATCAGGAGAAAAAGAGAGACAGTTTTGTAGAAAGTCTGCTTATAATTCACAAAGGCATGCGCTTTATCAAAATGGATTGCTTTTGCACTGTATGGCAGGTTGCTTTCCTTTCTAAATGGAGGCTTTTGCAGATTGTAAACTGGTGGGTTTTGTACACACGTATAGTACACTATGGCTTTTATTGGCTTCCAATTGCATTGCTCTCCATTCTTGCAAATAAAGTAAAATTGGCAAGAAAGTATAACAAAAAAGGGATTAGGAACTTTGTTTAGAAACCTTTTTTTTTTTGAGGGGGAGGGAGACAAAAAATGGTTAAAAAAGTAACTTTGTCAATAGCTTAAGGTAACTGAAGAGAATTGTTCACATTTCATTATTCTAAACATTTAATCCATTGAATTTATAGTGCACTGTTTATCTGAGGCTCTCAAAGCACTTCACATCCCTTAAGAGTTAGAATATCTCAGTTTAGGAGACAATTATTATTGTACCCTTAGTACAGACTGCTAAACTGAGGGGCTGTGTGGTTTGGTGACCTGCCCAAGGTCACATGGCAATGAAATGGCAGAGCTGGAAGCCCTGGAATACTGACTGCTAGGCCTGTCCTAACCATTTAACATGTCACAACTTATTTAAGTGTTGGAATTAAATCCTGAACCCTGCACAAAGTCTAAATGGGTTTTGCAAAGGGAATATAGGAATTGCCATGCTGGGTCAGATCATTGGTCCACTGAGTTCAGTATTCAGTCTCAGCGTGTGGCCAGTGCCAGCTTCTTCAGTGGAAGAAACCCTGAACTGGGCAGTTGTGAATAACTTGACCCCAGGAAAGTAGCCTTTTTATCCACAGTGGCATTTGGCTTAAGTTCTGAAATATAAGAGTTGATATGTGTTCCAAAGATCTTGTTTATTTTAAAAAATATTTGCTATTCTATAACTCTATATTCTGGTTAGCCATATAAACAAGCAGCATGCAGTGGGCGTGGAGTCCCTCTGCATGGCCTCTTCACAGCTGCGACCTTTGAATTCTCATGCCCCTCTTTCTGTTTAAGCTTTTATATCATGCTTGTCACTGGTATCTGAATGCCTTCCACAGATCGCAGGAATTGACCCATATATGCCAACTTAGCTTTAGCCCTCATGACGGAATGATATGAATACTAGTACTTTTGTTCCTCAATAGCATATTAGAACAACTTTCTTAAGCGGTGTGTTACGTAAGGAACACACTCTGAAATGCAATATTAATAATCAGCTACTTCAATGTGGTCTCAGGGACAATAACATATCAGAAAGGGCTGTCTGCTCCAGGAACATGGGCCACCAGACTCATAAAACTTGAAAAGCTGGCTAGGAACATTAGGAAGTTTGGCTTCACTGTTTTATTGGCTGTCTTTGAAAATAGAGTGCTAAATCATTTAGTGAGCGTAATGCAGCTGCAAGGGCAGAGGGTGGGAGGGGAAATGGAATGTTGAGACGATAGGTCCTTAATGGGTTATAGAGTGATAGAACTCACACAATCCAAATCTGCCTCAGTCTAAATAAAACTGAAGTCATTAATTTTGCTTCACTGGTTTGCATCTCTCAGAATCTTAAAAATCCTCTAAGTCCCTTTCCTCACTGGGAAAGGGATTGCCCTACATCTCGGTACCAAAGAAGTGGAAAAAATGACCAGCATGTCTTAAATGAAGCTACTAAAGTGTATGATGCCAGGGGGAAACATCCAGTCCCAGGCTGTTGCTATTTTACTATCCATTAGCCTGCCTTCATGTAGCAGTGAAAGTATATGCAGTAAGTCCAAGCATCTGAGGCTGTAGAAATTCATATCAAGCTTTATGTTCATGGATCTACTACATAAATCAAGTGTAGTTGTGTCTGAAATAATTTTCTGCCAAAGCTAATACAGCTGTTTCATCCTTATATCATATCAGGCAGTAAGCAGGGTATGATTGTTTATGCAGCTGGGAACCTTTTGCTTACTGGGTTCACTCTATTTCAAACACTGTGGAGCATAATCTAAGCAGCATGTTATGTTCTATACAAGCCACTTATGTGGAAGAATCAATAATGGAAGAGTAAGTATTGTGTTATCAAACAGGGAGGAGTGTCATTTGGCTGCTCTAACACTGTTACATTGTCTGCTGATGTTTCACCAGAGATATAATCCACCTACACATACTGCAAGCAAGCACAAAAGCCTCTCTGCCTTTTTTACAAATAACTGGAAGGTTGTCTAGCCTGGTGTCTCTTCCTCTTAATGTATATTTTCACCTTGGGGAATGGCTGTCTGTTATTGATTTATCTAGGAAAAATATAAACCAGAATATATTAGACATGGTAGGTCCTATCTGAACTGGCAGCGCGTGTAAATTTTTAGCTCTTTAGTGAAAGATAAAGCCTTAGCCACCCTCAGTTTTCTTTCTACAGACAGATTTCTTTAAAAAAAGAGAAGACATTGTTATACGACTATTGATTTCCCAACGTGCTCGTGGTTGTATCCGTGCTGTGTCTTGTTCTGGCTCTTATGAGAATATCTTTATGGGGATGGAGAGATGTAGTCCCTAGCATGTGATGCTGAATATATTTTTTTAATTAAATAACTTTTAAGTGTGTTTGAGAGATCCCGCTTTCTCCTGCAGACAGTTTAAGGCCAAGGATCTGCACAAGTTGATTGTCACACTAACATGGCTATTGCTTCAATTCTGGCCAATCTGACAAATGAAAAATAGATGCCTGTCATGTGACAAGCTTCTGAATATAAATCCTGTTAGCATTTGCTCCTGAGAATGAGAAAGTGAGAGAGAAGAGGTGAGCGCAGAAGGGGGAAGTGGCAAGGGAGGTTAGATGAGAGGGGGCTGAAGAAGGGGTGTTAACTGCGCTCAAAAGTAAGAGGAAATCTGAAGGCGCGAAGGAGGATGCAGGCCAACTTTAGTAGGAGCTAACAGTTTGGACTGCTCTCTGAAGGAATAGATGACATAGTCACCTGCTGCAGTGAACCACAGTCTAAAATAAATAAGTAAATAAAAGGGATATACACACACACACACCTATGCATGTACGCACAGTGCCATATTCGGGGGAGAAGTTTCAGAGCTCCCTAAATTTGGAGCTTTTATTTGCTGTACAAACACACTGGAAATTTGAAGCAAATTACAGGAAAGATTTAACTTTTAAAATCCCCAGCAAACCACTGGCGACTAAGTGATCTCGTACAGCATGCACTCGGTGGGCTTACAACACTTTTGTTTATTTTTTGAAATGTAGATGGCACCTGTGTTAGTCACACAACACAAAGAGGCGAACTTCATTTAATTCCTGAATCATCCATTATTAATATTGCTATTGAAAGTTTGTCTTGTGGCATTGTTAGTTTGTTAAGCTAGTGAAAGGCATTAGCCTAAACCTATTTCTTTAGATAGTATCAGAGCAGACCTCTAGCTTACTTGGTTTATTTCGCGGGGAGCTGGTTTGCATGTCTAGCGTGTAGATCTTGCAGATGTCTGAAAGGCTTCTCATAAACAGAGGAGGTTTGGGTTTGGTCTGGCTAGAACAAAAAAAAGCATAGAGGATATTGCAAACTTCTCTCTGCCTGAAGAACCTTGTTCAGTGTTTCAGAAGTATCCTAGAGAAGTGAATAGTTTAATCTGCTACCAAATTATTGGCTTCAACTTCCCAAGAGTGCCAATCAAAGTGGATCAGCCTGGTGTTACACTAAGTCTTTCTCAAAACAATATGTTGTATATTAAAAACTACTTTGTTAATAAAGAAAAGACCCCAAAAATGGTTTAACTGTATCAATCGAAAGAAACCTACTGAAGGTCAGTTCCTTGTCAGAATTCAACATAACGGTACAAAGGGCAAGGATAATGTGTGTGGCTGCACTTCAGCACTGTCTCTGTGATTGCCAGCATCTGTTGTGGTTTCCAGGCTTGTCCAATGAGATTTGCTAATACTGTTTTGTGTATGGCATGCCATTCCACTGAATACAGATATATGGAGCATGTTACAGGTAATATTGCTCATCCCCTGGGAAAAATCTTGTTTCCACATTTCCTTTCATACAGCCCAGAAGTAGTGTGGAGATAATACTGAATGCTCATGTAAAGTATAATCAAAACTTGCATAATGAGTTTGCAGCAGAAATAGAAATGGGCCCAAGCTGCAAAGTTCAAAACCAAATTCAAACTTCCACAAGTTCTAGGCTATTCAGATCCAGGGTTTAGATAAGGGGCTTTCACTAGCCAAAAGCAATTTTGGAAATGATTTCAATAGAGTCTTTAGTCACTTCCAGAATTTTTGATCTCTCTCTTTGGGTGATGATAGCATAACATTCTCTCAGAAAAGTATGTCTGCAATAAACCATCTGTGTTACTCCCTTTTCTATTATCATTAAAATGCCTTTAGCTTCAAAACTGTGACACCCAGAGGTTAAAAAACTGGAGGCTATAGTTGAAAAATCATGGTTGGCATTGTGTCTGCCAGTGTGCTGGTTCATTCATAAATAAATGAAGAAATTAAAATGAAACTGCTTTTGTCTGAAAACAAAAATCTGGTGTAAAGCTGCTCAACATAACAGAATTGTTCAGTTGGTCCAGTAGCTCACTTGAGATTGTCAAACATTGAGGAAGTAGGAAGGTGGACATGGTGCAGACAGACAAAGGGTATGTCTTTCCTGCAGTTAGACACCCGCAGCTGGCCTGTGCCAGTTGATTCAGGCTCGTGAGGCTCAGACTGAGGGGCTGTTTCATTGCAGTGTAAACTTCTGGGCTTGGGCTTGAACCTGCCCTCTGGAACTCTGTGAGGTGGGAAGGTCCTAGAGCCTAGGCTGCAGCCCAAGCCTTGAAGCCTACACTGCAGTGAAACAACCCTGGAGCCTGAGTCACATGAGCCCGAATTAGCTGGCATGGGCCAGCTGCGGGTTTTTGTAGACATACTCTCAGTCTCCAAAGATGTGATAGCTGGCTTCATAACTCTGTAGCACTGTTTGCTGCCAGTTCGTAGAATGAGACTGATTTCAATTGACCTACTTCACAGCATCATCATCATGATCGAAAATCAAAGATGAAGACGCAGTTACGGAGAGAGAGTTCTGCAGACTTTGATCCATTTTACTTGATGGGAATTTCTCAGAATTCAATTTCTAGATAAGAACACATTCCATTGTGTATACCAGTGGTTCTCAACCCGGGGTACATTACCCCTGGGGGAAGCAGAGGTCTTCCAGGGGCTACATCAACTCATCCAGATATTTGCCTAGTTTTACAATAGGCTACATAAAAAGCACCAGGGAAGTAAGTACAAACTAAAATTTCATATAGTCAGTGACTTGTTTATTTTGCTCTATGTACAATACACTGAAATGTAGAGTATGATATTTACATTTGAATGGATTTATTTTATAATTATATGGTAAAAATGAGAAAGTAAGCTATTTTTCAGTGACAGTGTGCTCTGACACTTTATGTCCGATTTTGTAAGCAACTAGTTTTTAAATGGTGTATCTTGTGGGTATGCAAGACAACTCAGACTCCTGAAAGGGGTACAGTAATCTGGAAAGGTTGCGAGCCACTGGTGAATGCCACAGGGTGAAAGTAAAGCATTTACCCCCTGACTAGTCACATTCATTTACCAGACATTCACACACCATGGTGATGGGTGTAGTATAAAAGCAGAGAGAGAGAGACTTTTTATTTTATTTTATTTTATTTTATTTTGCCAGGACTTGAAAGATTCATTGTCCTCTAGCTTTCCTTCTTCCTTCTTGACCAACCCTTGTGCTAAAAAGCTGAAGGTAGAACACATTCAAACTGGAGATCGAACAAAACCAGAGCCACTTATCCAAATATGGAAATCCATATCTAAACCAGTTTTGGTTTTAGTTATGGAAATCCCAAAACCTGACCAACAAGATTTTGCAGATCATAATGCACAGCATGACCATGACCACTTTCTAGTTAGTTCCACACAAAATATATGGCCCTAGTGATTTGCTAATGCCTTTCTTAGAAATTGGGGTGCTATCATCATTGCCCAGTGCACAAGTTAATTCGGTTACCTCCAAAATAATCTTCGTTTCAGCTTCTCGTGGTGTGGTGAGCACTCTGTCACAGGATGATCGTATGTCACCATGGATATGCAATAAAACACCCCGTGACTGGCCTGTGTCAGCTGACTTGGGCTTGCATGGCTATAAGTTACAGTGTAGTCATTTGGGCTCGAACTGGATCCCAGGTTCTGGGACCCTCCCAACAAGAGCTTTAACATGTCCCAAAGAAGCCTCATCAGGTCTGTCATTAACAATAAGATTTCATTAGTTCATAATGTTTTAGGGCTCAGACAGAGGGTTTACCTATAACACCCCCACATCAGTGATCAATCTGCATGTGGGCTGCCTGCTTTTTCTACGTAGCTGTGTAGCTCAGTTCATTTTAAGCCTTGCCCCCAGCCTGAGACTGAGAGGAACACCTGGGATATGGTCCCATCACTGTTCCCCTTGTCTTTTGTATCCACTTGCCCTCGGCATTTTTTCCACAGAACTTCTTCAAAATAAATCTTCACTTTAGCACTTAACTGAATACTTTGTTTCAAGAACCTTTGTGCACTTGACCCAGAAATCTGATAATTTGGGATCTGCCGACCCTGCTGTGCAGGGACTGCATTTGTTGTAAAGCAGGGGTGGGCAAACTTTTTGGCCAGAGGGCCATGTCTGGGAGAGGAAATTGCATGCAGGGCCATGAATGTAGGGCTAGGGCAGGGGGTTGGGGTGTAGGAGGGAGTGCAGGTGTGGGAGGGGTGAAGTGTGCAGGAAGGGGCTCAGGGCAAGGGGTTGGGGTGGAGGAGGGGTGTGGGGTGAACGAGGCACTTGGAAAGGAGTTAGGGTGCAGGAGGGGGTATGGAGTGCTGGAGGGGGCTCAGGGCAGGGATGCAGGGCGGAGTGTGGGTGGAGGCTGAGGACAGGGTGTTGGGGCACAGGAGGAGTTCAGGGTGTGGGCTCCAGCCCAGTGCTGCTTACCTGGAGTGGCTTTGGGGTGGCAGTGGTGTGCACTGGGGACAGGGTAGGCTCCCTGCTTGCCTGCCTGCCCTGGTCCCACACTGCTTCCAGAAGCAGTTGGCACCATGTCCCTGCGTCCCCTGAGGGAGGGGCAAGAGAGGGCTCCGTGCCCTGCCTTCACCTGTGGGTACCACTCCTGAAGCTCTCATTGGCCACAGTTCCCCATTCCCAGCCAATGGGAGCTGCAGGGGGCGGTGCCTGCAGGCGAGGGCAGCACGGGGACCCCTCTTCCTACCCTCTCCCACAGGCTGCAGGGATGTGGTGCCGGCCGCTTCCGAGAGTGGCGCGGGGCCCACAGCGCCATGGGGGTGGCAATCCCGCAGGCCAGATCCAAAGCCCTGATGGGCTGGATCTGGCCTGCGGGCCATAGTTTTCCCACCCCTGTTGTAAAGGATGCACAAGTGGGAGGAAAGGTCCATGCACCTTCCCTTCCAAGGGCTAGGTACGGTATGGCCAATAATTGTCAGATGGAATGACAGCTCTACTGAATCTGAATTTTTGGTTAGACTATAGAGGCATGAAAACAACTAGATTAAAATGCAGGTGAGAGAGGACTCTTGAGATATATGGTGAAAGAAAGGCTAGTAAATCAATATGTGCCATAGGATAGCCTAGGATCTGATGCAGCATGATAATGGCAGCAGCTGATGCTTTTATCAATGCAGCAGAAAATGATTTTCACTACAGTAATTGTTTAAAACACTGAGGTGCTTGGATGTTATTTTTAAAAACCCACTTAGTGCTTGTTTATTTGGAACGATGGCTAGTTTGTCACAAGGTGGCTCTGTATTAGGTATAAATATTTACCAAATTGAAACACCAATACTTTTGATTACAAAGAAATAGGCGTACCATATATACAGAACGGTCAACTTGTTTGTTTTTACTTAGGTCTGGAAATAGCGAAACAAGCTAATTCGTTTGGTTTTACTAGTGAAATTTACTTTATAATTTAACATATTTTTTGCCTGTTTAAAATATTGGTTGTGATTACAGCCCGCTAACATGATGCATTTTATACTACATAACATGTTATAAATAGCATGCTCAGTGATTTTTTTTAGTGTATGTAAATTACATAGAAGCACAAAGGATACATCTCTGAACTGTTTTTGTAGCACTGATTATAGGTCTAACTGCTAGAGGAGGAGTCTGAAAGAGCTTTGTTGAGAGGCATTGACTGATTAATAAAGAGTGCAGCAGCAACAGGCAAAACATTGCAGTTATAGATTTTCCATACTTTGTCTTTAGGGCTCTGAAGGATACTGTGGTGATCAGATGAGGGTGCCACAAATCAGTGCATTCTGCAATGCCACAAAACACCTTTCTGCAGAAGACTGAAATAAAAGGAGAGTCCTTCGCAATCACGACTTTGCAGTTAGACATAGTCCTTTCCTCCTTCAATTCTTCTTTAGTGAGAAATGTTTCTAACAAGATTTTAAAGTAGCGTCCCAAATTTAGAATGAGAGTGGGAACCGTACATTTAATCACTCAGGCAGTCTATTTTTATGGCATTGAAAATGTAATGGAAAGTCACATGCAAAGCATGTGTGCATTTTAGATAATAGAAATAGAAGACTTGTTAAAAATATTGGTGGTTAGCTTCAAAATTAAATATCACCCCGGGCTGTAGTTAAAGTAGTATAGATTCTTTACATGAGTTGGATGTATATAATTGTGCACCTGATTAACAAAGAGACTGAAGACATAAATGGACCTGGACCAGCATGTGAGCAGGGTTTAGCTGAGTTCATACTTTCATGTGGAATTCAAATCCTAGCTTGGGAAACACCCCATTTCACCCATGCAAGGACAGATCACACATTCACTGCTGAAAATAATGTGGATCCTTATTCATTTTTTCTTTCATTAGCTGTCGTTTTTGGTGTACCCCCGTAACAAACGTCTAAATAGGAGCAGAGAAAAGAACTGCCACATCAGACAAACGCTGCCTCTAACACAGAACTTCTTCTTAAAGAGACACATGCATTTGAATGTGTGCTGTTGGCATTTTCAAGTTACTGAAGTAAACAACTTCCACAATGTATGTTTTCCAAAAAAAACCCATTTGATTTAAAGAGACTCTGGCAACTGAAAATTGAGTCAGTTTTTTTTAAAAAGAGTTGAAAGTAGTTTCGGGTAATACATCTGTCCCTAAGTCCTCTGACCATATTTTGTATTTCACAATCACATTCTCCTATTTTTAAAATCTTTTTCTCTCTCCTGTGGCTTTGTGAAAAACCCACAGAAACAACATGGGAAACTGACCATATGGGGCAACAGTGAAACTGACTATACCTAAAGTCTGTCAGACATACAAAATAAACATTGAAGAAAAAGAGAGAAAATACAATAATTAACAGTTGCAGCTAGAAAATTTTCATAGTGTGATTTTTAAATTAACAATATTCTTTTAATATGTAAATTGTTTTTGAACAAACTCCTTTCTTCATTATAAAATAATGAAAGGAACAGAGTAGATGAATTCCATGTTAAAAGCAGCATTTTTCTATAGTCATAGATTTTTATTTTATTAGTTTAAAGGCTATCATATGAAATAAGCTGATTACAGGGCATCTTTCAGGAAATATCAATAAGGGGATAATTACCTTCTGCCCACCCAGTTTCCACCTGCAATTTCAATTAGTTTTCATATTTTTTCACTTCTTACTAGTACTGTAAACTGTTGTGAAGTGTTGCTGTGTGCTGTTAAACAGCAACTGCATTCTGCCCCAGAGGTGGCTGCATTGTAGTGCTGGATGAAATAATTCCTATATATTACATAGACATAGGGGAATAGCCACTCCAGAATTGCTCTCATTTTTCTGTTTATCAAATATGTTTATTGGCATGTCAACCAGATGAACAAAACAAAAAATCCCTGTCTAGAATCTGAGTGCCAAGAATGACACAATGTTTCTGTAAGTCATTCTTCAGGATAAATGTTATACATATAAGATAATATTATTGTTAGTAAGTAATTTCTTCCCTTTCCCTAGACATTCCTTGATGTGTGCATGGAACTCTGAGTAGCAAGTGAGATTGGACCCCTGTGTCTAGAGTAAGGCTAAACCTGCTTCACTTTCCCCTGTATAAGTTGTATCTCACAATCAGAACATCATTGCTAATGATAGTTTCCATTTTCAGCACGTATTGAAGAAAACCCTTTTGTTCTGCTTGCAGCCCACACATTGACGCAGCACTCCCGCCTTTTTTGATCCCAATGTTGACGTGTAAAGTAGATTTAAATAAAAAAATTAAACAGGTGGGCCAGATAACCAGAGCTCCACTGAAACAAATGGTGCTACACTGAGTTACACCAGCTGAGGATCTGTCCTGTTCTTTTCAATTTTTTAATGGGCTAGACATATAGTACAATATAAGCCATGCTGTATTCTATTCATGACGTGAGTGTAGATGGTTGTAGTCCAGTTCCCAGTTGGCCAGGTGTCTGCATCAACAAATAGTTGTTCATGCTGACCTTGTTCTGTGTATAAAAAAAGAACTTCAATGTTGGCAATCTGATGTCTTTCGGGAGCATCATGGTCACACAATTACAATAAATAAATGCTATGTGATTAGCTGCCTTTGTGATAATCAATAGGAAAAGTAAACAGATGCAGACATAATGCATGCCAGATTCGGCATGGGGGTTAGCCAAATATACGTGTTTCAGATATCGTCAGGGAAAATCCATTCCTATTGACCTAACAAGAAATCAGTGCAAACCTTAACACAGTTTGCCTGCCATAAACGTTATCCTTTTTACATTTATTAATACATGGGAATTATAATATAAACAATTGCCTTTCTGCAGTTCCTCAGGATCTCAAAGAGATTTCCAATTTTAGTTAATTTGAGGTAAGCAATGCCCCTGGGACTTAGGTCTACAAGAGATTACCGCCCCTGCTCCTGAAATGCAGCCACCTCTGTGTAAAAGCACACAGCTGTACGGCACACCAGGTTAGGATGAGAAATAAAATAAGATCATTATATCCAATTGAAACCGGAGGGAGAATTTATTAGATTGTTACTCCCTGGAATATGGTCAAGGTGCGTGTGTTAATATCAGAAAGATTACACTTGCCGCAGCATTGTGCCCCTCTGCACTGTCCAGGGGTATTGTTTTAATACTGATTCACAAAGAGTGCCACCTACTGAATGAGTGCACCACTGTTGTGTCCCAGTAGGCGACAAGTGGCCAGTCCCTCATGGCCTGTTCTGAACGTTCCTTGCATGCCTTATTCTCTGTGGCACTGAAGTCTTAACAGGGAATGTAAATTAAACAGGCAGTGCTGTGGAAGCAGATCCAGTAGGATTGCCTCACTGCCTTGGTATACTAGGGGAGAGAGCCAGAGAGCTCCAAGAAGGATGGAGGAGAGTTGTGATTTGTTTGCCTTGGCCACAATAAATATGATTGTACAATTAAAAAAAAAAAGTTGAAAAATAAAGCATGTGTCCCTGCTAGGTCTAAACCATGTTTGTGCCTTAATACATTGCAGAATTGCTCAAGAATAGCCGAACTGAGCTAAAATATTACCTCTGTAGTGGCGCCAAGGTCAGTTATGTTCCATATGCATGCCAGCCATTTCCGTTGGAACTGTCTGGGGCGGAGGATTCTAACTTGCATACTCAATTTCAGATTCCCAGCTCAGTATCCTGTACTCCATTCCTTCTGCCTCCTCCTCTATGTCTCTGTCAGCCCCATTTGCACCTGTCCTCCTTAATACCCTCCCTAGCCTTGGGGTTTGGAATGGCCAAGGCTCTGTCCAGGCTTTGATTTTAAGTATCAGCCACTTCCAGTAGTTTTTATATTAATGTAAATAAAAGCATCACCATAAAACACTCTGCTTTTCACTCCCGCTTTCCTCTCAGCCCTTACTGGGATGCCAACCTGCACAGCAGGGATGATGGCTGATGATGCTCAACCTATCCTGCAGCTCTGCCTCTCTTTTGCTCTCTGTTCTCCACATGCTGATCAGATCTAACACTCCTGGAAGGCATGTAAGAGCAGCACAGCAGGATAGGTCTGAGGGATCAAGCAGAGTATCAAAGGAGAGGGGCAACAAAATACTTGGTGTCCAGCTAAGAGACTGGGGAGAAACCAGAATGGCAGAGGTGCCGTCTCTTGGGGTGCCATGCACACCTGAAGCATGCTTGTAACTACAGATTTAACATGGCAGCAGCAGCAAAGAACAATCGGCTCAGTAAAAAGAACAGGCGTACTTGTGGCACCTTAGAGACTAACACATTTATTTGAGCATAAGCTTTCATGGGCTACAGCCCATTTCATCGGATGCATAGAATGGAACATATAGTGAGGAGATATGTTATATGTGATATCTCCTCACTATATGTTCCATTCTATGCGTCCGATGAAGTGAGCTGTAGCCCACGAAAGCTTATGCTCAAATAAATGTGTTAGTCTCTAAGATGCCACAAATACTCCTGTTCTTTTTGCGGCTACAGAGTAACATGGCTGCTACTCTGAAACCAATCAGCTCAGTGTTCATGAACACAATACATATTAATCCCACTTCATTCTACAGAGTGAACTGGCCTCTAGCTGATTTCTAGGGCCAATGCAAAGTGTTAGTTTTAACCTACAAAGCTCACATGAAGGATAGGTCCATCAATGGCTATTAGCCAGGACGGGCAGGGATGGTGTCCCTAGCCCCTGTTTGCCAGAAGCTGGGAATGAGCAACAGGGGATGGATCACTTGATCATTACCTGTTCTGTTCATTCCCTCTGGGGCCCCTGAAACTGGCCACTGTCGGAAGACAGGATACTGGGCTAGGTGGACCTTTGGTTTTACCCAGTAGGACCATTCTTATGTTGTTATGAATGTGGGTTCCATATTAGCCACTGAAATCAGCTGGGACTCTCTCTGACAGGCCCTGGATTTGTACCTTTAGGGGTACGGGGGGGATCTTTGACATGAGAATTTGCTGCCTGTGCTGATCCAACAGACCTCAATTTTGCTGAATTTCAGGGCTCACTATGAGGCATGTTTCTTCACTCAGGCTAAAAAGAATTGATTAGGAGGAGCTGGATGGTTGGGAGAATATGGGAGATTTTGAGGGTTCGATATTGTGTCATTCTTGGCACTCAGATGATAGATAGGGATTTTTTGTTTTGTTCATGTGGTTGACACGCCGATAAACACATCTGATACACAGAAAAATGAGAGCAATTCTGGAGTGGCTATTCCATTCCAGCTCAGTCTCCATGCATCTCCCTCTGTATGCAGGGGCACTGTTGCCAGATTACATTGGTGAGCATTTTATATTGAAGTGGACTCATAAAGAATGATTTGTCTTTGCAAACTTTAATGAAGATAAAGAGAAAGCAGCATATAACTCAGCCATGAACAGTGGCCAAAAGGGATTTTTTTCCCTCACTGCATCTATATGATTTTGAGCCTCTCTGCCCTTAATGATTTTACTTCTCTGTAAAGGTTTCCAGAACTGCACATGCAGGGAGATTTCTACTGGAGTGTCACTAAATAGTCTATGTAAGCACAATATTGGGGGGGGAGCCTGTTTTGAAAATATTATCTGGTGTAAAAAGAGCCAACACACTGGCAAAGGATTTCTACCCTCTCTGGAGTCCTGAAACACCCTAAAATCAGGGCTAGTGAGACATTTTGAAGACCTGTTTATTTATTTTATTTAGTTTTAGAGGTAGTGGAGAAGGGTTTCTCTATTAAATAGGCAGGCTGCATAGAAACAGCATGGAAAAAAAGGTGTGATTAAAACACCTTGGAAACAATGACTAACACGTTTCTTCTCTACATTCAGTTCATACCTCATCAATTGTCTCCGTGTGCTACTTTATAACTGGTGTTGAAGTTCCCAAATTTTTATATGGCTGGCCTTGTTACAACAAAGATTAAACAAAAAATTCAACCTGAAGTTGCATTACGCAGTGGCACTAGATTTGTTCTCCCCCTCAGATAGCTGAAGCTGTTTTGTAATCGACTGGATGATGCAACACAAAGGATCTGATAGAATCCGAAATGACTTGGGTTCTTAGAAACATGTAAAGCTCACCATAAAATTAACATTGTCTAAGCGCTTTTCCATTTCCATATTCTCTCTACATTGTATTCATGTATAATAGGCTTCCAGGAATGTTCATGACCTTACAGCTGTCCCTTTAGTTCACAGTCCAGTGCTCTGTCCTTGAGATGTGTTGCACACAGACATGCAGGCAAAATCATGGCTTTCAGCCTCAATCTACCCCTCTGAAAAAAATAGCTTCTATAGGAGATATTGTAGTGCGGTTGCAGTTACCCATACCATGTAATTAAAACTTGGTGAAACAATTGTGGGTAACAATAAAAGAATTGGAGCTCGTTTCCCATCATAGGAATGTAACCCTGTTTGCTGAATAGGTTGAAGCCAGAATCTGTTAATGTTTTAAAAAATGATCAAAACTGTCTCTTTCCTGTCTACAAAGAGTGTACTTCCTAGTGATCATGTTTTATTTTTTCAATGATTTTTGTGTCTGTAGGAGAAAGACGACGTCTTGCTCACATGGATTGTACCAGGAGGCTGCCAGGGTTTCTTACTCATTGTCAGAGTCAGCACACAATCAGTGCACATTTATGGGGATTGGTGCCACTTTCCCAGCGTGATGATGATGTTTGATGTATTTTTGCTGTCCATGCAAGTAGGCATTTTTTTCCAAGTGAATATGTATTCCAGCTAATGCTCTGCTTCCTGCCTGGTGCTCAGAATGTCCTTGTGTAAGGGTATGTCTACACTGCAATTAAACGCCCGCAGCTGGCCCGTTCCACCTGTCTTGGGCTTGTGGGGCTCAGGCTCTGGGTCTGTTTAATTACGATGTAGACGTTTAGGCTTGCGCTGGAACCAGGGCTCTGGGACCCCAGAAGGGGGAGGCTCCAATAACCTGGGCTCCAGCCCGAGCCCAGACGTCTGCACTACAATTTTATAGCCCTGCAGCATGAGCCTGAGTAAGCCACAGGTATTTTATTGCAGTGTAGACCACAATCTCCTAGCCAATTCCTCCCTCTTCCCAGGGAGGGTCTGCACAGAGCTTTCTGTTCTCACTTTCCTTAGAGACCTCCTTCAGTCTCTGACTTATCCTGACTCTCACCAGGAGTCTCTTCCCTGGCTTTCTTCAGGTACTTCCCCTCCCTGGGTCTCTCGTTGATCCTTTATAGCCCCCAGGTGCTGCCCTGCCCTATTAATTGGCCAGATGGGAGCACCTGTTTTAGCATGGGGGGAGCTGGACCTACTTCATTTACTGGGGTGGACCAGCCACCCTCTGACAGGATGCTTCATGCTTCTTTAGTACACAAAAGTTGTTGAATTCAGGGTCTCGTGTCAATCCCAGTTGTCCCCAAATTTGAGATATTTTAGATGCCCATTCCAGGTTAACATCATTAGAAATTAGCTCATGCTCTGAAGTTTAAATCCCAGTCCAAACTTGTCCAAAAGCTTTGAAGTGTTTGGATCCAGCATTTTGGTTCAACCATTTATATAAATCCAAGTGCTGAATATGGATCTGAATTGCCCCAGACTGTGGGAGCATTTAGAGTTGATATATTATCTTGAGGCCATCACTAGTTAAAATCATTGCTAACACTCATTGCCTGGATTGTCAGTGCCATGTGTACATGCATTAGCAGCACTATTAGTAAAGAGTCATATTGCTATTAACTTCTGCATATGGCACCATAGGTATGCATGATACCTTACAAAGTAAGTAAAGACATAGTTCCTGTCCAAAAGAGCTTACAGCCAGTATAAATCAAGACATTGGGAAAGACAAAGGAAGGAAAGAAGGAGGGAATACGCTGACTAACAGTATAAGGCTGCCTTGATGGTTTGTTGCATCATGTTACTTTCTACGTTTTTGGTTTGTCCATTTTTATAATTGCAGTTTTTATTGTATTTAAGGATCATTATTTGGGGATTTTTAGGAGTAGAGGGATATTTTGTGACACACAGGACATTGGCCAGCTCCTCGTAACGATAATGTTCTTACCTTTGAGCCTTTGCCTTTAATATATTAATTCAGTCAGTGCCCCCTTTATGTTTTAATATTGCTTCTGTCAAGTGGCTGTTGGAAGGGCTTTTTCCTCCTTGTACCACAGTGTCTGAAAATAATAAAGAAAAGGCGTATCAACTCCAAAGGGATCTTCCCTGAAGCCTTGAAGTGAGGCAAGCTCTGGAAAATTTCAGGATGGGTGTCAGGACAGATATGTGGGCTGGAGATTAACGTCACATGAGCGACAGTGATTTAACATGCCATTTTATGAAGACAGAGTGGGGTCTGGCAAACCAGATTCTAGCAGCTGATACAAAACTGCTAAAGCTGGTGGAAAACATTGAGAGGAAGAAAAATCAAGCTTGAAGAAAACCATCTTAGACGAAAGCGCCAACATCAAAGCAACTCTCTAGCATTCTCAATCTCAGTGGCTCCACCATGCACAAGTCACATCCTAAACTGTGGTTAAAGGAACTTGAGAAGTTTGCATTTAACCTATTCAAGGAGGAGTGCCTGAAAAGTGCTCCCCTTACTAACTGCAAACTTTGTTAGCTCCTTGGGACACCAGCCCCCGTCCCTCCTGCCCACCCTGCCACTCAGCCAGGCCAGTTCGCAGAAGTAACAACTGTGTCTATGAGATCTCAAGTATCAGAGGGGTAGCCGTGTTAGTCTGGGTCTGTAAAAGCAGCAGAGAATCCTGTGGCACCTTATAGACTAACAGACGTTTTGGAGCATGAGCTTTCGGGGGTGAATACCCACATCTGACGAAGTGGGTGTTCACCCACGAAAGCTCATGCTCCAAAACGTCTGTTAGTCTATAAGGTGCCACAGGATTCTCTGCTGCTTTATGAGATCTCAGTGCAGGAATCTGAAATACAATGACACTAAGTATAGGATGCTGATTTCATTATGGTATTGACTCTGAGCAACTAAACAGACCCGGTAATTAAAGAGGGTGAGCATTTATTGTGGAGGCCCCAAAGTGTGGCACAAGGACCAAATACAGCCTGCTGGCAATCTCCAGTCATCCAATGAGGAAGATGCAAACAAGTATTAGATAAATACGTGCATTTATTTTTGATAAAATATTTATATATAGAAACCATTTATAGGCCTGTTCCTGTCAGCTGCTGAGCTGAGCACCCTTAACTGCTACTGTGAACTCACCAGCAGTTGAGAGCAGCCAGTGGTCCACAGGATCCACTCTTACTTCCCCGCAACATTTCAAGTGGGCTAAAAATGGGAAGTATTCCTTTATTCACCATGTTTCTAAGGAGCTGTAAAAGTCGTCATGAACTTTGAAGCAACTCAGAATTGTGTGAAAAGCTGGGTGTGCTGTCAGTGTTAAATGAGAAAATGGAAACTGAAAAACGACAGGATTCCTGTGGCCAGGATTTCAGAAGCTGAGGGTGCTGGAAGGGAAAGAAAGAGAATATAGAAGCACTTGTCATAAGCTAGAAAATAGATTTAGTGAGTATAACATGACTAAGGTAAACAAACAAGATCAAACAAGAGCTGAGCAGGTTTGTGTGTAACCAAATGCCACATGAAGCGTGACTGCTGAAAGGATTCTGTAAGAGGGGAAATGAGACTGAGGAGACTAGAAAGACAGTAACATATTCTACAAAACCAGTGCTTTGGCAGCTGATCTGGTATCTTCCTCACTTAGAGTGAGCTGAGAAAAGTGCATTGTGTGCATCCCCATCTCCTTTGGTGACCAAGACTGCTGATTACCAAGGAACTTGTTTGATCTAGAAACAACTGATGTGTTTTTCTTCATGTGCAATGACTCGTACTGGAATGGAAACTAGTAATATTTGCCCGTTTGATGTGCTGAATTTCAATGCATAATATATCAAGGTTGTAGTTTTTCTTTTTTGTTTCAGTTGAATTAATCTGTCCCTTTTGCCGTTTTATTTGTGTATTTGTGTTTTACCCAACCTCTGTCCAGGCACTAAAACAGATCACTCTTTTGCCAGCCAAGGGAGCATTTTGGTTGGGAGGAACTTGTAATGCCCAAGCAGTGTGGAAGAAGGCATTGTGCATAGATAAGTAGATCAGACCCAGGCTTTTGTGTGTGTGTTGATGGTGCTTGTAGAACTATATTTTGCTACTCTTTCTTCCCAAATGTATCCAAGTCCTGTGCACTATGATTGCAGGGTCAGCATGATGCAGCTGTGGAGCCCAGCTGATTGTTCCTTTGATCCCTAGTGATGATTTGCACTTCATCAGTTGATATTGATGGAAGATGAGTTTACAGGTAGGACAGGAACAAGCCAAGGACATCTTTACATGGCAGCTGAGATTTGCCTGTACATTTTAGTTCCCCTAAATCAAGGGCCCCATGACCCCTAAAAGCCAGTACATGGATAAATATGTAAAACATATGGGAGTCCTGGGGCTACTCTTGCTGGTCCATCATCTGCAGCTCAACTATGTTGCTTTCTGTGGGTGTGCTTTTGGAGAGAGTAAAAGGGATCATACCCTTCCTATCTTCCCAGTGCATCTCTCAATATTATTATAACCCACCACTACAGTGAGTGGCCAAGATGCTGCTATAATATCCCTTTGAACCACAGCAACTACTTAGCTGCATGGATTGTTCCTCTGCTACCGTTAAAGTCATGGGTTAAGTGCCATCTGGGCAGGTGGTAGCAAGTTATGGCCCCAAATATTTTCCCAGCCCTTATCTGTAATGTTCCAGTCAGGAGGCAGTATTTCTGTGGAAGAAAGGGCCATTGATCAGATTTAAATGTCATCATAGCAAAAGGCAGTCAAAACACAGCCTACTGGAAATTGCCTTCCAGGAACCACAGCAGGTAAAACTGTGGACACAAAATCCCCTCCTCTGGAACCTTTGTGCTGACTTGCAGCTTTGTAAAGTATATTCACTTGCACTCTGCTCAGGAGCACCGTCCTGTGTCCTGACAGCTGAGTAATGTTCTGCTCACGTCTTCCCTTGTAAAATGAAAAAAAGTAGATAATTTAATATAGATGTGACAAGTACAAGATAGATTCCTGCCCTGCACAGATTGCTGTTTAAAGCTGTGAGTTGAAAACCTCCTTTAAAGGTAACGTGACTCTTAAATTCCCACATACTCCCAATTAAAACAAAAAAAAAGATAAATTTATTCTGAAAGTTGAGTTTATTCTTTGATCATTTTCTTGGAATGAACTCCCTTTTTATGTCCATTGTTCCATAAAATAAACCAACGTCTTTTACTTTCATAAGAGTGGGTTCATTTAAGCAGTGCCTGGGTTTCAAAGTGAAAAATATGTTGCCCTTTCCTGTTAATCCACCACCTTAGTTTTTCTTCTCCATATACACCTACCCTCACCTAAATCACAGAAGCAGTTCCGTGCTATTTCTTGCAGCCATCATGAGGAATCACTGGACAGAGACCAGAACTGAGGTTATTCCCTTCTCGACCACAGCACGCTGAGTAGCTCCAAACTTCAGTTCCCAGCATGGCAGGGTGTCCAGTCTCACTGGCTTGTCTTTTTTAATGATTCTCATTGTGCCACTTCTGCCCCCTGACATGCAGAGACAGTTCCCACTGCTGGGCAGTGGGAGATTTTGGATATTTCAGGTGGGATGTTCCAAAGCACTGACCTTTGGCCTGACTCTACTACTAAGTAAGTCAATACGAGCAGAGTTAGGCCAATGTTGAGCACTTCTGAAAACCCCACTGCTAGAGCAGGGGCGGGCAAACTTTTTGGCCTGAGGGCTGCATCAGGTTTTAGAAATTGTATGGAAGGCCGGTTATGGGAGGGGGGGCATGGCCCAACCCCCACCCCCTATCCGCTCCTTCCGCTTCTGGTCCCCTGACAGTGCCCCTCCACACCCCGGACCCCTGCCCCATCCACCTTCCCTGTCCCCTGACCCGTCCCCCAGAACCCCTGCTCCCGACTGCCCTGTGCCACCCCATCTAACCCCTCCTCTCCTTCCTGACTGCCCCCTGGGACCTCTGCCCCATCCAACCACCTCTTATCCCTGAGCTCCCCCGGAACCCCTGCGCCTGACTGCCCTGGCTGCCCCTGACTGCCCTGGCTGCCCCATCCAACCCCTCCTCTCCTGACTGCCCCTCCAGGACCTCTGCCCCATCCAACCATCCCTTCTCCCTGTCCCCTGACTGCCCCCGGAACCCCATCCACCCCTCCTCTCCCAGGGATGGGCAGTCAGGAATGAGGGGGGGTTGGATGGGGCGGTGGGGGGCAGTCAGGGGCTGGGGTTCTGCGGACGGTCAGGGAGAAGGGATGGTTCGATGGGGGCAGGGGTCTCGGGGAGGGGGCAGTCAGGAATGAGAGAAAGGGTTGGATGGGGCAGCAGGGGCGGTCAGGGGACAGGGAGCAGGAGTGTATGGATGGGAACAGGGGGAGTTGGATGGGGCAGGAGTCCTGGGGGGGCATGTCAGGGGATGAGAAGCTGGGACTGGGCCACACCTGGCTGTTTGGGGAAATCCCCAGTCTCCACAGGCTGGCCAACTCCCTAGGTAATTGGCTTCTTGGGCTACCTGGGAGCTGGGTGGCTGATTCCCCAGGTTGTTCTGCTCCCACCTGGCCAGCTTCCCAGCTCCCTAGGCTGCCACCACTTCCCACCTTCTCTGGGCTTCTGGGCAGCTCAGGAAGCTAGCCAGCTGAGGAACCAGGCAGCCCACCCACCTGTTAGTTGGGCAGTTAGTCAGCCAAAATATGCCATTTTAGTTCTTTCAAAACAGAATCCCTTCCCACACAAAAAAATGTCATTCCCATTTGGAAAAAATCTCAAAAACGTGATCCATCTTTTTTGCAGGAGGGATTTCCATTTTCTGGGCAGTTCTAACTTACGTTAAACACTCCAGAGGTTAGGAGTCTGTGGGATGCTAAAGTCTGTAATCACTGGCAGATTCCATAAAGAGGAAAATTTTAAAAATATAGAAAATAAAGTTCCATTTTTACAGGCCCATGGATAGACGATTGAGTGATGTGGCTAACCAATGTTGAGTCACGTGGACATATCTGCAGATTTTGGACACTTGTAAACTAATCAAATTCCTCTATTATCCCTCCTGTTATACAGAGATGGCATGATTCCTTTAGGAGCAAATACCTGCTGACTGCACATGAGAGAATGTGGAATCAGAACATCTTTTATTAAGAAATATTCATTGTACTAATCCACTGACCAATTTGATGTTGCCATGGCTGCATGGAAAACTGTTTTCTTTTTCTGTATGTAAGCAGCAGCCATATACTTTAATCTAGAATGAAGGTCATTCCGACAGAAAGGGAACAACCAAACAAGAACAATTAGTCTCAATGAGACAAAACAGTGTGTGTCTCCTCTATAACAGTCTGCCCTGAAGTGAACAAAATATGGCTGCCTGTCTTTGCAGACAGCAGTTCTTAAGGCTTTAAAGGTACAGTACCCAAAAAATTGAGGCATAAAAGTTACATAAGACTGTAGAACAAGATACATTGTAAATTGCAGGTGAATGATGTAGAGGGGAGGGTTCTATCAATAACACTCTACAGCATGCATGTCAGACTTCTGCCCCATTTTATTCCTCCCACCTTCCTTCAGCTTAAAATGACATTACAGTTTGGCCCACAGCCAGCAGGACTCATGAGGCAGTGAAAATTGCTCCAGCGCTTTCTACATAAAGCCAGCATCAAACCCCTGTGTACAGCACTTCTGCGCTAAGATTAGCAGGTTTTCTTCTGCACAGATCTCTGCTGCTCATAAGAAAAATTACCCTGATTGCAGGATTCTAATCAGCTTCCTTTTTTAGTAGGTTCCAGACCAAATTGTGTCTCTCACTTGCATCCTTGCAACCCCACTGATTTCACGGGGCTTGCAGGGGTGTAGAATTTGAGGTAGTTTCTCCCTGTATAAAGTCCTTTACCCATGGAAAACTGCTGGGGCAAATTGACTAGAATGCTAGTCAATTTCACACTGCAGCCCTTCCATGTGTAAAGCGCTTCTCCTGCCCTGCAGAGACCAGAGATTGAGAATGTGGTTAGAAACAAAAAATTAAATAAAAAACAGAGAAATGTGATAGAAGCAAGGAGACAGAGTAAGTGAAAAGAGAGGAGAGAGGGACCAGCAGACAGGAGTGGATGGAGAGAAAGAAATCAACATGCAGAAATACTGTATGTCCCAGTGGACAACTATGTACATTTGTCCACCAAGTGGAAAATGCAGCTGAATGCACTGGGCCCAGTTCTGTTTTCAGTTGCACCAGCATACTGTCTTCAAAGGTGTAACTAAAAGCAGAATGGCCTGAATGTAGCAAATAACTTTTAAGGGCTAAATTACTGCCCTGACTTACCTCTGAGCTAATGGGGCTGCAAAGGGTTAAAATTAGGCAATCCTAGGTTATAAAGTTACTAATTAAAAGACATTATTCTAACCTTCAGGGCCAGATCCTCAGCTGGTGTAAATCAGCACTGAAGATGATAGAGCTATACCAGTTTACACCAGCTGAGGCTCTGGCCCCATATGTTCAGAGCCCTTTACAAACAGAAAATGCAACCAGCAGACCCCAATTCAAAGCGTAATATGATCCTCGCTACAGAGTGAGTCTGACGGTCAGGCCCTGAAGCATCTGTGAGGATCTGTCCAAGGAGCACCAATGGATGTCTGTTCCAGAAAAGGGAATAATCTTCAGCTCATTCAGTACCACATGAAGTGCTGCTGCAGTGGCAGCTACTGCTGGGAGTGTGCGAATGGGAGCAGTAAGAAGGAATGTCATGAAAGTATGTTGACTAAAAAGGTCTCCATCATCTGCAGTACGAATGGCTTAGTGCCATGATATAAAACCTTAAATACTGAACAGCTGTAGTTCTGAACATCTGAGAGCTAATGGAATACAATTTAGCCATGTTTGCCTCATCCCCAAGGAAGGCCTTTTGGTATTGCTGTTCCTGTATGCATATTAAAGTTGGTTTTATTTTCGTGGACATGGCAAAGAAGTTACATCGATGTAATATGCAGGACCTCAGATCTGGTCCCCCTGTCCAGGTGTGGCCTTTTATGTTCATTTTAGCGTGTTCTCTATTTCACTTCCACTCACGCTTCCTATACCCTTATCATATGGAAAGTCATAAACTATGGTGCTACAGAAGTACTCCAGCATCGTTAAAGTTAAATCAGGGTTTCCTTTATAAATCTCAATTGTTGAGATTTCATGTACCTGCCACTTCAGTCAGGTTGCCAGAAAATGATTTAATTTCATTAAGCCATTTCTGATTTATAAAGAAGAGACTAAGCCATTGCTAGAGGTAAAAGCTACCTTTTGCACTGGTTTCCTCCTACAAGGGTGGTGGTCTAACAGTTTGGATAAAATAAGAACTGATCTAAGCTTTCATTTCACCCCAAAACTTTTCATGAGGTTTGAAAAACATTTGGTTAAATTTTTGTTTGGTTTTGTACCACATTCACAGATCCCTGCTCTTTCTGGTCCTGATCCTCCTCTCAGTTACATCAGTGCCAAGAAGGAGCAACTTCATCCACCTTGATGAAGCTAGACAGGTGGTCTGTAAGTGACAACACAATAGGCCTCCTCCTTTTCAGCCAGAATACCAGGAAAGAGGCAGGGCTTTTGGTACTTCTGATCTGACTAGAATCAGGAAGTTAGTGGCAGTCGTGTGAGAAAGTCTGTTCTCAAGTGACTTTCAGTCTGATTTTAGAGCTTAGAGAAGTTTTCAAATAAGCATCTAAATTTTACCAACACGCCAAACCCTTTAAAAAAGTCTTTGAACTTTATTTCATGCACATAAAGTGCTCTGGGAAGGTGGGTGAAGGACAGCTCTGGAGACTGAAGATTTCTGTGTATTCAAAGAGCACTGGTTGTAGCTCTGCAAGCTTCTCCGACACTGCCCTATTGCCCTGCCTCAGCCTGGGCCTGATAAAAACACCCTTAGTGACAGGCTTAGTTCAGTGTGCAAGGCCTATTCTTTCACTGGTCACTGCTGAGACAGCCAGAATGCCAATTGTGGTGGTGCTTTTTGCTATGTTGTCACCTGTCCACAGGCAACTGCACCGATGTCCCTAAAGAAAAGTCAAATGTTAACAGTCAATCACAGCCTATCGTGGGGTGGAGTTGTCAACTTTCTAATCACACAAAACTGAACACCCTTGCCCTGCCCCTGCCCTGAAGCGCCATCCCTGCTCCACCCCTTCTCCAAGTCCCTGCCCCCACTTAGTCCATCCCCCCTCCCTTCATTGCTTGCTCTCCTTGACCCTCACTCACTTTCACTGGGCAGGGGGTGGGGGTTGGGGTGTGAGAGGGGAGGATAGCTCTAGCCTAGGCCTGTGGGCTCTGGGGTGGGGCCAGAAATGAGGGGTTCAGAGTGCAGGGGGGAGCTCCAGGGTGGGGTTGAAGGGTTTGGAGTGCGGGAGGGGCAGGAGGTTGGGACGCGATGCGGGCGCAGGGTACAGGTTCCGTAAGGGAGTTTGGGTGCAGGAGGGGGCTCAGGACTGTGGGAAGGGGTTGGGTGTGGGAGGGGGTGAGGGGTGCGGGGTCTGGGCAGCACTTACCTCGGACGGTTCCCCAGAAGCGGCGACAGGGCCCTCAGTTCAAAGGCGGAGGCATGGCCAGGTGGCTCTGTGCCAGACAGCTGCAGTTCCCGACGCTCGGGGCTGGGACAGTGTGCAGACCCTCCTGGCCATGCCTCCACCTAGGGACATGTCACTGCTTCTGAGGAGCCAAGTAAGGAGCCTGCCTTAGCCCCGCTGCTCTGCCAACTGGACTTTTAACAGACCGGTCAGCAGTGCTCCTTTTTGACCAGGTGTTCCGGTTGAAAACCAGACACCTGGCAATCCTGCCCTGGGGAGCACTGAAACTAGCAATCTAAAGAAAGGCTCTGTATTCCAGTGCCGAGGCTATAGCCAGCTTTTCCCCTTTTCAGTCTTTTGAGGTGCTTTTGTTACTGGTTTCAGGTGCTTTGTCTCACCTCCTAGACCAAAACCAACTTGTTTTTAAAAATGTACAGGGAGTGTTTTGGCATGTTAGTTTTAGAATGGTGCTATGTTTGTTAAAATGAAGAGAGAGGGGGTAGGCATGGACATGTATACAAAAGTAGCATATTATACCCATTATTATTATACGTACCATTTAGTAAGCAAATACAGGCCCCTCTGAGGATTGGGGTCCTATTATGTTATACTACTGAGTAAACATGTAGTAAGAAACTGTGCCTCCCCCAATGAGCTTACGGCCTACACAGACAGGATAGTCAGAGTGGGAGAAGGGATGTATTGTTTTCCCTCTTTTACATATGGGGGACTGAGGAACAGAGAGATTAAATGACTTTCTTAGGGTCACACAGGAAGTCTGTGACAGAGCCAAGAACTGAACCCTGAGTTCCAGGCCAATGGCTTAAAGACACAACCACCCTTCTTCTCGACATATAACAAAATAGTATATTAAAAAGAATACCGCATATTAAATTCCAAAGTACTATTAGAAAATTGCCATGGTGATAGGATTCATCAGTCGTGAAGATCAAAAACAGAAGACTGTCTCCCCTCCAAGTTCTCATGCAGGCTGTCACCTTTGCCAGTTTACTCATTCTGTTGTACCATTCCACAATGATCAACTGATCCTCCAACTTTCAATTAACTTTAGACCTTTGGCCCTATGGCATTTGCTGCTGCTTTCTGAAAATGATTTTGAGGATTATTTACACACTGAGCAAGACTTGGATCTTGTACAATAGGGAGCGGAGATCACCAGGAGTATTATTTGAATCATTTTTAATCTCCTAACATTTTCCCAGTACTCTTGGTATCAGTATAGTGTCATAGTAAGTGCAGAATGTCACAGCTTTCACAAGTTTCCAACATATGCGAGCGTTTCAGGTTCTACCCAGTGTTATCGTCCCACTTTTTCATGTTGGTTTAATTATCTCTATCTGTGCTTCCGATCATTTTTAATCTCTCTGTGGAGCATTTAGATTATTTCAATTGATAGTTATAGATGCTGGACCTGGACTCCCTAGATAACATAAGGGAATCCAGAAAGCCAAATAACGGAGGGCTGCAAAATAGTTTTGTTCCATCCATTTGAGGTTAAACAAAATAAATATACCAGCATTTCTGATCTGCAAACATTGCTCATATTTATTCCTTTGCAGGCTGAATTTCCAGTGATCCAGGGAGAAAGTCAGTGGAGAATTGCCATCAGACCATAATTTTACTTGCATTACAGTTTTGTGTATCAAGTGTATTCATTTTTTTAATCCTCATTTTTATAACTAGCTTGCCTTTTCTAAAATCATAGAATTTAGAGATGCAAAAGCCATGTTAGACCATTTAGTCCATCTCCCTGCCTGTGCCAGATTATTTCCTAGAGCATATTTCCTAGCATTTTTATTTATATATTGGCTTTCTTGTGGCTCCCACCAGCACAGCATTTGAGCCCTTTACCTACATTAATAGATTTATCCTCACAAGGTAAATATTATCTCCATTTTAAAGATGGGGAAACCGAGGCATGGCTGAATTAAAAGGCTTGCCAAAAGATATACAGGAAGTCTGTAGCAGAGCTGGGAATAGAACCCACTCCCATTTGGCCCGTATTTGTTCCAATGGGTCAGTTATTAATCTAATTCAGGTAGTAAGTTGCTCCATTTCTCTCAGTTCTTTTATTCTGGTTTCCTACAATTCTGTAGATGGTATTTGTTTTTGCAGCTCCAGGGATGAAACACAGGGCATGTCTACGCTTACCTCCAGAGCGACTGATCCAGCGGGGGGTCGATTTATCGCATCTAGTAAAGACGTGATAAATCAACCACTGGGCGTTCTCCGTTTGGCTCCGATACTCCACTAAAGTGAGAAGCGTAGGCAGAGTCAGTGGGGAGCATCAGCAGTTGACGTACCGCAGTGAAGCGGTAAGTAGCTCTAAGTACGTCGATTTCAGCTACACTATTTTCGTAGCTGAAGTTGCGTAACTTAGACTGACTTGGCTCGCAAATCCCCGGCCCCACTTATTGGCTGCAGTCACAAGAATTCTAAACAGGTATCTGTTTCTGTTTAAATCTGGCAAACCAGGTCATTTTCCTTTCCCCAATCAATCACTATTTTTGTTAGAACTTCTCCATTTTCTAATTGTCTAAACTTGTCTTTATAATCGTGATGAAGACACATTTTAAATAGGAGTTCTGTATTTATTCTGTTTTAGACTAATTATTAATTTAATTCCCCACCTCATTCTCCAGATCCAAAGCCTGTTGAAAGATTCTCATTGACTTCAGTGGGAGCCAGATCAGCCCTTTGTTAATGGGCTACTTTCTACCCTATACTTCTTTTCTCCCTGATATGTTTATAAAAGCACTCGCATTTCCCTGGCCCCCTCTGTCTACAATTAACTCATTCTGTTTTTTATATAGGAAGCTATTAATAAAAGATGATTTAAACAATGTGATCCATGTTTTCCTTGTATGTTTAATTGTATGAAGTAATGGAAACTTTTTTTATTATAGCACTGACAGTTTAAAGATGCTGAAAGAGGGTATTGACGGAACACATTTTTCTAGCATACCCAAACTAGCATTAATTCAAGGTTTGAATAGGTTTTGCTTGATAGTGGCTGCAAGGTAGCAATAGTTCTCTGAAAAATTAAATCCACCACTTCTTATTGGTAAACACACTGGATTAGATCCTCCACTGTCATAATTCCATTGACTTCAGTGAAGCTATAGTAATATACACCAGCTGAGGATCTGGCCTGTTAATTGTAAATTTTTCTTAATCATGAATATCTTACTTTTTTTAAACAATAATATGAGATTTCTATCACTAAAGCATTAAGGTTATAAATTATCCTTGAATGGACATTGATTTATATAATATTTACTTCTGTTTATAAGGAAAAGTGTGGTTGATTCGCTCTACCCAAATTCATTTTAATTAGGTAAATAGCTGGATCCATATTAATTATGGATCATATCTTTATCTTGATTAAGTATATATGATCCAAGTTCCTGACGTGCATATTCACTGGCACCTCCCTTGTTCATAAGCTCTCGTTATCCAAAACTGGGCTACGCCTCCCAATGCATGTCATTTGTATTGAAAACTCCACATTTATCTGAATAAATTCTGTGTCAGATTAACAGGATTCTACAGTATTTCACATTCCTTTCTGACCACTTAAAATTTCAGTCTGAAAACTGTGTCCTATAGCATCTATTAGATAATTATAGCTCTGATCTATCCCTCTTTATTTTCTGATTTGGGCCAAAATCTGCCCTTGCTGCATGAGTGGTGACTGTTCTATTCAGCATGCGTAAGGGTATCAGAGTGTGACCTCTGATCCCAATTTTCTTCCTAATTTGATATTTTACTAAAATCATTGTCAAGTAAATTGAGAATTTCAGAGATCATATTATTTGTTTCTGTGACAAAGGGGCATGTAAAACCCACCAGTTTCAGTTCACGTGGACTGTAGCGAACAGAATATATGGTGCAGGTGGGGATCACATCAGACTTCTCACAGTCCCTTGAGTTCATTTAGTGCTTCTTTTCTGTAGTGTTGGCCTCACGCCTTTGGTCAACAATTTTAAAGAAAATTATACCTGTATGATTTAAGATGCTCTATGGCTCATTAACTGCAACATTGCAGACAAGTAGCCTGGGAGAGTTTTTCTCGTTATCATTAGTTAGTAATTGTTTAGCACAACCTGAGACTTCTCATACCTCAGATGTGGGAAGAAGCAGTGGAATAGCAGCACCCTTTCCTGCTTCTATCTCTGTTACCTACTCCCCTGAAGTTGTTTGCCCTGGGGATTGGAAGGAGCAGCAGTTCTCCTTGTGAGCTAACTTCCCTCAGTGAGAAGACTGCAGGTGCAAGGAGAAGACCAGGCAGCTGCCTCTAATGATGTTAGGATGGAGGAAGGAGTTTACAGGTCTTATGGTGGTAAGAGGGAGAAAAGGGAAGATAGCGCTAGGACCTTTAATGGGGTTACTTAGAGTTTTGAAGTTTGTACAGCTACAAAAAAAAGTAAAAGAAGAGTGAAACAAACCTGCTGATTTAGTGTTGCAAAACGAGTGAATTCTACACAGCTCTAATAAGGGCCCATAGAAGACAGGAAATGAGGTCACTTTGACAAGCAAACATATTTAAATGGATTTGGACCTGCTGGGAAAGGGAAGCCAACTATCCAGGAGGAGTTTCCAATCTGCAACTGGATTAACTTTGGAAATTTTAAGGTACTAGTTGTGGGCTCTCCTTAATCCAGACAAGTCGCTCTCGTGAAGAGACATATTTACATAAAGAATAATAGACATCCTCAGAGCAGAGGGGAAAATGGTTTTAGTGGCTGACTATGCGAGATTTTGCTGAATTACCAGGCGAGGCATAGAAATCTGATTTGTGACTTGTTCTGCAGGCTTTTATAAGCAGAGGCTTGAATCTTTTCTGCTGAATAGAACTCAAAGTGAAGAAAGTCTGCAATGCTACATACAGTAAAATGTCTAGCTATTAATAGTGTATTTCAATCAATCTAGATTCAGAGTGACAGCCTCAATCACATGACAACCCTGTCTCTTCTTTTATTCCTTTTATAAACTGCTCAAACATCACTTTAAACAGATACGCAAACATGTTACCTTATTAAGCAGTAATTATACTAACACAATCTAGTCAATGAGAGAACAATCCCACACGTGCACATCAAATGTTGAGCCTTGTAATACACCTGCTTTAACTGCCCTTTTATTAGCTTAGTTATTATAGTCATGATTGACCTGTTAGGCTCTGAATATTGAACAAATGGGGGGAAATGCGCTCATTTGTGAACAGTAGTGCCTCTACCTGTTGCCTTTTTTTATTTCTGTACAATGCTAAACTAAAATAATACATTTTGGTCTTTGGTCCTGCAATGTTAAACTGCAAAATATACTGGAGATAAAACACGCACCATGACACACGTTAAGGCCTCAATTCAGTAAAATGCTTAAGCATGTGCCTAGTGTTAAGCATGTGAGCATTCACATTGAAATGCTTCAGCACGTTATTGAAATAGGGCCTGACTGCTCAGAAGACACCTTAACTCTTCAGTTTGACAAGAGTATCCGAGTTCCCCAGGTAGGGGCATCCCATTGCGAGGGGCGATCAAAGGCACAAGGCCATATTGGCACGTCTGTCACACAAATGCTACATGGCTTTGTGAAGCCTTCTCTGCCATTGGAATTCCTGCTTTGATCTGTGTCCTTCTGGGTATCATGGCAGTGAAACACATTTGAAACTGTAAGTGTAGGCAGACATACCAGGGCTTTGCAATTCATGGAGCTACAGGAGGCCTTGTCAGCTAACTCCCTCTTTCCTTAATGACAATGAAGCCTGACAATTTGGCTCTTCTAATGCTGTCTAGAAAGGACTGGCTTTCTGCAATGTGAATAAAGCAGCTGCTTCCTATCTGAGAAAGAAATCGATGACTCAGCACTCCTCAGAAGCACCCTGCTGGGCACCACTGCCAAGTGCCGAGTCATCGATTTTCCTCCCTGCTAGGCATAGATTGCTCTATTTTCTTTACAGCAGGCTTGAAAATGTTTTTGAGGTGCTGCACACAGGTGGCAGCTCCCATCAGTAGTTCGCAGCATGAATGCCCCCGAACCCTAACAATTGGGGCAGGGTAATAAATCAGGAATTCTCCCAATGCACATTTTTCAAAGTGCCTGAAACTCAGCCTTCTTGGTCCCCTTGATTTGTCTGAACATCTTATGTGTGGTATAAATATTTCCCCTAAAGTTTCAGGCAAGACACCAGTATGCATACCACACAGATCCACTACCACTGGAACTAATCCAGTAGTATGAGGGTGTCATCTAGAAATACATATAGGAAAAGCACCCCAGTTACTCACTTTCAGTACTGCACAGCATGCTCGTATCCACCTGATCTTAAGGATTCAGGCAGCGATCACCATATAAAATACACATTAGAAGTACTGGTCTTTCATTTCTCCTTTAAAAAAATCTTTCTTACAAGTATATGCTGTTGCCCCTGGATCCCAAAGTTCTGCATTATTTAAAGATACCTTGGAATTCAAAAATAGATTGCAGAAAGGGGTCTTTGTGTCTGGGGGTATTAGAATCTTGTGAGTCTCACGTTTTCCCAAACCTTTCGCAAACTTCAGTCAGAATTCAAATCCCAGCTTGAACTTCAGTAAGATTGTGAAGGTGACTACAAGCAATTATATCCAATGCAATTTAGAAAGCTGACTCGGGCTGGGGGAGTGGTATATTCAGATATAGCCGTTCCGTTTCAGTTGCTCCTTACAACTAAAATAAGAAGGGATGCATAATAAACCTTGAAAACTTTCAGTTGTATTTCAAATAAAGCAAGTTTCCAGACCAGTCCCAGGTCACTGATTAGATCTAAGAAATGGCAAACTTCAAAATAATACCTCACTATATTACAATTACAGGGACTTCCAAATAGACCCAGAATATTGTCATTCCTTTCAGAAACAAGCAAATATGCAAATACGTTATTTATAATGGCCTCAGTTTGCTGTGTTTGTAAAATGATTATATTTGCTGGTTAATTGACCTTATACATGCAATAGGGACAAAAAATTAAATGAAGCATGAAAAATCAGAACACTGGATTTTTTTTGAAAAATATATTAAATGTTAATCTAAATGTTAATTTTTCAGAATGGTAAGGAATTAAGTGCTACTGTACCAAAGATTTCCATTGCACATTGGCAACCATACCATGTTAACACAATGTATTGAGAGTCAAGGCAAGCCACTGAATTGCAGTTTTTACACTGAAGGAAGTGTGTTAAATTTCCAATTCTTATCACAAATGTTCTTGCAGAAATGCATAAAGTTTTCCTATTTATTGGTCTTGTTAAAATCTTTGTCATGTGAATGCAACAAACGTAGTAACGCTGAAGAAGTTTTGTGAAGTATTGCAGCATGCTGTACTAATATGACCATTTCAGTGTACTGTAATTGTTTTCCTACACTTCCCCACAGGTTAGTCTGGCTTCCAATGTCAGGAGAAGTGAATAACAAGCCAATCAACATGCAAAATATTGAACCGAGTAGCACAGCAGACGGCCATCAGCTGAATATGAGATTAACGTGTTTGTAGTCAGGATAGTCACTCTGTACACTTGGCTTTTTTGGCACTGAAAATATCTGCTCCACATGTCTTCTAAGTCATATCTATTTAGTTTGCTGGTCAAAACAAGTTTTTACTAATGTCAGCGCTGCAGGGCTAATGTAGCTGCGGAAGTGCATGCTGGAGTCTGTTCTGATTTGTGTATTATCAATACAGATTACCAGCTAAGGGCTTTATTGTGCTTTCATTGAAATCAGTTGGAGTTTTGCTGTTGGCTTCAGTGGAAGCTGGATTGAGCCCTTACTTCTGATTCTAATCTTTTTATTGCTGGCAATGTCTGAAACAGCTTGAGTATACCAGTTTGAGCTCGCAGTGCATGTCATTTGGGAAATTCTCTTTTGATATGTGAATAAATTAGATCTGTTTGCCATTGAGGGAGATTGAGTATCCATTACATGGCATAATTCCTCTCCTTTAATTTCAATAGATTATAAAATTCTTCTGTGACAGACTAAACCAGCTAAACACTTTTGTTATCCAAGGCCAAGGTACCTAGAAGACCACTCTTAGCCGTTGTGTCCATTCAGTCCTTGGCCTTTATACTGAGGTATACAGTAAACAGGGTGCCACTTAATGCCAATGGAGAAACTGGATTGATGCCAACAACTCATTTCAGCAACACATTTCAGTCACTACCAACCTGGAGTGGATTTAACCAGCAATTTAGAAATGAAAGTCCCTATATTGCATTACAAATCCCCTGAGACAGCCACTGTTTTTTTTTTCTTTTTGTGTTTTCTATACACCGGTTAGCTACTGTAAATGTGGATGGTTAACTGCTCCTTAAATCATCCCAGTATCTGCAAGTTAAGAAGCTTTGACTCGTGTATGTGAAGCTCAGCACCTTTCTGTGAGGCATGTGAAATATTTTCCAGAACAGAATTTTGTACAGTTCTGTTCTGGTGCCAGCACACCCCTATAAAAGAAGCTAATGATTGTGTAAGATTAAAAAAAGGAATACAGGAACTTCTCTTCTCTGAATTTATGGCATTACAGTTCTTCCCATGGCAACATAGTCAGATGTTAGGTAGCAAAGTACAAGCAGAAGAAAAGGGCAAACAATGAAGGGGGGAAAAAACGATTTAATGCCAATTTTTGTAAGAAAATAAGAACTCATACATATAAGAGAAGCCTTGTAAATGTGAAGAATATCCTTCAGAGTGCATAATTTTTTTTCTTTTGGACTAGCTTGTTTAAAATGTATACAGAAAGTGCTTTAATAACCCATTATACTGTGTACTAAAGATTCAGGTCTAATACTATTACTGATAAAGTAACCAAAAGCATATTTACAGAGACTGAATGTCTATAAAGAGCAGATCAAGCAAGTCCCTTGAGAAAATAAAGTCTCTTATCAGATTATGTTGTGAAAAGACTGAAAATAGTATTCTCAGCTCAATTATAGCACCAATTGTGGGTTTTTTTACAAAGGAAGTCATTCTGGTTTTATATCATAAAATCATTTTCTTGAACCTGTAAATATTAAGTAAATTAAAATGTATGAGAAGATTATTGGGGCAAAAAATGTATATGAAAGTTCAGATAATAATTAGAGGAGTTTTAGTAACAGAATAAGTGGCTAATACCAACATCCTAAATACAGGAGGGCTTGCCTTTATTACCAGGGTAAGTCGACCTAAGTTACGCTACTCCAGCTACGTGAATAATGTAGCTGGAGTTGACGTAGCTTAGGTCAACTTACCCCAGTGACTTCACTGTGCTGCATCAACGGGAGATGCTCTCTGGTTGCTTCCCTTACTCTTCTCGGGGAGCTGGAGTACCAGGGTTGACCGGAGAGCACTCTGCCATCAATTTAGTGGGTCTTCACTAGACCCACTATATCAACACCCACTGCATCGATTGCAGCAACGTGTGAAGACAATCCCAGAGGTTGAAATCCTGATTCCATTGAAATCAATGAGAGTTTTGCCATTAACTTCAGTGGGGATCAGGATTTCACCCTCTGTCCTCTGATGGTTGCTCATACAAACTAAGTTTCATATGTCTGTCACTCAAGCACCAATGAAGGTATGTGATAGAACACTTTGGACTCTGGTTCTTTTAGGTAATTAGTGTAAATCTTTAATTATGGTTATAAGCTGTACCCTCTTTACTGCATTAATTTCAAAAACCAAATACATGTAATGTTATAAATAGAGCCACTGGGAATACGCAAGTTGGAAATGCTGCTGTAGAATGGATCTTTAAAAGCTCAGTGGATTTTTAGTATTGCCAGAGTGTTCTGGGGAATTTACGTTTACCTTTTTAAAAATGTGGGGCTTGCTCAAAACTCCACTGAAGTCAATGTGAGTCTTTCCACTGACTACAGTGGGCTTTGGGCTAGGTCCATGAAGGTTCTGTCACTCCTGGTCATAAACATTTGCTACTGAATGTAAATGTAACATGCAGTGTTATCTTCAAAGGCCTGCAGATAAAGGGATGTAATGGGCCAAATTCAAGTGATGTAAGTGTCACAGTTTCAGGGAAACTGCACATGTATTCCCCTTTGGTGGTCCCTTGAGGGCACCCACTTAAGGTTTCCAGCTCTCAGACATTACCTTTCTTGGATAGAGACCAGGCTTTTCTCCCTCCTGACTGGGGTTCAAGGCTGCACAGCTCCCTGCCTTACACAGGGATATCCCCAGCAAGCCAGTCTGCCTAAAGGCCAGCGCTTGTTCTTTGCTTTCTCTCCTATGTCTATGTACAGTGCATTGCCAGCATTTACAAGTTACCACACAGCAAGCATCTTTATTCTTCAGGCAAAAATATTATAGAGAAAATATATAAAAACAATGAAGGTTCCTATCTTCATTCTAAAATCTTACCAGCAGTCACCCATCAGTCTTACAGAGTCCTGGTGAGCCAAAGTCTTTCCAATGTTTATGCAAGGGTTGGGTCCCTTAGACAGAAGATCCTGTTAATTTGCTGCATCAGAAAGAAGGCCCTGAGTGAGTTTAATTGCAACTGTTTTATGCCAAAAAGTTTGTCTGTTGGTTTCTGGAAAATCCAGTTTCAACCAGTATATGCAAACCTCCCAGGGTGTACCTCTATGGAGGTGTTTAAAATCTAAATGATTCCCGTTCATGACCCCTCATACCCCTTCCCCCCCCTCAACACACGCACACTATTTTGGGTTCCTGGGTTATCTTTATTTCTTTTCATTAGCACTGTCCCTGCTGGTGTCAGCTGTAGCTTCTATTCTATTCTGCCACAATTCCCACATATTTGTGTCAAAAAACACCACTAGTGGCCACACTACCAGACACATCTCCTTTAAAGTAAACCAGTGAATCAGTATTTCAACTCATATCACAGAACATGTGGCAGCACTGAAGCAGTTAAGAAAAAAGCAGAGGAAGAAAAAGATAGGAAATATGATATATCAGCAGAATTATCTCCACAATGGATGTTTTCCATGAGGTGTCTGCAGCTCTTTAAGGAACAACAGCATCTATCGGAGTTTTTTATCAAGAGGGTGGAGTAAATATGCACATATGAAAAATAAGATCAGATTCCTTATACTTAAACTGTCTCTAAGAAACACAAAGGAGAGTTAAAAACTGTTGACAGATTCACAGTGCTACCACTTCCACAGGCAGTTCTAAGATGTCATAAAAGCCTGCAGTGGAGCTAGCTATGGTATGATGCAGGCACAAAAGATACAGTTACTAATAGTTCCACTGGAAAACACATTGTGCATCTGCCAAGCACACCACATGAAAGACTAACGACCTTAGTGCCTTACTGGGGCAGAATAAAAAAACAAAATAAAAACAAAAAGAGGTGAGAGGGCATGATACAGACTGTCTGACAAAAAGTCAGCACTTAAGTACTTGTATAATTGCATGCATTATATTTATGGAAGTGTCTTATTGCCACTCCATTGCTATTAAAATGCAAAGCAAGTGCAAGCACGTTATATTTATTAAACCACAAAAAATGTTCAGACAGCATTACGACATACACTTCAAAAGCAAAGAAGTGGAGGGTGGGAAATCTGAAACCTGATTCTTGGATTACTCTGCAGCCCCGGGTTATTGGAGCAAATGTGGTAGATTATCCAGGTCTTGGAGACTTCTTCACTGATTATTATGATCTTACATTTATCCTAAAATGCTCTCCAAGTGCTTTGTTCATTTAAAAATTTGGTATTCAAACCATACACGGGATCCTTTCATCTACCATTGAAATGCAGCTATTGCTGGGGCGTTGTAGGAAAACAAAATCACTTGGTCAGCAGCCCATAGGAACAGATGAATACCTTTCTCCTCCCAGAGAGAATTTAGGTGGGCTGAATATAATTACCCAAAGTGAAATTAGGCCAGTTCACCATAATTAGTTCTCCACATCTTATGAAAAGTGCCACAGGATCCTTAATGCCACAAACAATTAGGCTTTCCGTTGTAACACCTCATTCAAAAGATGGCAGCTGCAGCAGTTTACCTAACAGCATGCCATAGCATAGGTTCTGTACACTTGTCAAAAATAAAAGCAGCCACTCAGAGGGATAAGTGGAACATGTCAACCCAACTTTTTATTATCCTGTGTATCTCTCCCATCAGTGTGACTGTAGCTCCAATGCACACTCACTCTTGATCTCCCCAACATTTCTTGTGGGATTGCTTCCCTGTTTCAGAGGGGTGAATGCTCCATTGATTAAATCACTAGTACCATTACCTGCACACACATTTGCCTTATAAATAGAGCCCTGCAAATCTGTAGATATCCATTATATGTCTGCGGGTATCCGCATGCAGATCATTTTTGCGGTTTGCGGCTCGGACACGGATACAAATTTTGTATCCATGCAGGACTCTACTTGTAAATCTCTCTTCCAAGTACTGACCCACTCTGACCCTGAGTAGCTTGTGTGAGTTGGAAAGATCACAGAAGCAGGCTCATGGCTCATAGCTGCAGAATTGGGCTCTGGACATAACAATTCTTAACTACTAGTAAAGCTTTATTTAAAATGGCTATTTAGAAATAAATTAATATGAAAAATATTGGTCTTTTTAACATTTTAAAAATAAGAACTACATACAGTAGCTAGAAGCATTCATTATTACTATACCTGAACACTAGCACCAGGAGGACATGCTATTGTAATAACAAGAGGCAGCCACAACAGCCAGAGTGAGTGCGTATGACTTCCAAGTGAACTCTATTTCCAAGTCCTGGAGACATTTTTAACTGTCCAACTTATTTTGTATCTCTGAATTTCTGAAGTCACCTAGGATATTGGCTAGAGCGCTGATAGCAGCTGGCCTGTTTATTTTTCTCCCTGCTATCTACTGCAGACCCAAGAGTTAATTTAATTCTGTTTCTAACGTACTTTTCTGTTCATCACCCTCTTCTTTCACGAGTCCTTGGCTAATCTGGAGTACCCAGCTCAGCTCAATGTGCAGGTTTTTAACTTGACACTCTATGTTGCTGCCTTTTGTTTGCTTTGGAACTTTTAGACATTTTGCAGCATCCTGAGTTAGCTGCTCTGATATCATCAGATAAAAATAGGCCATTTGGAATAGAGCATAGGATCAAGCCAGTACCCAACCCCAATTTTCACATTCCAGGAGGGTTCCATTTCAGATTCACTTTTTGAGTCACAGTGTAAACAAAGGATCCATGAGGAAAGGTCTTTTTAAAGTAATATTATGCAATTCAGTCTCCCTTGACTTGAAAATGTCTTCTCACAAAGGGTGAGCTTCTGCTCCGTGCAGTGGAGTTGTGCTGGATTGGGGTGTGGAGAGGCAGCATTCTGGTGGGGCTCCCAAAAGGAATTTTAGCTAAGTCAATCAGTATTCCTCCCGGGTGCTCCCTTCTCTTCTGCTGACCAGTGCCAGGGCAGGAGGAGTATGGTGCTTTCAGAAAGCAGGTACTGGAGGGAGCATTGTCAGGGAGCAATAACTGCACTCCCCTCTAGGATTCTTCCCAGCTCCTGTGTAGGGGTCCATTTGACCTTCCCCTTGTGCACATGCATAGGGGACAACTAGAATCTTGCCCAAAGAGACATAGTGAAAGATTTCTGCATCGCCAGGTCGTTTAAATATATTTAGATGACCTAGGCCCCCTTTGGCTCCAATACCCAGAGCTCTCCAAGCTAAGCCCTTGCTTAGCTTTATGTACAGATATGTTAAGGTTCTTGGTAACCCAATTAAATTTATAGGAAATAAAAACAAATGGGATTTAGTTAATTAAATGAAAGTTTTGGTTTGGAGATACCGGAGGAGAGATCAACTGCAAAGTGTGTATCATTTATGATTTTCTGATTGAATAAAATCAATATACCTTTAAGACAGGAAACATTCTCTTCATGTGTGTAGTAACCTACCTAGAAAGTAGAGCTGGAAAAGACCTGTTGGGTGATTGAATCCATCCCACTACCAGAGGATATTATAATCACCTGATAAGAGGATGTATCATATTGACAACCCTTTATCTGCGGTTGCATCCCCTATTTTCTTCCCTGTGTTTTCAGGTGAGCTTTAGAAGACTCACATTTTTACTTTTTGCCTCTTCCCAAGTGTTGCATTTAGTGGTTCTAGAGATGTTCATACCATGTAGCAAAACTGAGTCTGTACCTGCAAAAATGGGTCTCATAGTTTATCATTGGTGCCCACCAGGGCAGCTCCATTGCGTAGACAAGGCTCAAGCATTTTCACTTGACTGTCATTTAACTCTACACTTGGTAGGCGATAAAAATGCCTATGTCCTGTCTACACTACAGCTTCTACCATTGCTACTGGTAGCAGAGTCACACTGCAACAATTACAAGTCCCATTTATGCTAAGCTAGTGCAGGTTTCAGAGCAGGTGTGGCCCCAGTTATTAATCCCTTTATTGATTTGTTGTTCTAAATCTGTTTCAAAAGAGCACCTAATTAATTTGTGTACTTCCTAGACTTTGGGTTGTACTATGGTAATTTAGCTGTGTCAGTCCTCTCCTATTTAATCTGCCCAGCAGAGAACATTTTTGAATTCATAATTATGGGTTGACAATTTACAAAGACTTGCTCATGTTGTTGTCCTTTGGCTGTAATGGTTCCGATGTCTGCAATTTGTTTTTGTGTGACAGCTTAAGGACACATGTAGACGCAACTTGTTCTTTGTTGCGTCTCTGGAAGTACGCTAGCAGTACTTCAATCTTTATTACACTCGGAGGATTCAAGGATTTTTTGGTTAATATTAAGGATACTAAAGTCCCCGTCCCCTCCCCGACATACACAATATCATCTCTGTTTGCTTTCCTAATGACATTGTGCAATATTCCATTTTCCTCACTCTTCTTGTCCTACGGGACTGTAACAAACTCCTTCTGGACCTTTTATGCAACAACTAATTTATAATAATTGATTATACTTCATCTCATTTTTGAACTACTCCTTCTAAATGTGTGATGAGGCTTAGGGGTGTGCCCAGGGGTTTCAAGGATAAGGAGAAAAAAAAGCATCTTCAGGCTCTGGTTTTCAGTGAAAGGTTGAGTTACAATCTGAACACCTATATTATTATTATGCATGTCCATGGAAGATGATGCAGGAGGAATGACTGATTAGAGCTCATACTTAGCTAAATTAACATCTCAAGTCCATTTTTATGTATAAATCTGAGTTCATCATAATCTAAAAGCAAATATTTGCCTTCAATATCTCTGATTTTTGCACAGAATATAGCATACTGTTCATTTCCCTTAATTATTTTTTTAAACAGCTTCTAGGTAAAAAGTCAAAGCCTGCTGCGTTTTATATTATACTCTGCAACTCATTTTCCTGTTTGTTTTTTTTAATGAAACATCTAATTAATTCATATAATCTGAACACTTTCTGGTTAAACTCTGTCTGCTCAGGAAAATAACTGAATGAAACTGTAGCTGATTTGTTGTATGCAAGAAAATGGTGACTAAGGGGAGAATTATTTTTTTCCTGAACCCCTCCTCAAATATACATTGACCATATTAAAATTATAAAAAGCAGAAAAGAAGTGAAACTCCAGATGGAAAATGTTTGAAGAGGTTCTTACCATACCATGGAAAATTTCAGCAGAAATAATTTTGCTAATATGTGACCTGTTTTCTGTATTTTTCTTCCCTTGTTTTAATTGCAAAAAGTGGTCCTGGTGATCTGTTATTTGCACCACCAAGACTCCCATTTCTTTTCTATTTTGGGGCTGCTTTGCAGTGTGCAGGGAGTAGCCCAATTTATACAAGAAAATAGGCTTGTGGCCAAGAGTTTTTGAAGACATTACTTGTTTGGGGAGCCTCTATTTTTGGGAGCCCAACTTGAGACCCTGTAAAGGAGCCTGATTTTCAGAAAACGCTGAGCACTCATTCTCTGAAAATCAGGCCCCTTTAAGGTGTCTCCTGTTGGGCGCTCAAAATCACTAGTTATGTTAGAAGGCCCTGGGTAAGATTTTGCATGCCCCTACTGCATCTCCTGCCTACTCTGAGGTGTCAGCGTTCTCCTATGGTGACCACATAGACATTTTCAAAACCATTGTGATATCACAACCTGATGACTATAAATTCAAAGGACGAATAAGCCATTGGAGCCAAAACAAAGAGCTCACCTTCATGCGAGGAGAGTCCACAATGAGTAATGAGGGGAAAGGAATTACAGAAATACGGTATGATGAATAGTGTCAGCAGAATTTTTTCTTAATGGAGTGTTTTTCAGAGTTTTGCATGAAGCATCATCAACTCTTTAATGCCTTTAAAACATATTATTTAGACAGTTTCCTGTAACAAAGAAGTTGAAAAGCAATTTAGAAAATATTACCATAGTAAAAGTCTGACGATGCCTCTGAATGGTAATGTATAAAACCTCACTGGGGAAAGCTCATTTGATTATAAAGCTTTCCCAGTAGAAATATTATAAATCTTACATAAGTCACAGAATGAATGAGAAAAAGAAAAATAATTATCAAGATAATGTTTAGAAATCCTTTAAGCGTTCAGGTTTTGGCAGAGACAGATGCAAATTGAGTATGTTTATTAAGCATGCTCAACTCAGCTGAAGCATGGATCTCACAATCCTTGGATGGAAGGTTATAGTTTTAATTGTATATGTATTAGGCCCGATTCTGCTACACTGTTTCACTAGTGTAACTCCACTGAAATCAGTGAAGAGACATTACCGTTAGACTGATGAGTAGCAAGTGGAGAATCAAGCCCATTTTTTTCCAGAAAAGCTCACTTTGGATGCAGCATCAGTTCTGCGGTGTGGCTTTACTTTTACCCACTTTTGCAGCTAAGTTGACAGAGGCAGAAAGGGAATAAATGGCTTTCCCTTGTCTCAGTCGGTCATTCACATTTAGAACCCAAAGGTGAAATCCTGGCCCAATTGAAGTCAATGGCAAAATTCCCATTGACTGCAATAGAGTCAGGATTTCACTCCAAGATTCTTTTGGTCTCCCTTATTTTCTAATTGCTAGATTTCAGCTGCATTTGGTGGTGACAGTTTGTCCTGCAAATACAAATGGGCACATTTAAAAATTATCTAGAGATCTCAAAAAGAACAGGAGTTCTTGTGGAAAAAGACTAACACGGCTGCTACTCTGCTACTCTGAAACTAGAGATCTCAGTTTTCTAAGAATTAGCCAGATTACCTGGTCTATTCTTTTATAAATCTCATTTGAAATTAAGATCATTTTTAATATTATTATTATTTATATTATGATATTGCTTAGGACCCCCAGTCAAGGTTCAGGGCCCCATTGTGCTAGGTACTACGCAGACAAGTAACAAAAAGGAAGTTTTCACCTCAGAAAGTTTATAGTCTGCATGTTGGAGAGGGTGTGATAGTTGGAGGAAACAGACAAATGGAGAGGGCGTGGCTTCAAAAGCTGAGGTGACAATAAAACAAGCAGTTCAGCAGAAAAACTGTTAGCTGCTCTCAGATACCATTGTCTTAGCCCTGATCTACACTGGGGGAGGAATTCGATCTAAGTTACGCAACATCAGCTACGTGAATAACATAGCTGAAGTCGACCTACTTAGATTGACTTACCATGGTGTCTTCACTGCGGTGAGTCAAGTGCTTCCGCTCCCCCGTTGACTCTGCCTGCGCCTCTCCAAGCTGGAGTACAGGAGTTGATGAGAGAGGGCTAGACACGATAATTTATCTAGACACGATAAATTGATCCCCACTGGATCAATTGCTGCCCGCCAATCCGGCGGGTAGTGTAGACCTACCCTTACACTGTATGGTCCTGGAGGCAAACAGTTTTTCTTATAAAAACAATGAGGAGTCCTTGTGGCACCTTAGAGACTAACAAACTTATTTGGGCATAAGCTTCCGTGGGCTAAAATCCTGCTGTGCGCAGTGCAATGGGACCTTGATCTTAATTGGGCCTCTGGGCACTTCCTCAATCCAAATAATAGTGTCAACTCTAGAGAAATACAGTAAATACATGTTCTGCATGGACACATCATCACTGATCCTTTATGACTCTTTACTCTTGGCTGAAAGTTCCCAAAAGCAGCTGATAGCTTGCCTCCCATGCTCAGATGAATTGCTTTTTCAGTTGAAACCCAAATGACAGATGTGGCATCCTATCTGTAGCCCACTTCAAAGGAGGACCTTTCAGAAGGCAGTGAAGGAAAAGAGACATTTTGATTATTTTAATTTTACATAATAAAATTGCACATTTGTGTATTCCTGAGACGCATACTATATAAGCACATTGTGCCTTTTCCATGGAGAGGAAGTAAACTAAGGGCTTGTCTACACACACAGTGAGGCTGTGGCTAGCTGGAGTGTGAATCTACCCCGCCTTCACCTGTCACAGTCTATCTGTGTGGAGCCTGCTGACATGCGTTAACAGTTCGTTACTGCACTTGGAGCTAGTCCCGTTTCCAGGGCTGTCCCTAGGCATACGCAGAATATGCAGCTGCCTAGGGCACCGTGAAATTTGGGGCAGTCCTATCCCTTGGCCGGTCCTTCCACAGGTTGTGCTCACTGCAAGGGGCAGGGCCTTCCCTAGGGGGGAGTAGGGCCCGGGACTAATCCCTCCGCCCCTCCTCTTACTCTGCCCCTGGCCCACCCCCATTTCACCTCTTCCCCCAGAAACCCCACACTCACCAGCAGTGGTGGGAAGTGGAGCAACCTGACCCCAGCCTGCTCCACTCCGCCAGCTCCCAACCGCATCGCTCCACTTCCCATTGCAAGTGAGTGTGTATGGGCGGGGGGGGGCGGAGCGCCGCAGCTAGGGCAGAGGGAGCAGAGTGGGCTGGGGCCAGGTCACTCCACTTCCTGCTGCTGGTGAGTGTGGGTTGGGGGGAACGGATCCCTTCTCCTAAGCCCCCTCCCCCAAGCAACACAGCTGGGTTGAAGGAAGTGGAGCAGGCGGTGGACAGGTTGTTCTGCTTCCTGCTGCTGGCGCCAGGCCCCCCACTAATCCCCCGGGCCATTCTTGGCCTGTGGGGCCCACTAAAGCGGGCCCCCCACAGCTCCTACCTCCGCAGCCCCACAGGCCTTGAGTGCAATCCAAACCCTCAGCAGGGGGGAGCAGGTGCTCAGGGTGCATAGGGCACCATAATTGGTAGGGACAACCCTGCCCATTTCAAAGAGGACTAGATCAAAGCACTCTAACGAACTGTTGATACATGCAGTAGAGGGCACACAGACAGTTAGACTGTGGCAGGCTAATGTGAGGTGGATTCCAGCCCTGGCTTGCCATGGTCTAACAATTCCTGTATACAAGCCCTAAGCTTCCTTTCATGGACTCATTTCAGCATCATGTGACCTTATCATTGGCTCTTATCTTAATTTTATGTTTTTTTAGCATGAGGCCTGGCAAAAAACTTGTAAATCAAGTGTCACACCCTGTCAGTCCCCTTCCGAAATGTATCGTCTTGTGTGTGTCAGATGTCAGAGTGTGCTGTCCTAAAAACAAGATGCTGATTTAAAGTAATAACATTTGTGATTTCAAGGTATATCTATTTGGTGTGTTGCTGTGGAATAATCATAGGCATAAGTGAAAACCAGTAACACCTTGGTCCATATCTTCCAACAGCAGGTGCCAGCCAGTTTGCAGGTAAAAAAAATATGTACATGTGGACTTGGAAACTACCTGAGTGCATGTGCAAATTGGCTGATCAGTTGCATTTTTAGTAGCTTCCAAGGGTCCCAAATTAAAAAGAAGGAATATGCTAGAGTAGAAAAGTTTTGCCTTCTCTCTTCCTACAAGTGCCCCATTACCTTTTAGCCCACACAAACCACTATTCTCAGGCTAGGTGTTCAGGGAACAGCCAGTTGGCCCACTCTCTTCTCCTAAGTGTTTGAAAAGTTGGCCCTTCTTTCCTCTCAGAGAGTATCTTTGTAGTAGACTCTTACTGCTGTATATCTCCTGGTGTGTTATCTCAGGGACCTAGTGCTTTAAAAATAAAAACAAACGGGAACTACCTACAACTTCTCCTTGCTTGGTATCTAACAGATATAATATTGTCATTGGCTTAGGGCAAGATAGTTCATCTCGTCCTCCTGGCCAAAGGCAGGTGTCATTTTGTCAGACAGCTATGGGGAAAGGGAGGGAGAGAATGCACAAAAACAGAATGGAAGTTGACTCCAAACAGAAGAGTGGGCAAAATCTCCGTCAGTGCCAAGGTGGCTCCACATGGGGCCTCCAGAAAAGAATGCAGATGACACCAGAGTTGTTGTTCGAAAGGTTGAGAGGAACAGAGGGCTAGAAAGTAGGCTATTTACAAATTCAGCAGTGCCCTATCTCAGCCTGAGACAAAGTCACATTGCATAAAGATAACGTTATAAGCTTGATTCAAGCAATTTCTGACCATTTCCACTGCTCTCTACTCAGACTGCACCAGTGTAAACCAAACGTGCCAAATGATTTGGGTTTTTTGCTCTTCACAAAATATAAGCAAAGCAAGAACTTCCCCTTCTCTTAAAATTAAATCTCTCTGTGTGTGAAACAAATCCTATCCTCTCATATAAGCACTGATTCCACTATCCCACTCTTACGTGACTGCCATCTTACCCACAGAGGCCCACAGTCCTCTTCCAACACATAGACAAAGTGAAGGGGCTGTGTATTTGGAAGAGGTCCTTGGCATTTATTTGGATGTTATCCTACTCTCCAGGTTGCAGAGCCAGTCCATGTCCACTAATGCAGCTTCAGAGCTGCTATTGTAACTCCTCATCTCCTACAAATCCAGTGGACCCAACCCTGCTTTCCCAAATCTCTGTTTGCTGGGGCACAGGGAGCACCTCTAGAGATTTGCTTTGCACTCCATACCTGGTGTAGACTCCTTGCAGTGGCTCACAGAACCCTACTCTTCCTGCCCACGTACACAGGAGAACAGCACCAGTTCTGCTGTGCTGTAGGTCCTTTCCTGACACTTACTTGGGTGACAAGATCTGTGACTGTGACTACAGCTGTATAAAGTTTTTGTACTGAAATTCACAAGCAAACAAAACTTACTTGGCATTGGGTTTCAAGGCAAACTTGAAACTCACTGAGGTTTGCATTGCCCTGGAGATGCGGCATGAAGACTGCAGTTTGGCCAGCTCTCTAATCCTGCAGCATAGAGACCAGGAAAGGCTCCTTTGGACCCATTGCTGTTGACACTTACCTTACACTGAGTCAGAGTCTGCTACTCTTATTCACATTGGTTACTGCCTTAATCCACAAGCAGCCCATCTGGAATGAGTGGAACTACAATGTGGAGTAAAGTACCACCAGGTATAAGGCCATCACATTCTGTCCCACTAAATGCACCATTGTAATGAGGAATCCCAAGGACTGGAGTTTTTTACATTATTTAAACATGAATGCTGCAGCCTTTGTGTTGTAGTCCACTTCACGTCTGGCTCTTCCCTGATTTTGTTTGATTTTTTTGATAGGAGATGAGTTGTTTGTACGGTAAGGTGAGACAGAGCCCGCCAAGTAAACCTCTGGGAGATTTGGTGAGTTTGAGTCACAAAGAGTTGTGCAAATATTTTCTTCTCTTTGATCTGGATGGATTCACATGCCCAGAGTTTCACTTTGAGGTCTAGGATCAAATTACTCTATTTATCCTGGTTTCTGATTGATGGTTCAAGGAGGCAGCGTTCTGATCTGGGTTAGGCTCAGACCTGAGGTTTAGTCCTAGGCTAAGCTCATGAATTTGTTATGATTCTGACATGCAAAGTTGGCCTCAGTTCACTCAAATCACAGCTGATGATTGCCCAAAGGGGTTGTAAGTCTTCATGAATCTTTGGATAACGTGGCCAGAGTTTCAAATGTATAAAGAAATGTGAAAGTTTGGTTAAACCCCATTGCAACTTCTGTGTATAGACAAAGACTGGGGGGGAAAACACCAGGATAGGTATAGTGCGGTGGTATAATTGTGAGTTTACTGTATATAACATAGTTCTGCTTTTCTAAACTTCAAGAAGGAAAATCAATGTGTCAATTTACAGCACAAAATTTTGACCCAAAGCTTCTTCCAGCTCAACCCTGCAAGCCCTTTGTACACAGAACTCTTTACTGAAGTCAGTGGGAGTTATGCAGGCAGCTTAGAGTGGTAAAAGGACTGTATTAGCAACCCAGAAACACCAGTGTTGAGCAAGGTGTGTGCCCAGGAAGGGGCAGGTCATGACACAGGATCAGGTCTGTGACTGACTGGTTGCCACCAGGGAGGAGTATTGGAGTTGGATGCAGGGTGCTAGGGCAAGCATGGTTATAGCAGCTACTTCGTGCTGAGCAGGAGACAGCTAAAGCCAGTCCATTTCCAAGCATTGTTCTTTTGAGCTGTGTCACGTTTATTAAGGATAAACGTGAATCAAATATTGAATTTCATTGCTGAAAATTGCTTTTGAAACCTTCCTGGTAAAATACTAGTGTGTGTGTGTGTGTGTGCACGCACGCGCACTTTTGGATTTTACATATCATCCAACATAAGCAATCTCTATTTTCTGACCCTTTCAGAAAACAAGATTCTAGTAAATCTAATGTAAAATGTTGCAAAATAATCCTTCCATAAAGCATTAGTTGTTTACTGATCATATATATTCTAGGTAAAATTGTTTCAAGTGCTGCTTTATTGTTATCTGTAGAATTGAACTGCATTTTAGAAATCCATTAAAAATTAAAGACAAATGTGAAATTATCTTGAATGTAGAGTATGGCGTGCTAATTCTATTTCCTATATAGGGATAGTGAATCTATATTTTTCTTGTATCTAATAAAATAGATATTTTAAAATGATACTTTGTACTTCAATAGTACCTTCCATCTGAGGATCTCCAAGTGCCTCACAAATACAGTAGTAGTGAAGATAACCTAACAACATTCCTATGAGCATTATTATCTCCATTTTACAGATAGGGATACTGAAGCAGCCAAAAATTAAGCGGCTTATTCAAGGTCACACACAAAGTCTGTGGTGAAGGGAGGACTAGAACTCATATTTCTTGACTACTAGCCCTATGATTTAACTATAAAACCATTCATATATCTTCCAGACCATCCTTTTACTGTGTAACCTTCAATACATCAGTTGAGACTCAAAAGTCCTAAACTAATTAATGCTCCGGCACTTTTCAAACTCTCCCATGCTCTTTACCTCTGATGGCTGCATGAGATTTGATGACCTCCAATGATGTGGCTATGAAAAGACAAAGAAAAGCAGACGCAGAACAGGGATTAAAAAAAACCTTTGAAATATATTCGGAAGCATTTGCTTCAATTTTATAGGCTCCTTATTCTTCATAAACACTGTGCTTGCAAACTTCTAAAAAGGACACTGTCATGTTAATTAAGCCTAAAATCTAACTCACATTAAAAGTTTCTCCTCACTGCAGTCCTTTGCGTCAGCATTTCACTGATTAAAACAGATCATTTTGATTCTTCTCTTAAATCTAGCCATTTTCAACAACATCCAATTAAAACCCACCCAATTCACTGTGTATGTCACATGGACACACATGCATTCACAAATGCTATCTCCAGCCATATTACTTATAACTAGTGAGGAACCCAAGCCACTAAGTGTGGATCTGGATTCGAACCTCCCCAAAGCTTGGATCGGGGTGTTGGTTTGGGTTCATCTCTGATTACAACCCGCAGTATATAGCAGCTTTAATTAGTTTTATTTTCCTGCCGGTGAGAAGATCAGTTTTAAGAAGAAATCTGTCAGAGGAAACATGAACCTAAAATTTGTAACAAGGAGCAATTTTTGTAGTAGGTCAGTCTTTTCAGCCTAATTAACATCACAAGGACTCTCCATAATGTTTTGCCATCAATATGCAGTACATTCAAGCAGCCAGTAGGATAAAGTTAAGAACAGTCCATTAAATCATGATGTCTGTTGAATTCTCAGTATTTCCCTTGGTGCCTCCTCCCATCCCAAAGGTACTGTGTATTTAGTTTACATCTTACTTCATTTTTATAATATGTTCCAATTTCCCACTAGTGCTGCATCAGTAATACTCTGAATATTCTCATTATAAGAAAGATAGGGTATAAAATAAACCTTAGTTAAGCACCTGCTTAACTAATTACCCAAACCACCTTTCATACGGTTCTTTCAATTTCTATTGCTTCACTAAAGAAAAGGACTTGCAAGTTAAATTTAGTTCTATAGAGTTTTATTTAATATCCTTAACAACAGCAACTAATAGTATAGGATATAAGGCAGCAACTAATAGTATTGGACTATGATTTGGTTAACACCAACTAGTAAATTGGTCAATGTAACCATTATGTTTTTCAGAATCAAATCCCACAACCCCAAGAGAAATATTCAATCATTATATTGGGAAGGTGACTTTGTTTAGATTTTTGCCAATTGGCTATCAACTCCAGTGTTGCTAACACAACAGAGGAAAAACAATCCAAAGCTGGATCACCAACACAATTTCATCAACTACTTACATGCCAATTCACCAAGATCTCCTTCCCAAAGGATTTATAGTAGTCAATCCTTATTACTTATTTCCCAATTAATTATATTAGCCCCAGGATCTACCACTCCTAACTATCATAATCTCCTGCATTTATGACAAACTGTATAGACTGAGTGCAGTGCAAGAAGCTTGCCCACTTGTTCTCATTTTATGTCTGTGTACACCTAGAGCTTGGAAGGCAGTATGAAACCATTAACTGTGATAGGCAGATGTACAGTGGACTACAATCTTAGTCCAGTGTTTTGTTGTTTTAAAGCTACTTTACAACAATCTTTATTGGAACCTGTTACCAAGACAAGGAGACTCACAGTAAATCTGACAATCTTTAAAGCGCATATACAAGCACGTAAATTTCCTTACTAATTGGGTACCTAGATTCGGGAAGTAGTCAATGGACTGAGTTGGTGGGACCTTGGTATGCTAAGCTGAGTCTCAGCATTGTTAATCAAACAGTTACTTTTCTGATTATTCCACTCTGCCATCAAGCATCCTTATAAAGACACAATTTGGTTTTAGTTCCTTTTATTTGTTGCCTTCCTCAGCACAGGTGTATTTCACTAATAAGATAGCATAAGCATGCCTGACCTCTTCACTTTGACACTTAAACTAAAAGAAATCAATATGAACACAACCCCTTTTCTTTCCCATAAGGGACTGCTCATAAGGTAAACCCTGTCATTAAAGTTTACAATATTTGGTCAAAGCTGAATCTCTTTTAGTTCACTTCCCTTTTATACATATTTTAATCATAACATTAGATTCTGTCATGTTGCCTGTTTTTCTATTGTATCTGGCACTTTATATGATATCTTAATGTTTGATGTTAATTTGTTTTTTAATTCATTCACAGACAGGGAAAAGGGGGAAGTCTCTTTAGCTGCACCAGCAATACATTCTAGTGAAAGGCTGCAGCAACTCTGAGTTTCCTCAGACTATGGAAGAAATCTGCTTGTTACTCTTGGGTTTTTATTCTCTTAGCCCTCTATTCTATCTTTTCTAAAAGGCCTTGATACTTGGGCAATTCTTAAACACTATTAACTCACAATTTGGGGGCCTTAGTTAATACATCATGACAAATAATGTAATGTTTCATTCAGGAAATATATACACCAGATATTACCCCTACACCTCTTTTGTCCTTCCATCATTTTTCTGTTAAGAGAATGTTTGGAAGTATGAGCTTCTCTATGATCCCTGATCAGGGCTGGTGCAACCCATTAGGCAACCTAGGCGGTCACCTAGGGCACTCGCTTTTGGGGGGCAGCATTTCGGGTCCTTCAGTGGGAACCGCGGTGGCTGGATCTTCAGCCGCCCCAGTCGTCATTGGCATTTAGGTGGAGGGACCTGGGGCAGGAAGGTATGGGGAGGGCTGCCTCCAGCAAGTAAGGGTGGGCGCGGCATGCAGGGGAACTGCTCCCCGCCCCAGCTCACCTCTGTTCCACCTCGTCCCCTGAGCATGCCGTCCCACTCTGCTTCTCTCCCTCTCAGGCTTGCGGCACCAGCGGGAGGCAGGAGAAGTGGAGCGGTGATGGCGTGCTCGAGGAGGAGGTGGAGCAGAGGTGAGCTGGGGCAGGGAGCTGCTGCACAGCTCCCCAGGCTGGGGGAGCTGCTGCGGGGGGGGCGCCTCAGGGCAGGGGGGAGGCAGAGAGCTGCCACAGGGCTCTGGGGGCGCAAGGTGGAAGTTTCGCCTAGGGCGCAAAACATCCTTGCACCCACACTGTCCCTGACGTGAATCAAACACCATTCAATCGCAATAGTGCCAATAAATTTGCATTATTTCTGAGATCAGATCCCCGGAACTGCAAAAACAAAACATATTTCTCTTGTAAAAAATATCTATGGAGCAGTTTTGGGAATATAGGGATGAGATAGCTTGAACAATGTTAATTGTGCTTAATGTATGCAGTATTAAGTACTAGTATAATGCTCATAAAGCTATTCAGCTAATGCTTAAACTTATTTGAAATCGGAGTCTCCTTATTGCTGATATTCCAGCACATGTACAAATTGAAGATCTTGTTGAATCTTGTTTCATGATAGACATGATGGTATTCAAGCTTGCAGTTTTCCATTACTTCATCTTGCTGAGATTCAAGGCAGGCAATTGTGAGGGGGAGAAAGACGTACAGCTTGACCAGCTGAAGCAAACATGTGATAACATATGTGCTTAAAGAGGAAGAACCCAACAACTGAGCTCCTCTTGACATGCATCATTAACTATTAATAGAAATTCATTATTTTGTGGATTTGTCACAATTGGCTCCTACAACTGGGTTTCTACATACCTTACTAATTATCCTGAACTTGCTTGGAGGCACATTTGTGAATGCCAATTGTTATTAGCAATTTACATATGGGGGGGCAGCATTTATACTATGGAAACACCTTAAAGTTAATGCATTAGCATTTCCCTCAAGATGAGCCTGTGCAATGACTTGACAAGTCCATCTCCATCCTAAATAAACCTAACCTTTCGCAGCCCTTGCAAGCAACAGGAAGGCTGAACAATTTCCCTTAGGGCACTTGAATTCTTGGAATAATGTCAATTGTGTTGCATATAAGGGAATTTATAAAGATGATGCCATTTGTGATAAAGTGCTGATTTCCCTGTTTTAATGTGGCTGTTTTCTTTTGGATAACTCACTTTACAGGAGTGTTAGGAAGCATTTTACTATCAATCCATAAGGGAACATAAATTCCCTTTGAGTATATAGGAGTTTCTTGTATCCCTTGCCTGGAGGTCTGCACTGACTTTGTTTTTACATTGTGAAAGGGTGGCCCAAAGTTCAGCAGCATGGGTGCTGTGGCAGTCGCATTATCCATGGTGTACGTCACCCAAGATGTCATGCCTGACTATCTTGCACCATCATCAGTAAGGTCTCAGTGCTTTGTCATCCCTAAGTGCGTGGCTGCTGTGGAAAGGCACTTCTGTTCAGTGAGTCAACTGCAACATTCATGTAGCATTTCTGGAGAGGGAAGTATCATGCTTATTTCTGTGCCTGGTTCTCTTCCGCCTTTTTCCTGTTTCTTTGCCATGCTGCAACAACTTTTTATGAAAATCCAAGGCTTTTTAATTCTAAAAACTAGAACTGAATTGAAAATACGCCCAATTAATTCAGTGCTGAGATCAGCTCATTAATGATGGTCTTCTTTTTTTCTGACTCCATCCCACTAAAAAAATCTTTAGTATGCAAACGCATAACACATTATTGAGGAGGCAACTTAATGAGCATTCAATAAGCTGCTTGAAAACTGCATGCTTCCTGCTATTGCATACAGATGGGGTTCTCCAGTCAGCCTTAGGCCATGTCATGCCATATAAGGAGTGCAACATGGCTTTAAAGAAGCCAGAAATAGCCAGTGTGGAATTCCACCTGTACATGGGAACGTTCCCTCTCCAACAACAGAAAGTTGGAGCCAGCTGCTGCATCCCCAGTTTAATGTAAAGGTAGAGCAATGGCAGAGTGAGGTTCTACTACACCTGGTATGAAGACTCTGAGGGCCTTTAGGCTTGTCCTGTGCAGCTGTAGCTTGTGAAGAAGCTGAATGACTAAAGTTGGAGAATGTGTCTCCTAGACTTCAGACCAGTTTCTCTGGGCCTTTAGACTCTCTTGGACCTGTGTGGTGGTGCAAAGGGAGCAGGAAGGCAGTGGTGCTACCCTACTGGGGATTCCCCTGGCTTGGGAGAATTCCCCAGGGGGCGTACTACCAACATAGTTGTTTCCTATGTGCTCCCCCACCCCCGACTCCGCACCAACACAGCTTTCACCTTGTATGGAGTGTCAAGGGTGAGGAGGAACATGTTGGAGATGTGGCCAGAAACCTTGGAACACATAGCTAGCTGGTGTTGTTCAGAGCGCCCCCCAGGCTGTTCTAATCTAGGGACATAGAACTGGCTCAAGGAACAGAGAGCCATAATTGGCTCTCTTTTGCCCCTCTCTCCCCAGCAGAAGCATGATGCAGCTGAGAATCTGCCCCACCGTGCAGGGTTTGTGCAGCTTCTTTTATGATTTGCGCACGCATAATCACATGAGGAAGAAGACACTGAAGCAAGCTTTTGTGGGGTCCCAAGAGCCACTTCTTAAAATGCTACCACCAAACTGAAGGGAAGGTTGGGGTAAAAGCATACTACACTCTAGAATTTCCAGCTGGCATTCTAAAGCTTTTCTGTGGCATGGGAATCCTCTAGTCAGTATCCCATGCCTCAGTAGCACAAAGTGTTTGCAAACTAGCATAGGGTCAAGGCCCTGTGTCAGTTTGGGGCTTCCTCTGTCCCCAGCTTCCGTTCAATCCTATGCGGATAAGAGGGCTCTTCATAGCAAATCATACATACAGCTAATCCAACCACATAGTGGGGGACTTGTTATTTGGTTGACTTCACAAGTAGCAGCCTACACATAGGGCCAAATCCTACCTGCAATGACACCTATGCAGTTACATCTGTTCTCCATTTACTTCACAGGGATCGCCTGGGTCAGGGGCAGCTCCAGGCCCCAGCATGCCAAGCACGTGCTTGGGACGGCAAGCCACAAGGGGCGCCAGTCACCAGGATGGTGGCAGGCAGGCAACCTTCGGCGGCGTGTCTGCGGAGGGTCCGCTGGTCCCGCGGCTCCGGTGGACCTCCCGCAGGCGTGCCTGTGGAGGGTCCGTTGGTCCCGCTGCTCCACACGCCTGCGGGAGGTCCACCGGAGCCGTGGGACCGGCAACCGGCAGAGCGCTCCCCGCGGCATGCCGCCGTGCTTTGGGCGGCGAAATGTCTAGAGCCGCTCCTGGCCTGGATATACATGAAAGCCCATCATAGCTGCAATTTCTAAATATCCGATGCAGTACTGTCTAGAAGAGTTATTTATTCAGTTTATTTCTGAAGTGGCTTCTTTACAAAGGAGAAGGGATGCAGCATGCTGTGGATGCATGGCGATATAGGTCTCCAAGGTTTAGTGAATCTGGAATTATGCCATTCGTTTCACACTAATTGAACCATGTGTCTACAAGTGCGCAATGTAAAATGCAGAATAAATGGAGGTCATATAGTGTTGGTACCACATAGCCTCTTCCTATAAGTAGGTAGGCAATCGCTTGCACAAGACCAGAAAACGTATGTCACATGAAAACACAATTTTCTGCTCCTTTTCTCTGTGTGTGTGTGTTGCTAATGGGATTTATTTGTATTAAACAAGTCTGAGACGCCGTGCAGTCATTTACTACATGTCTGAATCCTTGCTGTATGTCTCTTGTGCTGTGTTTGTGAACTGTGGATCCAAGAATGAGTGCACAGACTTTAGTTTTTAAGAGTCTGTTAAGACGTCTCAAAGACAATGTGTTACATTTTAAGGACTGTTCAGCTTAATTCGTTCATGCACAGGGCACACGGAATACTAGGCTGATATATAGTATAGTTTAAGTTACAACTGGTGAGATGAGTTTAATGATTTTGGTCAACTGAATGGGAATGGATAAGAATGAACATCTCTGTACCTAGCAGAGGCATTAAGGAAAAGATGCTTGTTCAAGGAATTCCATTGCAGGAGAAGAAGGTTAATGTAACATGTCCAGAGGAGTTGGAAAACTGGTGCATTTGCATATTCTTGCAATATCACTGCAAATTGTAGGATGTCTCTTTGCAAATAGTTGTTGGTTCAAGAAAGATAATTGATAGATTTTGGCATTTGAAGCTTGATCTTGTGTCAGTCAAGTCAAAGGGAGCTGACTTCTGAATCATTCCTATCTCACTGGGATTTAAACTCTCCTTTCTTTTTAATGATACCCTTAATTTCATTATCATGTCTACAGTATGGCTGAGGTGTGCTGTACTATATTGTGAGTAGGAAAACAATGAACGGTATTGTTCTGCTTGAAATAAAATCATTGAGTGAAAATACATTTGTTGTGTTTCTGATCTCTGCAGAACACTGAGGTATCCAGTCACAGTAAAAAAAAATATCTATCCATATGCTTCAGTGCATATCAAGTAGAGTGTGTTTTTGAGGCATGATTCACAAGAAGGACTTGTGCAAGTGACTCTAGTTACAGCTGTGTAGGTGGATTGGCATCATGTAAGTCCATCACAGAATATATGCAGGATACAGGAAAACATCTTTTTTTCCCAGTAAACATTGTCAAATGAAAAGTGACCTCATCATAGTCTCCTGATTCAAAATTAGAAAACCCTAAGAATCACTCACTCAGAAGAAAAGTTTAGTCAAAGGATATAAGGTGGTCAAGGCAGGACGAAGTAACCTAACAGCTCCACAGCCAAAATTAACCATCCACTGAGACATTAACCAAGACCCTAGTATGGGAGAGGGATGACAAAAGTGTAAGTACAAAAAATATAGGTTAACTTTTATTTTACCATTTTTTGCTTGCAGTACATACAGTATCATGAAAACAAGGGCTCAGAATTGTAGAGCTGAGAATTATGGTGATGTGCTCTTGTACTTTGACCTTCTCAGTAATATATTTCAAAAAGCTGGACATTCCATTCCCGCCGTGTCCTCAACCCAGTTTAGTAAATGTAAACAGGGTTCCCTCCACTCCCTGACAAAGGTAGAGAAATGTTCTGATTCCTCAACATCTTGTCTCAAGTGAGCAAAGAAATGGAATCGTCTGGGTTCCAGTCCAGAAGCCACTTCAACCCAAGGTTATAACCTTACCATTTCATCCTCATCTTTTAGGGGGTGAGTGTGTGGGGACTCCACAAGGAACTAGAAATATGACTTATTTGATTAATTTCTTCGTGGCTGCTTGGGTGGCTTATTGGACTTCCTTAACTAAGGGGTCTGTTCTTCCACTAACATTAGTGGGAGTTACGTGGAAGTATATGAAGAGGAGAGCAGACTCCTATGATTAGAGAAAGGTTGTGCCTCATCTCTGTCCTTCATCCATTTTCTGAGCCTGGCTCCAAACGCTCGCAGTTCTCAAACAAGATGATAACATCATATAAAATGGAAGGGATTTTTTCTTTGTGGAGGCACCAACTCACATGTACTAAATACATTGGGTCAGATCGATAGCTGGTGTAAATCATCATAGCTCTGTTGTTTGGGAAATCACACAATGCTGATTTACACCAGCTTTGGATCAGGCCCATTGTTCAGCATTCTTAGTGTTTGACAGACAGTTATGTTTGTTACAAATAGTAAAAAGGTAACATTGTCAAGAGATTTGTCAATATGAGTTCCTCCACCTGAAGCCATCTCTGTCATTCCAGGTTACTGTACTGTAACTCCCTCAGGAGTTCCTTCCAACTGTTGTTCTATTTTTTTTTAAAGCCCTTTGGTGGACTTCAGAGTATTTTCCTCTTCGAGCATCTGTTTCAGAGATACAGGAACTGGAATATATTTTAGGGATTTGAGGTGTCATTGGACTATCATCAGAACTTCAGATACTATTATCACCAGAGCAGGGTGGACCCTGCCACTAACCCCTAGTTCCCTGGCTCATGGATGGGTTGTTTTGGCTGTGCTGGCCTCTGTAGCAGCTCTAACTGGGTTTTCTAAGATTTCTCAGTAGAAATAGGGTCCTGGAAAGCCCATGCTGGAGGCAAACTGTCACTGATGATGATCAGTATTATCTCTGGTCTTATCAGGCTGGGAGCCAAAACATATCACTACTGTGTTTTTTCAAGTGCTAGTGTTCAAATTGCTATAACGCTGATCAGAAAGTGTCAGCAATATTCTACTACTACTTATTGGCTGATGGAGCAGAAGAACCTGAGATGTTTATGAAAGTTAGAGCCAAAGTAGCTATTGACCTTTTCTGTGAATTTTTCTCCCTTTTGTTTTGTTTGCAATCATTTTGGAATAATGTTTATTGCAAATGCATGGAGTATGGCAGCAGATAAAAGAGAAGACTCCATGCACTGTGACCTGTTGCAAAACACAAAGGATGACATTTGGCATCAGTGTAAGCTCCACTGAAGTCAGGGATGAATTTGGCCAAGCTCGTATGAAAAATGAAATGACAGGGTTGTGACAGTAATTTATTGTTCAAATAACTTGTAGTAGTCAGGTAAGCTGTAGGATGTGGTGTGGTATTTCAGGTAGTTTGTTATTAAATTAGCATCTAATATGACCAGCCAGTAGCAATCAAAACTGTTTAGAAACAAGAAAGCTGAATAAAAAGATCAGAAAAGAATGGGGAAGAGATGAGAGTATGAGAGGGCTGTGAAAGTTGTTGAAAAATGAAAAGGGGAAAATAATAGGAGTAGAAATGGCAGGAAAGGGGTTTATCTGCTATAACTCAAATGAATTGAGAGGAGATGAAAACAACGGGGAAACAAATTAGAAGATCGACTCAAACAGCAAGAAGAATGAGAAGAAGGTGTAAGGAGATGAGAAAAACAGGAACAGTGGAAGAAGAATGAAGAGAGAGTGCCAAAATAGAAGTAACAAGGCACAAGTGGGCACAGGGAATGCAGGAAAGATACAGGGGGAACTGAAAATCCAGGGACTGGACTTTAAAGAAAGGCTGAAGGAGAGCAGAACTGTACTAATTTTTGCCAAGGGGTTACACTATAAGGAAAAATCTTTGTTATAAAAATCAATACCTGCCTAAAACCCTTTCTGTTTCCTGGAGCTGGGGAGTGTTGCTGATGGAATCCTGAAGATCCTCACATTCTTCTCTACTTTAACCATACACCTAACTCTGGATGCCTGGCATTATGGCCACCATCCTGGAGAATGGATGACTGGACATGACTCCTTTAGAATTCATGAAGGCTGCTCCCTAATTGGCTAGAGGGTAGCATGTCACAGTTCATTTCATGGTAGAGAAAGCTCCCACCTAAAAGATATACCAGAAAAAAAACTGACAGTCTTTTTTTAAATTCCCCTTAAAGCTGTTCATTTTATAGCTCTTGAGGCAAAGTACATGGGGGTTGGATGCAGCCAGATGGCTGCACAGTGAGTAGCCATCCTCTAAGTCATTCCTAAAAAGCACCTGTACAAAAAGGGTGGAAAATTGAAAATTCTTGTTGGCTCCACAGGGGATGGGCTTGTGTTTGGTTGTGATGGAGTAGAATATCTTTGACTATTGCTGATTATGAAAGGTCTTATTACTGGCAAGGGAGCAGAAGCAGCAAAGTATTCCTTTCTCTGCTTTTCTTTGCTGTTCACCCCGAGAGCATTAGCTTAGACAATAGCGTGCTAGAATGTCAAAGAAATGCTCAAGCAGTTTGTTCTTTTTGTTTAATCTCCTTCTAAATATCAAAAACTTTGGTCATAGAAGAGACAGTCTTTCTCTTTAATAAGACCATTTCCTGTACAGAGCTAGTACAATATGACAGGCAAGTACAATAACCTCATTAAAACATCTTCTGTGTAACACACAAATGTGTGAAATGTTTTCTCCTAAATAAATAGCCTTCAGTAAAGTGTATGTCCTGTAGTCAGTTATTAGACTGCTTTGTCAAATTACTCTGAAAGTGCATCTGCTACATTTTAAATAGCAATCAACAAAGTATGACCAGGTGACAGAAAAGTTTAATTGTGTGCCCTTTATCTGCCAGAGGCATGAAGAAAAATAAAGTCAATGGCTAGTGTAAGTAGAGTAATGCATATTAGCATATCAGTGCAGACAATTATACTCCTGTTTGGCAAATCAGCAGTGCATGGTGGAGAGAAGAAAATTGAATCCATCCACAATGAATTGGGTATTTTACAGAAGCTGTTATTTCTGTTGTTGATTAAGGGAGGTGCATGTCACTTTAACCCCTTGATGTCAGAAGTAAGAGATACGGTTAACAACAACACAGGTATTACCAGACATTGCCCGAAGTGGCAGTGAAATGTATCAGTGTTGATTTTGCAGAAATTATCCCAAACTTCATACTAAGGAAACTTTGGTCAACAAACCTGAAATGGCTTTCTGTGCTTCTGTGTGTATACCCCAAGGGCTGCCTTGTGCCTGCCATTGTGTAAGTATGCAAGGTGAGTGAGGAGAGGACACAGTGGTAATCTGGTACAATCCTAGAGCCCAGTTCTGAAACCCTTACTCACACTGAGTAGTACTTGCTCATGCAAATAGTCACATTGACTTCTCAAGCCTGAGAAGTCAATAGAACTACTCACAGAAGTAAGCACTGTTCAGTGGGAATAAGGTTACAGGATTGAGCTCTTTGTGCTTATGGGAGTGTTTGGCATTCAGGACTGGGAGGGTGAGTCTGGAGCAGGATCATGCTCTCGTTACCCCCTCAGTGGCTAATGGAGAGTGTAGCAGGAGCACCTACAGAATCCCTGGAGTTATGGGGTGAAATCCTGTCTCTGTCGAAGTTAATGGCAAAATACTCTTTGATTTCAGTTGAGCCAGGATTTCATCCATGGTGTCTGTCACAGCACAGCACAGCTCAATGCACCTCTGCACACCCCAGACTGCAGGCCTGGGGCTTAAAAACACAACCTGGTTTTAAATAGCAAAACCCAAAGAGAACTCGGTTCCTTAGTTTCCGTAGTGCTGTGAGATTTAACCCTCCAGATCCCTGATTACACTGCAGGTCCCAAGCAGCCTTACATTCTGATCTTCCACCTCCAATCACAAATAGGTTCCTATTGAATGCAGCACTGGAAGTCACAGAAGAATCCAGATACTGTACAGTATTTAATTCCCCCATGGTATGATCTGGTAAAGTGGTTTCCCATTTAAAATTGTAATTTTGTACTTTTACTTTGAACTGCAAAGTAAATAGCCTCAGCATTTAACTTGGTGTAACTGAACATTTGCAGTTTTTTTAAATGGCAGGATGTAAAATCAAACTGGGGCTTGAAAGTGGATGAGAGGCAAGGGATTGGCACTGAGTGCTTATTTTATGTACAGTACACAAGCACGTCTCCCTCTGAAACCTTGCTATAAGTCTAATCTCTTCCAGTCATGGAACATCTTTCCATCATTACCAACTCTAAGCATTCAAAAATCATGAGTCAGGCACCCCAGAACCATGAGACTTTAAAAAATAATAATAAATGTTGGGTTCCCTTTATTCCTTTTCCAGGTTTTCAGCATTTGGGGTGCATTCAGTCCTGTTTTCAGGTTTTTCTCCGTCAGCATGAGGGCTAGAATCTTACAGAGAGTTTCTTTATGTCTTCAAAAGGCATTAAAAACACAGGGTCAGATCCTCAGCTAGTATAAATTGGCACCAAGTTCCACAGACTTCATCAGCTGACGATCTGGACAAATAATCATTGAACCACTTCTGTCCCTTAGAGAGAGAGTTGGATATTATTCCCATTTGGCAGAGTGAGTCGTAGAGAGCTCAGAGGTTTCTGTCTCGCTGATACTTACGCTCAAGCCATTAGATTAGATCACTCTAGGAAGGAAAAGAATCTGTTCAGGAGTAAGAGTTGCTTGGAATCTAAATTTAAACATTAAATACTTCCTCCTCCTCCCCCTCCAAGTTTTGCCTCCTCTCTGGACAAGTGGATTCAGCCAAACAAATACTACTTTGAACCATATTTCCCATTATAATTCATGAATAATATACCACATCTCATAGCAAGCAGATCTGACGACTGCAACATAAAACATGACTTCCTGCAGAATACAGAGAGATCCCTTCCATAGAGCTGAGCATGAAGACTGTACACTTTCTGTTCTGAGCTGGTTTAAAAGAAAGCAGGAGGCAGACGATGAAGGTTTAAATTGGTGAGGACAGAGCCATCAGATGGCCAAATCCTCAACCAATGTAAAGTAGTGTAGTTCCACTGATTTCATGAAAGATAAGTCACTTTACACTATCTGAGGATCTGGCCCAGAAACCATAAACACTTTCTTAAACAAAGAAGGAAAGTTGTAGAGTATTGTGATATGCTGACATTTTTAGCTTAAAACCCTCAAGGAAAGTAAGGTGACTGTTTACCCACTTAAAAACCTGCTGTTACCCACAAGAGTAATGTTTGTGTGGCAAATATTTCCAGGCAGTTGTATTCTTCAGTTCAGTTACATTAGTGGCTTCAGCTCAGGTCCTGATGGACAATCACCCACATCATAAAACACGCAGGTCATCTGACACAACTGAGCAAAACTGTCATTTTCTGCCTAAAAGAAGCCAGGACTAAGCTAAAGCAGAGAATAAATCCTCTGTGACTAGTAAAGAGAACACTTTTTTAGGTCAGGTCAAGAACAAAGACATAGGCAGCACAATGCAGAGAGGCTTATAGTAGTACATCCCTAAGGGCGACTCCCCACGGTGACAGGAATTTTTTTCTGCGAATGAGGGGAGAGGGGGATTGTGAATTGAGGGGTAAATGCCCTTTAAAACAATCAGCTAATTCAATTGGAAGATTCTTCTTAAATATGGAGTGTGAATATACTTCTTTCTCTCAGTAATGCCAAAAGAGGAACCTGTTTTTAGAATATTGATTGTATAAATGTAAATACTGTAAATGGAGACACTGGAGAGTCTGAAGTTGAGAGAATACCTCAGTGATGCCCTCTTGCCTCCTTGTCCCCCCGCTAGACACACACAAACAAATACACAACCTTTATTGAAGCTTTTCTACACTTTCAGATTCTTTGGCGTTATTACCACATGGAAGGGAATCGATTTCCTCCCCTGAGTCAAAGTAGAATTAAAATAGAAGTAGAAGTAAAATAAAATATAATTTTGTCTACAAATACCTATCTCTTATTAGTCCTGTTGTTTTTTGTAAATCCCTGTGAACAGGGAAGATCCAGAATTAAATAAAATTACATCTGTTTCCAACTGGAATTTTCCCCATCCTACAGCTACCACAAAAATACTGAGCACAAAATTTATTCTTTGATTCCCCAATCTAATGACCCAATAGGGCCTAGCCCTAGAAGATACTCATATACAGGAGCCACCTCATGGCACAATTTCCACGGGCCAGTGCGATTAAAAAAAAACAAACTTTTTTTAATGGAGGCTAATTATGGCTTAACAAAGATGGGTTAATGGTAAAACCAGAGGGCCCCAAAGTGAGAGTAGGGGGAAGCATGTAAAAGAGCACCCTTGGGATTCTATCACAAAAATGTGCTTTCACCCTTTGCAAGGCCTCTTTGACCCAGAGCTGTAGGCACAGATTCAGTTGCACCTCAGGCCCTCATTGTACTAGAAAATAAATAATTAAAAAGAAAATATGTTGCTGTTCGTCCCCTCTGTTTAATTTATTTTTCTTTCCAAACTAAATACATATGGCCCTACTCTCGCCTCTTGTGCTTGGCACAGCTGGGAACCAGAGTGGGCAATACTGTCTGGGGCATTTTGGAGCAGGAAGCGCTGATTCTGTGGTACGCTCCCCTTTCCACCTGATCCTGCAGAAGCTGTTCCACATGAACACTCAGCCCATCTGAACCCAGCGTATGTTCTCCCATTAAAAGGTCTGCTAGGAGGGGTCACAAAGCCCTAGGGTTGCAAAAAGTCCAGTGGCAGCAATGCTCCAGAATAAGCTCTGCTGCCAGATAGAGGGAAGGCCTGGAAACAGCATAGAAGGACTACTTCTTTGTAGATAGGCCAATTTCCATGGAGATGGAATCAGATTTCTCCCAGATCCTCAGACCCTGCAAGGTTTCTTAGGTCTCACCTACTTTCCTTCGTAAATGCCTCCCATCGGGGAGAGATAGATGTGAAAATGGGCAAGGTAAACTTCATGGAGTTGTAGGACACCCCTATCCCCTGAGTTTGGGCAATGTGTCTGGCAGCAATATGTACCACATGAAAGTGTGTAGATGAGCACTTGTTTCCTATGCACACACCCACTGAATATCTCCTTATGTTTCTTCTTCTGGTGAGAACTGGAAATGTGAATTTTACAAGTTTGATATGGGGCAGATACCAGGTCTGATCCTGTGAGGTGCTGAACCCCTTCTGCCTGGTGCTGAGTCCATGGGAACAGAGAGCACTCCACACCTACTGACAGGAGGAGGATGGTACCTCATAAAGTCCGACCCACACAAAGCTGCTTTTGTGCACTGGTAAACTTCCAATGCAATCAGATGTTTTTCTAGCTATTGTGAAACTATTCATTAATTCTCCAAAACCACCCTGACTTAATATCCGTGGTGGTTCCTATTGGACATGGGTCAGGTGATTCAGCTTGCATATGATTTAACCAAACTTTAGATGAAAATTCAGACCAAATTGAACTTAAGCCTTTCTGGATGTTCTCTGATAAACTTTTGAAAAGTATTCATGTGCTCAGACAAAAATATATTGGCGGGGGGAAAGCCCTTTTCACAGAGTTTCCATTCTGGGCTAAACCCTGATGTACTGGAAATGTCATCCTTAAGTGGTAGGATGACCAGACAGCAAATGTGAAAAATCGGGGTAGGGGTAACAGGAACCTATATAAGAAAAAGACCCAAAAATCGGAACTGTCCCTGGAAATTTCCACTACATTCATCTGATGAAGTGGGTATTCACCCATGAAAGCTCATGATCCAAAACATCTGTTAGTCTATAAGGTGCCACAGGATTCTCTGCTGCTCCTATAAAATCAGACATCTGGTCACCTTATTAAGTGTCATTCTTGTGGGCTTTCTAGCCTGATTTTTAGACTAAAGAATTTCAAATATAACCAGTCAAACTTTTGGATTCTGCTCTGATTTTAACTTTTAACACTTTGCAGGCTCACCCACCACTAGATCTGCCCCTTCAGCCCATCCATGAAGAAATATTCGGAGTATATATTACATACATACATGCATGTGCGCCTGTATCTAATAATCAAAATAATGGCTTTTGTCTACACAGCTTCATTATAATCAGGACCTTTGGGGATTACCTTTATGCTACTGCCTACTGTTAGCAGGTTAAGAAACCAGATTCATCATCTTCATTGTGTAAAGGTGTTAAGAGTCACCTCCATACAATGTATTCCCTGAACATGTTTTTTCTTTAAAAGCTCGTCCTGTTAAGGGCGCGTGGCTGGTACAGAGGGCCAGATTGTCTGTGGGTGTAAACTGGTGCAACTCCATTGCAGCAGAGAATTTTGCCCTGTGGTTACTCATAGTCTCCACAGATCATTCTTGAGAGCTCAAGTTGTTACGTTTATCATCTTAGAATACAACATACTGACTAATAGGGCATTTTATACAGTATTATTCTGCCAACATTGTTTTCATTGCAGACAAATATATTCTTTTCTTTTCTTTTCGAGTGTTCATTTAAACAGCTCATTGTCAAGTGTTTTTTGTACTTCTGCTTTTATAAATTGACTCATTTTATTTGTATTGTAAATGTTTATCTTCTATAAATTAATGTGGAATCAGAATTAATTAGGATGAAAATATGAATTGCAGTTCAACAGCACATTCGAACAATAAATAAATTACAGGGATAGTTTTTCCATATTACTGTGTGTATGCAAAAGCTGGCTCAAGATATGGTTTCCTTGTTCTCTATTGTCATTAAGCACAAGCCTCTTTTTGACAAGTTTTTGACACATTGCTCTTCCATCAGGTTCCTTGCTTTCGATTGTGGAATGACAAGTCTATTTTGTGGCAGCGTGAAATGAACCATGTACTGCTACCGCTGTCTCATGTCTCATAATGGAAGGTTCACAGCATGGACAATTGGGAATTTCTCCAGGCAGGGGAAAAGCACTTATTTCAACCCCTCGCTTTAATCAATCAAGGAGAAACTGGAAATTGCTGCAAAGTAATGAATGTCAATTTATGTACATGCTATTGATTTTGAAATTTAATGCTCTGTTTCCCTATTTTATGTTGACCTTATGAAGCTTTAAGATGAATACAAAAGGTGAATATTAGTGAGACAATGAGAATTGCTTTTCCTTTGGAGATATGAGTAGAAGGTTTTATACCTCCTGTGTAAGAAAATGAACCAGAGAGGGAGTCATCTGGAATTTAAGTCAAAGGGCTGTACCAAGTAAATTGGTTGGTGGAGAGAGTATTATTAAAACCATTCATTGCAAAGAGGACAAAACCATTCTTACAAGACAAAACCCAGTTAGTGTCTTCCTGCCTTAGTGGAGGGTTTGGGGTTTTTTAAATGTATCCTTTGGTTAAATACAGCTTTTGTTTTGCATTAACTATTTTTGTATAAGTGTGACTGCATTGTGTTTTATGTAATTCACTATCTACCTGGTATTTTGCATGCTTTGTGCTTCTTCAGAATCATAACATTCTGACAAGAGAACAAGAGAGAGATTAGTAAACATGACCCCAGAAGACCTCTGTAAATGCCTGTCTAGCATAACTTATTGGCTTCACTTTCTCTGCTCAAGGATTGTTAGCTTCGCTGGTTACATTACATGCAAGTTTCACTGTTGCTTATCTTAACAAAGTTTATATCTGTCCTTTTTTATTCAGAGTTTAAAAAACCCCAAGCCACAGTCAGTTACTGCATACTCCCCAAAACTTGCCATAGCCCTTCAGGTGAGGACAATCTGTGAGTTCATCTATTATATATTGCATGTGAGTAAAAAGACCTATTATAATAATTGCTTCTGTAATACTTCATGCACACAAAAATAATTCCAGTAAGAAACTACATGCCATGTTGGTGCTTCCATCAGTCCCCATGTTCCACTGCTATAGAAGAAGTAAGAAAACACATACAAAATGTTTTGTTCACTGAGAGGGTTTCTTGTTGATCTCCACTGTATATTTGTACAAAAGATCTCTGGGGAATTCTCATGTTACTTCCCTGAATACATAGTAACAGGGTTGCACCGGAAAAGCACTGTTAAAACAGCATGCTCTTAAACAGCATATCCTTCTACCAGTCTGACTAGTGAAAAATTCAGAGCCAGTTATGAAAAGACAGGAATTTTTTGCCCTTTCCAAAGAGTTTTACAAATAAAATCATAATACTGACTGGAATTACTAGTGCACTTTACTCTGCAATCAATTTACTCCATTTTCAATGTAGGCTTTGACAAGAATGATTTGTTTACGCTGTCACACAACTCAGTCTCAGTAAATTAGAGCTGTCAGAGTTACTTTTTTGGCACAATACAGTTTGCTATATTTTTGACACCTGTGAAGCTGGGAGAACTATTGTAAATAGTTCAAAACCTTGAGAGTTATAAGGTGACATAACTAACTGCTCAGCCTTTAGGCCCTATTTTCTGGGTCACAAAGATATGTCAGTGGGCATGATGGGATTTAGTTCATTTGGAGTCAGTAAATGTATTAAAATATTTAAAATAAATATTTTTAAATGGAGTATGTTTGTATATTTAAATGTATACATGTATGTGGATGTATGTGTGTGTACGTACCTATATCTAGATATAATACTATCGAAATCCTCATGCTAGCATCCAGCTATGTACATATGAAAATACCTATGGAACCAGATTAACTCCTCTTTGTATCTCTGATGGTTCCCTCCTTACACCGCTTGTTGCTGTAACTGTTGCAGAGACTTCCCTGTGAGGCACCATTCTTCCCCGGCGCTCTCCTTGCTCCAGGGAAGTAGTAACGTCCTGCTGGCTTCTACAAGCAGCAAACTGCTACCCTCCCTGTTCCAGCCTAGAGGTGCTTCACCCACTCCTTGCCCACCTGCCCTGGGTTGAGGACAGGGGCAGCTCTAGGCATTTTGGACCCTCCACAGGCAAGCCGCTGAAGGCAGCCTGCCTGCCGCCCTTGCGGCGCCCTCGCAGCTTGCCGCCCCAAGCACATGCTTGGAGTGCTGGGGCCTGGAGCCACCCCTCGTTGAGGAGTAGCGGCAGCACCGTACCTCTTTGTTTCTCCATGCCTAAAACAAGGAATGGGGTTTCCTAATTCCTCTGATGGCTTTGTGTAGGTGTGTCATTCAGGTTAAAATCTAACCCTGAGGCTGCAAACTCATCCGGACAGGGAACATGTCCTTATTTGTTTGTCGAGCACCTGGGATGCTTTTGGATGCTGTAGATATAAATAATAGTAATAATTAATTATAATAATCATCTCTTGTGAATATAAGCCTTATTGCAAGGTTGTCTCTATGGAGATAGGTATTAGTCAACAGCTAGAAAGCAAAACGGAAGGCAGGTCAGCCCACGTATACCGAGAACCAAATTCAGACCTACGTCTTGTCTGAATGAGAAAGTTGCATTGGTTTAACTTAAATTTTTTAACTGGTGTAAACCCCTGTGTGGATGCTTATTTTAGTTTAATTTATACTGATTCCTAATCAACTTGGGATAAATTGAAATAATTTTGGTTTAAACAAAAATGAGAGCCTCCAAACAGGCTTTTGCACTGGTTTAAGCAAAGCAGTTTAAAATCAACCTTCGGTTAAACCGGTGCGACTTTCTTGGGTAGACAAGCCTCTAGGCTCGGGAGGTGCAGTTCTTGTTAAGTCAATGCAGTTGACACCAGTAGGCCTGAATTTTGCCCATGGTGAAATCTCCTATGTTGAAAATGGGCAACAAAATGGAAAAATATTAAAATAAATTAACACCAGAGTTGGATGAATAAAAGCAAGAGACAGTAATGGTTCTCAGGGTGCAATGCTACTAATTATCACTGTATGTTCAATTCAAATCCTAATCAATTTGGCCTTCAATTTCCTAATTGCAGCTTCCTACCTTCAGCCCACCCACCACTTTCCAATTTGAATTTTCTGTTAGAAAGTAGATGTCATTCAGTGCTTAACAGACCTTCATGATAGAGTTCATTTGATAGAGGCGGGCCCAATTTATAGCTCCTGCTCCCCAGAGCCTATTTACTTTGCTTGGATTATGATTTGCTGTTGTAATATTGAGACGTCAACAGAAGAAGCCAAAGAAAAATGTTGTTGATTGATGGTACCCTATGTCTCTGCAAGAGAAATGCTTTATCAATATCATAAAGGATCTTATCCTTTCCAGCTTCGAGGCAGCTGAGTGGCCGTGACAAACATGGAGGATTTTTAACATTAACCTTTTAAGCATTTTTGTAATCAGACATATTTTTGTACAGCTGAACAATTCCTGATGTTTACTTGAAAAGCCTCTCTTTGCATTCAAATCATGCTCTAGTCTAAAAGCAGATCATGAGATCCGTTCTTAAGGTAAACCATTTTTAAAATATCATTTTAAAAAATCAAAACCATTCAAGTAAAACTTGTACAGATTCCTCTTTTTGAGTGCCTCTGTCCAGTTCTGCTCAGTTAGCCATACTTAATTTGTTTATTTTAAGGGTTAAAACTTGAGTTGAGGAATCTTGTATATTTTATGAGAATTTGCAGTGCAGATCTGTCTACATAATTTAGTAACCAATCCTACAAACCATGTGAATAGTCTTTACCTGTGTATGTAATCCCATTGACCTCCATGGGGAAGGAATACTTAAGTATTGGCAGGAGTTGGCCCTTATTGGTAATTATTTTCCTAAAGTCCTCTCATTTTCTTTCTTTTTCTGTCCTTTAATTCAATATTACATGGAGCTGATCAAGTAATAAATATAGGCCCAATCCTGTAAACACTTACCTCAGTAACCTTTACTCACCAATGTAATCACATTGGTTTAGCATGAATAAAGACTTTGTATGAGTTAAAGCTTTGCCAGATCAGGTCCTGTGTCCTGGTGTTTTGATGTGAACTGTTGTTGACATTGCTACTTAAGAAAAACACGTTTTGGTTTTTGGTAGATTGGATAGGAATAGCAAGTTGACACCCACAATAGTAATTAGGGAGCTGCTTGGAACAGCTATTTCACTTGTTAGGGAAGATCCAGAGAAGAGGAAAAGTTTTGGTAATTTCTGAGACACTTATTAATTTCTAAAATGTCATTTTTTTCTAAGAACAGACCAGATAATCCTTTTAACCCAGAAAATGTGACTCCTGTTGCTTTTTCAGCTAGAAGAGGGTGTTCATATTCTCTGTCCAAAAGAACGAAAATATTCGCACACAGTCTTAAATATGGGTCTGATCCTGAAGTCCCCACTCGGGCACAATTCCCATTGAGTCCTATATTGCTCTAATGTGAGTGAGGATAGGGTGATTTTTATCTCACATCAGGAGTTAGAGTGAGACCAGAATCTTCCCCCAATGCACAAAAACAGTTTTTGTATAGACAGTAGAGCCCATAAGCCTTCAGAGTGGCCTTGCAAACTTAGGTCTTTTGGAAGTGGTTTAGCTGTACAGATGAAAATCCCTAATGAAGACGTGTTGTGTTGGTGCACAAAGTGACTTAGGCTGGTGCAGTGTATCCCATTTTGAAGCTGGCACTTGTACAAGTCACTTTTTACTGCTGAGCGGTACATCTGGGGTTTGCACTGATGGAGCTATAATGGTGCAAAATAACCACAGTGTAGACATGTTCATTGCCATTGAGGGGCTGAATTCTGCTGTCATTTAAAACAGACTAAATCTAGAATGACTGTTTCACCCAATGGAGTTACTTCACATTTACACCAGTGTAAGCGAGCAGTTTTGGGTCCAGAACCTCAGCTGGCACATGGATGTAGGGTGACCAGACAGCTAGTGTGAAAAATCGGGACAGAGGTTCAGGGTAATAGGAGCCTATTAAAGAAAAAGACCCAAAAATCGGGACTGTCCCTATAAAATCAGGACATCTAGTTACCTTACATGAGTGTGAAGATTATAAAGTGGTGAATAGCTTTTGGTTTGTAAAGCATGTCCCCTAGAAGATCCTGTGTCTTAAAAGAGTCAGACTTTTCTAAAGTCTTTATGCTGGCCAGTTGTTGAAGTTTAGATGAATTTGTGGGGGAGACTGAGTCTACTCTTAACCCAGATAGTAAATATCTGCAAATTAGCAAATAGCTCTAAATGGCTTAATGGTTCATAATTTCGGGGCACTGTCAGACACATGATATACTGATGTTTTTCCAGGAGACTGAGAGATGTTCCACCAAATCTCACTCAGGTATTGACACTTGCTGTAAGGTTATGAGCATCCTCAATACCCTTAGATGTCCATGGGAGTTGAAACTCTCTGCATCTTGCAGGATTAAGGCCGTAGTGAAACTAGAAAATTCAAGTTCAGAGGCTGCAAGTCTGGGCATGGCTGTAGCAACGTTGGAGGCAACTAAGGCACGTCCCTTGGTAGAAACGTCTCCTTCTTGGTAGTTTAACAGTTTCAGAAGCTGAGTTCAGAAAATTACTACTTAATGATGCCTGCAATATTGCAAGGACAGAATTGTATAAACCAACAAATAAAAATGAGTTTGTTTACTGCAAACACATTTTAGGGTGAACTGAGAATATTTTCTTTCTAAACACATTCCACTCTAATTTTGAAACGGTGGCTTTTTTTCCTTTAGAAATAACAAATTCAAGATCCTTTTCTTCACAAGTGTTTGATCTAACCACAGTTGATGTCTAGCCATGGTAACAGTTAGGATCTCTTTTTAATGCCCATTGCTTCCCCCGCCCCTTACTGGGAGTGATTGATTTGGAAACTATCCAAGTTCTCTCAGGAGTAGTATCAAATTCACTATGTTCCCTCCCTATCTGACCCATTCCGGCTGCCTTTACGTTCTGAAACTAGCAAGGACCCAATGAGCAAAACCAAATAAGCAAATCACATTATGCATTATCCATTGGCGGAGGAGGTGGCTGGTGTGGAGGCCGTGGCTTATGTGGATCCATAGTGGACCATGTTAGAACAGAGATCACCAATCAGGCCTCTCTTTATATCACATCATATTTAAGAGAGAGAGAAAAATAAACTTAAGCATTTCTTAAACAGCTATAACTATGCAAACAGCATTCTGGGCTAGCTACCTCTGTGTTATTATCTTTTGATTCATGGAATAATAAAACAATCCTTTCCTGTATTCACACACTTTTAAACACACTGTGCACTTCAGTCTGATATTTCATAAAATAATCAAACATATTCCCTAGCTACTAGCTACACACACATTTGTGAGTCAGTTCTTTAAATACCTGACCTTTGGGAAATAGGGCTTGGTTGGAGCACTAGCAGCACAGACTGAGCATCCAATGACTTTAAACGGAATAAGCTAATTTGTCACTGTTTTGTTATGATTGAATATATGTATTTAGAATGAAATTTAATTTAAATCCAATTTGTAACGTCTCTGTGGGTGGGACTAAAAAACCCAAAGGATAAATTAGTTGGATCCTGCACTGTGAATAGAATAGGACTTCTGATTTTAATGTTGCATTAAAAAAAAAAACCCTGCAAATTGATATTACTGTTTAGCAGGGGAAGGTTTGGGGGAGATTTATGATTAAAAATTGTATCCAGCAGGACTTGTGGGGGCGGGAGGCACTGCTTCATAGACAGACTCTACCTGGTGTAGGCAAGCCATCTGTTATTCTTGAAGGAAAATTCGGTCACAGTGGTAGCAAGAGATAAAAGGAGCATTTTTATCAGGACATTTGCCTCTATTGCCACATTTTTGACTTCAGAAAAATGGAGATGAATTAGTAGAACTGGCTGTTGTGTTTTGATAAGAACCAGAAGAATCTAACTGGAATAAACAAGTGTGAGCCTTGTGGGGGTTGATTAGTCACACACTGTGAGGCATTCTTGGAGTGAGCACAGTTCAGCCAGCAATCCCTTTCCACAGAAAGGGAGGGGCCACTTAAACATACCAGGTCTCACAACCGCACTGAGCAGGAATGAAGCTAATTTTGCTCCAGGGCTATGAAGGAGTTTATCAAATCCTGGGATGATAAATTTCATCTCTTCTTCCCCCACCCCCATGCCGGTTTGAAATCAGTCAAAGAACAAGATAAATGGCCAAAGAAAGAGTAACTTTGGGATGGTTGGTTGTTTTACCTATTGGACTGCGGAATGTCAGTCTGTGAGACATCAGGCCACATTTCCAGCTGGCGTGAATCAGTGTTGCTCCCTTCATGTCAATGAAGCGATGCCAGTTTACACCAATTGCATATCTGACCCATTCTGTTTTCTGTCTCTTTGAGGCGGGAAGAATATTCAAACTCTGATATGCCAAGCAACTCATTTAAATAACCCCCAGATTGTGACACTAAACCCACAAAAGCCAGGAAGTATGAAGTCTGTGGGGACAGTCACCGCTCTTCGTGCTGTTGTCAGAAAAGCATCATGAGTTAAAGATGGAGCTTTTATCTATGAATTTATTGGCAATTGTCAGTTTGTGTCACAACCTTTGTATCATTTAAACTCCAGAGTCTGTGTCTAATAACCCTTTTATGAAAATACTAGTCATGGTTATTGAAATGCACACCTAGAATGGGTCTCTCAAGGAAAAATGCATTTATTGTAGACCTTAAAAAAATTGTATCTGTCCAATTAAATAAATGTTTTGTTGCTTGTACTATAATTTCTTCAGTATGCATGTTATTTACCCAGTAGTCAGTTAGGGCTTATTACAAGCTCTCAAGTAGACACGTCCCTTATTGAGGTTTTAATACTAAACTTGAAAACACATATTAGTAACCCACAGACAGTAATGGCTACCTAAGGAGCTGTTACAGTCCATCTTGTAAATCCTTTCTTAGTCCACAGATTATTAACCCTATAGACAATAATAGTTCCTTTGGAGGCATTACAGTCTGTCGGGTCAGTACTGATGCCACACATGGGCACAAAGTGTCTGATCCAAAACCCAGTGAGTTAAGTCAGTGGAAAGACTCCCATAGACCTCAGTGGGAGTTGGATCGGGTCCCAATTCTTCACACTGAAAATCCTTGTGGAAGGTGTGTGGGTGTGGGTGTGGGTGTGTGTAAAACGACACTTCTGTAATTTTTGATGTGTTTGTTTTCCTTCAAAGTGCATACTTGGCTTCAGGGACAAATGAACTAGGCTATCTCATGCTATAAAGCAGAGCAATTTTATTTTCTAGGAGTGCAAGAAAACTTCTGAAACCACCTTTTTTTTTAACTGCTGTCACTTACAGAAAACTGAAGAGAGATTGTTCAGGTGTGTCTATTTGTTCAGAAAGGACCCCAACTGAAAACCTGCATGTGCCACGTTTTGACCCACATACTAATTAGGTTGAAGCCTTCAGAAATGTGTTTTATAATGGGAGTGCTAATATGGCGCTACTGTAACCAAAACTTCACTCTTGTGACCAAGCGAGAGTTGGCAGAGAATGTCTGGTTATTTCAGTACAGTTACAAATGGACTTTGCAGCTATATTTAGATATTAAAGGGCTGGCTGGTGTTTTGTGCCTAGGTGATGAGAAAAGCGAACTTATCTCTCACATACTCTAATATTTGGCCATCCACAAATACTATAATATCCTAGCCACGAGTAGCTAATGAATAGTGCTGCCTGCAAAGATTGCCTACACCTAGTATACTGCTCCCTAGCTGATGAAAACCTGTTATTACTTGTCATTGTTGCCTAAATAAAACTCCTGTTGAAGTTAATGGGAATTTTATGGGTGCAAAAAGTGCATATTCTGGCTCAAATGCGAGCACAGTCTGTGCTTATGAGTCTGACCTCCTGAATCTCAATTAATAAGGTGTGCAGACTATATTAACAGTAGGGACTTTTTTAAAATACACATTTAAGTGAAACAGCTTCCATTCAAGCAATTGAGTTCTTTTGGGAAGTAATCTGCTTCCCAAATCTGAACTATGAGATTATTTCAGGCCTTGCCATAAAGAGAGATGCCTACAATCCTATTTGATTTAGATTTTGGATTAGCCCATAGTTGCAGGGACAAGAAACACAATCTTACATTGATTGACTGTATAAATCAGCTCCAGACATACTGTCTATCAGAAACGAGTGTCCTTCAATTTCCCTCCTTTTTTCTAGCCCCGTCCCTCTTTATTTACACTGTCAGATCAATATTCTCCGTGGAACAAAAGAGTCAGGACTGTAGAAGGGCCAGCGTCTGGTATGCACAAGCCCACTGAGGCAGATGTATATTTCAGTTAATTGTGAAAGAGCTGCTGTAATTGTTTCAGAGCTTCGTTGGCTGTCAACCCCCCTTTTTTGTCCCAAACATGTCAAAACCCAGATATAAACTGCTAATTTCTTGAACTCAGCCGGAGTCTCTGAAGCTCTACCAGATATAGAAGTTCTCTCTTTCTAAGGGGTCTGATTCTGCCAGGTGCTGAGTGCCCCCACCTCCCACTGAAAACTGAAATTGAAAGGAGTGAGGGTGCTCAGTGCCTTGCAGAAGGAAGGTGGCCTAGTGGCTTGGATCCAGTTCTTGGCTCTGCTTTGACTTTCTGTGTGACCTTGGGCAAGTCACTTAATCTGCCTGTGCCTCAGTTCTCCAGTTCTACAATGGGGGCATACCTAGCAGCCATGCTGTGAGTGTGCACGAGGTGCTCAGATACTACAGCAATGGAGGTCATAGAAGTACCTAGGTAGGTTATATTTGGCAGGGCTGGGAAATTAGAGACCAAGGGTAAGATTCTGTGCTGTGTCTAGAGCAGTGGGGAGACTCTACGTTATGGCAGCCTGTCCCAGAATCGCCCTAACCCCAATATGCCCCTCCTGCTCCTGGCACCCTCCATCCACGCTTGGGCTTGGGCAGTTGTCTTCCTCACTTCTTGCACTGGAGGAATTCTTCCCTGGCCAGATCTGCAGTTTGAGAGACCCTTTCTGCTGCACGACTTCTTTACCTGGCGTCAAGGAGCTAGAGCAGGAGTTGCCAGAGATCAGCAGCTCTCATGATTAGGCCCAAAGTGAGGCTAAGGCGAGGGATTGTTCTTCCAGGGAAAGTCTGACACATACGAATGTCGTGCATTTCAAACAGTATTTTGTTTCTTCCTTACATATAGTGTTCGCTAAAATTCCTCTTGAAACACAACAGGTGTTGATGCAGCCTTTCCTCTGACTGCCTTTTATATTTCTTTGGTTTGTTCTTTTTAAAGTTCCGTTTCCAGGGCAGGATCTATTGATATCAATGTGGAACAGGATCCGTGTCCTGGCACTGCTCTGGGACCCTGACAGTGCATCACTGGAGGAAAAGAGGGGGAAATAGTCTCCTGCGTGTGTGCTCTTACTGTAAGAGGCACAGGGATATCTGTTATGATTCATTTAGAAGTACAGGCTATAAGAAGAACTGTAGCTTTTCAGCAGAGGACAAAGGCACAGAAGCTCCAGGGGAAACTGACAACCTTTTAATTCTCATAGTGCTTTCCGTTCCCATTCCAAGGCAAGCAAATCAGTAAATATCAAGCAAGGAATGCTAATCTGTATGCACAGCAATTGTCTGAATAAAAATCAGTTCAGACCCCAATGACACTTGCCAGCCCTTGTAAGAACTATTCATATGTGTACCTAGAGAAGGTAGGTTGAAGATTTGCAACCAGTCTTCAAAGCCAAGCTATCAATGCAAATGAAAATCCAGTGGGATAGTTCCCCCTTCCAGGAACCAATATGGGGTTGGCAAACTATCATGAGAAGGGAGATCCAGTCATGTAAGGGGGCTGTGGTACTGGCTTATTGTAGAGAGGTGCTGGATTGCCAATGGCGAGGGTCCTCTACTGGAAGTCAATTGCCCAGGGAGTTTGTTGTTAAGTGATACTGGAATCTATTGCACGGAAAAACAAAAGCAGCACTGTATATCTGAATGTGAATACAAATCTGTGCATTAATAAAACAATAAATGAAATGAATAATTTACCAGTGCCTGCCCTGTTTTTATTATTTATTTATTTATTTATTTATTTAACAGCGCTGGAAGGCTATTTCCATTTAGACTGAACTGAAGTGAAATTACTTCTCACACAGATAGGCCGTGTTCAGAAGAGTGGCATACCTTCCCTGCAAAGCTAACTGCAATCCCAATTAACACTTTTCAAAACTGAATTTAGGGTTTTTTTCTCTCCCTGCTTCCTAATGAGGTTTTTTCTTCCCTGCTGTCTTGATACAAAGCTTTATGCCGTATGAGTGTGTTCATATGGTGCTTGAGTGCGTTATCTGACCTTGATTGGTGTTTTGGGAGCCAGTTAAATAGATTACATAGAGGTTACCTTGACAACTGTCTTTGCTGATTTAGCAATGCAGTTCATTCTTGGGCACAAGACTCTCAGCAACTGTGGAATTCCACTGACTTCATATTAATCATTAACACAATGTTCTAGGGAGGCTCGGCCAAGCTAGCAATAAGGACTGTATTGAAATAATTTTTTTTCTGGGTAAATGTTATAGACCAAGATATGTTTACAGTATGAAATGTTGTTCACAGTCATAAAATGAAAATATATGTGCCTGTTTATTTTTTCTTTCTCTCCTAGTTTCAACAATAATATTGAAATAATAAATCTCCTATCATGTCTGATGGGAAAAGATGATCTTTTAAATGAAACACTCTCCTTAACATTGATCATCAACTGTACCTTCTTTAGGACTGTGTTGTAACCTCACTGGCTTGATAGATAGCTAAATTCAGCATACAGAAGCCTATGGGCTTGGAGTCTGATCTCCATTAACTTCTGTGGGGTCACTCCGGATTTACATTGGTGTTACATGAGATCAGAATCTGGTCCTAAACCCACAGGTGTTTTTAAATGAAGTCCCTCCATTTCTCTTTAACGGTGAATTTCAAAGGTGCTGCTGAAAATTTAAAACTTGCTTATGAGATCCCCAAAGAGTAAAAAAAAAAGATCTATATAATTTTTTTTTAAATAACATTAATCTGTCTGTACTCTGCAGTGAGATGGACCAAAATTCTGCACCAAGGTGCCTGGATTCTGGGGCCTTCTGTTGCAGGAGGCTGGAAGTTCTATGGCTGCTTCACTTAAATTAAAAGATGGAGGTTTTTAATGAATTAAATCTGAAAATGCCCTCTGTTATTTCTTCTGCTGTTCAATTCAGTTTATCTTCTCCTGTCCTCCACATTTTCAGTTTTCAGTATGCTGCATAGCTTCCACTTCTCACCAAGGTGGAGTAATTATGCTGAGGGAGAGCACTCTCCTGTCGGTGTAGTGCGTCTTCACTAGACACGCTACAGCAGCACAGCAGATGTAGCGTTGTGGTATAGACTTGCCCCATACAGGTGACCTCAGAGAGCCAGTGAAAGAAATCACACTGACTGACTGTGCCATAAAACATTTTGAGGTCCTATGTCAAACATCTCTTAAGTCTTACCCAGCAGACTTAGGATTTAGAGTTGTACAGATCGGCCTCCCCAGTGACTTGCACTCAAGTGCTCGTTCAGAAATAGGCAAGACAATATGATCAGTCAGGGTGTCATTTTTAACCAGATATAACTTTTTTATTTCTTCAGGCTGTGAGGAAGCTACTGAATGCCACAGATTTTGGTAAAACTACAGAAATAATTATAGTTTTAATCAACTATACCTATATATTTTTGTTTTTAAGTCTTTTGGAAACTTATAAACAAGTTCTAGGGTAACCCCCCCACACACACTTTTACAGTTTATCTTTAAAAAAAACCTTAGATCCGTGTGAGGCAACCATGGAAAATCACTTGAAAAGTTATAAATGAGATATTATTGCTACCAGTAGGGCCCATTCCTGCCAGTTCTGTTCAGAGGATAGCAAGGGCCAGTAGTGCAGTGCCAACCAGTAAATTCTCAGTACTCGCTGCTTAGTTTTTTAAGATTGTTTGGAATACATAGCCTCAACTAAGGTCCAATCTTGCTCCCACTGAAGTCAGTGCCAAAACTCTCACTAGCTTATTGTGATGAAACCGTTTCTCGTGGATTTTTTTATATAGTCTATTTCCAAAAACAAGTACCAACACCAATTCCCAGTCAATAACAACTGACCCACGGTTGAAAAACTCTGCATTAGTTTACACACCCAGTAAATTACTTCACCAGAAACCAGCACAATACAATCTAATTTTATTTTGTGTAATATCTTTAATGTATACTGTGACCCAAACTGCTTCACAGAGTTTAATAATACAATTATATAGATATGTAATAGCAAAGAGAGAAATTAGAAGACGTGGGAGGGAGTAATGATAAATTTTCAGTTTGAATGTGAAATCTGATAGAAATCTGATAAAGCAGTAAGATGCTGGGAGACTGTTGTAGAGAGTAGACAGCAGGAGATGCGGAGAAGAATGCTTTTCCACCAAAAGTCTATTATATGGAGCGGCAGAGAGGAAACCATTGTTTTAGATATGGAGCGGTTAGGGGAAAACAGCAAAGCATGATACAAGGAGCCTACTTCTGATCTTGCATCAAAGTAACTCCAGTTTCAGTGAATTCACTCCAGGTTTTCACTGGTATAAGTGAGATCAGAATTAGGCTCAAAGACCATGAAGTAGGCTGGAGTGGCACTATAGAGGGTTTGCACAAGAACATGGATAGTTTTGAACCAGATCCTGAATTCAAAATGAGTCCAGTAGAATTGTTGGAGGATTGGAGTGAATAAATTTTGTTACCACTTTAAGTTTCTAAAGTTAAAGAGATTTTAATCTGTTACTTCCAGGGATAGTGAAGTGTTTCCAATATACTCCAGGGCATCTCACCATTGGCAGGACTGATTTACTTTGGACAACTGTAACCCTGAAAGAATCCAGAGTCAGCATACTTGGGACCTCTGATCTTAAATCACAGGGTATGGATGTTGCAGGTTTCCTCAGGACAGTTTCTCTTTTCGCTTATAATATCTTGGTTTGAATATTGAGCATATTTGTATTCAGCTGCCTGACATACCTAAATCTGTACTTTCCCCAGATTGTTAGAGCTGAAGAGGGCCAGAGATTAGTCCAAAAAAAACCAGAGAAGTTTTTATTGAATTTAGTGGACTATATAATCTAAGCTAAGATAATTAGACACCCAACTCCCACTGGCTTTCAGTAGGAGTTGGGTGCCTGAGTTTCTTGAGCCCCTTCGAAAATCCTAGTGTCAACCAAAGCTCCAATTTAGGGGAACACTTGTTTCGGCCTGATACTGATCACACAGTGCTTGTACACTGGTGTGGTGCTGTTGGTTCCCAATGTGACCGATCAGAATAAGATCCACAATTGCATTCTTTAGTTTAATGTTGTTCAACTACTGTTGATTTCTTCACCATTCTGGCACCACAGGAAAACCAGGGAGATAGTTTTGTCTTTCAGATTTTCACAAACATATGCCACTCCTGTTTGTTCATATTGAAAGTCCTGTGCAGAAGTGACAGCCAGGGCTAGTAACAATTACCACATTTCAATACTTATAGCAAACCATTATTTCATAAATATCAAATTGTGCTATTTCTATTGTGTGACAATTTTAATACAATGAAATGTGGTGCCAGATATCTATGAGAATCAAAGTTTAATGACCGGAAATGCCATTTATCCATTACTCTCAAACAATACAACAGATCCCATTAACCATTTAATGAACCTAGCCACACATTTCAGGTCCTGATCCAGCACCCATTCAGGTTAAAGGGAGTCTTTTCTTTGAGTTCAATGGGTATCACATCCAGTCCTTAGATCATTTCCTAGGGTTAACAGATGATCCATAAAAAGCCTCAAAACAACAACATAAATGAAAGAGTAGAACTATTCACAGACTCAGAATATGGTAAGAACTGATGACTGGTGCTAGCAGAGGATGAGTTTAACTAGATATTAGGAAAAAGATCTTAGAGTACGAGTAGTTGATCAGTGCGATAGATTCCAAAGAGAGGTGAAAAACATCATTACTACAGTTATGCAAAAACAGGTTAGATAAGCCATTCATTAGACTAATGTAGGAACTGGTTCTGGAATCTATGAATTCCTTCACCATACAAATATCTGATGTAAGGGGCCTGACTATAACAAAGAAGGTATTGGGGGCTGGAACAAAGTGGATGTTCAGATGCCAGCACTGAAAGCTGCTAATTTATGCTGGAGGGCCAGCCCAGAACCGGAGAAGTTCAAAGGTCACTTTTGCAATTCCCTTCCTGAGATGCACTGTGCACTCCTCAGCCATAGCCCAGGTCTGCAAAAGTGTAGACCCACACTTGTGCCAAGAGGAGATTATTTTATATCCTTTAGACAGTTATTCTTTTAAAATAACACCAGAATTTAGGCTTTTCTGGGTGGGAAATGCCCTGTGCAGGCTCTGCTTCTTAATTATATTTTTTCTAGAACTCCTTAATAAAACTAGCTCCTTCCCTGTTTCATCATTCAAGGTAAAGGGGAGAAATTTGCAGTAGAATGCACAGGGAGATGCACATACAGGTTCTTATCAGGCTAAAGAGACGTGTGAGGGTCTAATTCCCTGCATGTTACCCTCAAAAACTACCCCTGAGCATTACCCAAGTCATTTAACTGACACCATTACATTCCCTTAGAGTTACACTCTGCTATACCCTGGAAGTGACTTTAATCTCAGACCAGCTCCAGTAGCGGGCAGTACTGGTGCAGAAAACTAGTAAACTCCCATATTCGTATTGATAACTGAAGTCTCTGCTCAGGAGAGACACAGCATTCGGTCTGCAGAGGGACTAAGTTCTCTCTCTTCTCTTTCTTTTTGGTGAGAGTTGTTCTCCCAGGTCAAGGCTCAAAACATTTTAATTCAGAATGAAAAGTTTGTACTGTGAAATCTACACAGTACCTGGCCCGAGTTCACTTTCAGATGCCCTCAATTATGCTACATGGACTTTCATGAGCAAACTATTCTTTTGGCTATCGTAGAAAAGGAAAGGGAAAATAGATACCTTCGGTGCAAGCAAAGCAATGGTTTGTATCCTGTGATAAATTTTCTGTTTGACAGTAGCTGCAGCATACAGGTCAAATGGATCAAAATCCCTTGTGTCATTAGCATGGTAAAATTAGAAGTGGGAACCCGCTGAGCATTCTTAAGTGCTCACTGGGTCATTTATTGACCTTACTTTCATCACCCATCCAACAGTGGGAATTGTTACCTACCTCTTACTGGTAGGTAGCATGTTATGCCCGCCCTTCACCAGACGGGGTCTGTTTGTAGTCATTTACAATCTTCTCCTTCCCAAGTAAACGATTCATGCGATTCACACTGTAGTTGCTGAATGTTCATTCCCTGCCCATTTGGGCACCACTGATTTTAAGATTTCTAACTTTCACTAAGCTGATTGCTTTGGCTTTACCAAGAGAACACGACTGATGTTAACAAATCGTCTGCCTGTTTCTTTTTCATCTGGTTCTCCTGCCAGGAGCGACACTTCTCGAAGAAGGCTGAGCCTCTTGCTGCTCTCTGCAATCTCAATTTCATGTCCTTTAACTCTCCCCAGCACTTCCTAGTCTTCACTTCTTGAGGACGCACATTTTGACTTTGTTGTTCTACCATCGTCCAGAATACAGATCCTGCCACTGAATGAAAGGTTACATGATACATCCAAATTGTGACTACCCCATGCTATCTAAGTATTACTGGTGTCATGCCACAGCTAACATGTATAATATGGTTAAGATGTATCACAAACACATATCAAGTGTATTGCATGCTGATCACATCACTGATACGCATTCAGTCTCTCTTGCTTTCTTTTGGAATCTGACTTTTCGGCTATAGTAACCATGACTTCAGTGAGGCTCCAGCAGAAAGCTTATACGATCTTTGGCCTGTGAGTGATATTCTGTAGAGCCTTTGTGGAAAGCACTGTCTAGGGTAATCCATCATAGAACCACCTTCTGAATTAACAGCTGTGACCCTGGTCTCCTAGCACGAACATACGGTAACTGTGCTCCTAGTAACGTACGTTTCACTCAGGATGATATTCTGTGTACACAGAGATACAGAGAAACTTAGGAGAGAGGTTACTTTGCCAGGCGGTGCAGGGGACCATTAACCGAGAACATATGCCACTCCTGAGGGAATTCTGCGCCAAAAAAATAAAAATTCCACACACAATATTTTAAAATTCTGCAAAATTCTGTAAACTGTATTTGTCAATGAATAAATGTGGGGAGCACAGGCCACTGGCTGCATGGAGGTGAGAAATCACTCTCCGCCTCCACGCCCCTGCTCCCTCACCACTGCCCGTGACATGGACTCGGCACTGAGGCTGCACCCAAACCTGACACTGCACAAGGGTTGGGACTGCCCCAGAAATATGCTAGGGCCCTGCCCCTCCCCGCCAGGCATGCCAGGTGTGATCAGGCAGGATCCAAGTGTGGAGGGGCTTAGTGTGGGGGAAATCCAGGTCTGGGGTGAGAGGGTTTTGTGGGGAGCAATCTGCAGGCGGCTCAGTGCGGGATCTGGTTGTAGGGTGATGTAGATACACAGTGGCTTATTTGGGGGTTCTGGGTGCAGTAGCAATGGAGCTCTGCAGGGAGATTCAGATGAAGGTGGTTGGGGCTCAGCAGGGAGGTCAGAGTGTGGGGAGCTCAGCATGGGGGTCCAGGTGTGAGTACTTTTGGAAATTTGGACCAATTTTTTTTAACAACTTCCCCTGTAGCAGTGATATTTAGCACTGAAATCCAAGTATAGCCCAGCAAAATAGAAACCTGACCTCCCTGCCACTCCCAGCCCCAAAATATTCTGCAAATTACAGCAGTCTTGGGGAGGAAATCTTTGCAGGCCAAAATTTCCCATAGATATCTATTGTCTCTGCTTATGATGGGTTGAACTAGCAAGCAATACATTGTGGATTACTGTATCTTCCCCACAACTCTTGCCAAGTTAACAGTTTGATTATATTTTATGACTTTGTATCCTCATTCAACGCAATTTACTCTTGTTAGAAAATATTACTGTCCCCAGAGAAACAGTCAGCCCTTTGTTCTGTTTGTTCACAAATTAGTTTAGAGAAGGATCAACTAGCAGCAGAGAAAGCTTCTATTAGATCTGCTAAGATCTCAGCCTGTTCAGATTTGATTTTTGCTGCTAGAGGCTATGCTTGATATTTATTCATAATTAAATATTGTACATCCCCTTCAGAAAAAGATGGTTAGTTCCGTTCATTCCTTCCATGAACCTCAGACACTGTTTACACAGCATCTATTCAAAACATGTCAGCTATTTCTTACCACCTACACACATTGTCTGTCCATGGGATGGGCTTCTGCTTTATCAGATGTGTCATTTCACTGTCCTATAGCTATTTGGAGTCTTTTTTTAAAAAAAAATTCTCTCTCTTTATACAATAAAGGGGAAGAGATGCAGATCAGGATAAGTAAAGAACATGTCAGAGATCTTCTGACCAATTTGAATGAATTCAAAGCAGCAGGGCGGATGCTATTCACCTGAGGGTACTGAAAGAATTAGCTGAAGAAATCTCAGAGCCACTGGCAATAATATTTACAAACTCATGGATGACAGGAGAGGTCCTGGAAGACTGGAGAAGGGCTAACGTAGGGCCCATCTTTAAAAAGGGGGAAAAGGACGACCTGGAAAACAACAGACCAGTCAGCCTGACTTCAATAACTGGGAAGCTACTAACACAATGTATAAAACATTCTGTTTGCGAATATCTGAAAGATAAAGGGGTAATCACTAGCCGTTAGCTTGGATTTACAAGGAACAAATCTTGCCAAACCAGCTTGATTTCCTTCTTTGACAGGGTAACTGATTTGGTGGCTGGCGGGAATGTGGTGGACATAATATATCTGGACTTCAGCAAAGCTTCTGGCACAGTCCCACATGACACTGTGATAAATAAGCTGGAGAAATGCGGGCTTGACAGAACAACCATTAAGAGGATACATAATTGGTTAAACAACCACAAAGAAAGAGTAGCTATTCATGGGTTCCAGAAGGATCTATTCTGGGTCTGGTGTTCTTTAACATTGTTATTAATAATCTAGAAGTAGGTATAGGAAGCACACTGATCAAGTTTGCAGATGACACAAAGCTAGGAAAGGTTGCCAATACTTTGGAAGATAGAGCTAAAATTCAACGGGATCTTGATGAACTGGGTTATAGGCAACAAAATGAAATTTAACAAAGACAAATGTAAGATGCTACACTTAGGGAAGAAAAAACAGATGAACAAATACAGAATGGGGGTAAACTGGCTTGACAGCAGCACTACTGAAAAGGATCTGGGAATTGTGATGGATCACAATCTCAACATGAGTCAGCAATGCAATGCTGTTGCAAAAAAAGCAACTGCAATTTTAGGTTGCATTAACAGAGGCATAACATGCAAGTCACAGGAGGTGACAGGACTCCTCTACTTGGCACTGGTTAGGCCTCAGATGGAGTACTGTGTCCAATTTTGGTCACCAATATATAGAAAGAGAATGCAGAGAAACTGGAAAGAATCCAGAGGCGAGTGACAAAGATGATCAAAGAGACAGAATGCAAGCCAAATGAGCAAAAGTTCTAGGAACTGGGTGTATGTAGTTTGGAAAAGAGGAGATTAAGGAGGGATATGATAGTCATCAGATATTTGAAAGGCCACCATAAAAAAGGTGGCGAAAAGTTGTTCTCTGTTGCTACAGAGGGCAGGACAAGAGGCAGTGGGTTCAAACTACAGCATAGCAGATTTAAATTAAACCTCAGGAAAAACTTCCTAAACTCTAAGAGCAGAAGGACACTGGAACAGGTGCCTAGGGAGGTGATGGAAACTTCTTCACTGGAGTTTTCAAAAGGAGGCTGGACAGCCGTCTATCTTGGATAGTTTAGATCCAACAAATCCTGCATTTTGATAGGGAGTTAGACTGTGGTCCCTTCTAACCCTGTGATTCTATACTTAATCATTTTCCAAACCACTCAAGCAACCAGCGTTAGGAACAAACAGTGAAAGTAAAAACTGAACTGTGAGGAGAAATTCCTCTGAAATGGGTTCCTTTGCCTCAGCAGTTCTTCCAACTAACTCCTCTTAAGCCTCAGATCTGGGCTCCCAGACAACTCCTCCCAAAACCCAGTGCTACCCTGTCTTCCCTCCTAAATACCAGCATCTGGACATATCACTATGAAACCTGTGAACAAGTCACTGTGGTAAGTCACTGTAGGTGACTGCAATTTATATCTGAAGCTCCAGCAAAATTCAGTTTAGGGACCTGTCCCCTCTTTCACATAACATATTTCTCCAGACTTTTCCTTCTGGTGCTGCAATAAAACCACACCATTGAAATGGTCTGTGCAGGATATGAACAAGGTAGAGGGATTATGTTAATGAGAAAATTGTTCTCCCCATCTTATCCACTAGGGACCCTTTCAGTTTAATTTCTTTCTTGATGGTGGTTCTTTTGAACCACTTGAATTCCTCGTCCTATTGGCTCAGTAGGAATGTCAATGGAAATTAACTTGGGTCATACTCAGCCTTTGGATTAGTCACAGGGAGAGCATCTGAACTTAAATCCTAGATGTTACAGACAAGAAAAATCTGTTGAATGTCATTTAACCTGTGTAATTCCTCTAGTTTAGATTTTTCCATAGCCACCATCACTGACAGTATCTAACCCACTCCTAATGCAGATTATGGTCAACATAGACAAGACGTATCAGATATTTATTTAACTTCGGATAGCAATTTAAGATCCAGTAGTGCATCACCCATTTACACCAGCTGAGGATTTGGCCCACAAAGCACTATCTAGGTGCTATTATTTATTATTTTATTTTATTTTATTTACTGGATTGACAACTGAAACAGCCTGACATGCAGCCCCATCCACCCCTGCTTACACAGCCTCAGGTTCTTACCGGGAAGTCTCTTTTACAGCTCCATTTTTTGGTAATATTTATTTAATAAGATCAGCATACTGATAGTCTCGTAAGCTTGCTGTTTTATGTATCTCTGGTTTCTTTCGCTTTCATCATTGTCACGGTACTTGGAATTGCTAGAAGGAAAAGTGCACTGTAAGAATAAATAATCATTATAATCAAAGTGCTTAAATAAAAAATGATCTGTAGGATTAAATCCTTATTAGCAGCATTATTATTAGTCTTGATTATTATTATTACATATTAATTAGTAGCAGTGAGATAATGCAGCTTAACACTTAAAACTCAGTTTAAGAATTATCTCTCCAGCAGTCAGTTACATGCAAAGCTTTAAAATTTCAGTAGGTTTAGTGGTTAGAACAGGGGACTGAGATTATAATTGATATTATTTCTTTAAATATGTAAGAACTGCCATGATGCTCAGTACTGTATTAAATGAGACAGTCTACAAGAGACTACAAGACTACAGACTACAAGAGACACATTAGAAGGTGCCGAAGGAAGTTACATTAAAATAGATTTTTTTTTCTTTATCCTGAGAACCAGGATTTCTGGTTTGTTTCTGGCTCTGCCACTTACCATCTGTGTGATTTGTGCTCTGCTATGCAACAACTGTATGCCTCAGCTTATCCATGTGCATAAAGTATGTTGGCAGATCTAAATAATGTGCATAAAGCACTTTGAATGGTAGCTATTCTGTGAGTATGAAGTATCCTATGTCACACCTAAGTAAAACTCCTGTCAGTATGTTTGCCATATTCTGTGACAGGGTATCTTTCCCATGGACTGTATCTTGCCAGTTAATGTTATTGTTCAGTCATATGATTGGCAGACTGTGTACTGTGTACTTTTTCTTTTACCTAAAATGATATTATTACTCTGTCCCTTTGATGCAGTCCCGCAGTCAAGGTCTAAGAAAGGGATATAAGCTAGGAAAAGAGTAACAAGGATTATTATGACAGATGTCAGCAGCTGATGCCATTACACCTAGCCTTCTACATTTTTTTCCTTCCTATGTGAGCAAATGTTCAGTCTTGGGAAGACATTCTCTATTGTTATTAGTGTTGTTAATTTTGTTGCGCAGGCTTTTAGGTACTGGAGTTATAGGAACAGTAGGAAAGTCTGTTGTCTACCTTGATCTCTGATTGGAGTCAATTCTTGAGGCAGAGTTGCTCCTTGGGAATTGGCCATTCGTGTTTGTCTGAGATTTCTGAGAAAAGGGATTGTCCTGCATGCTATTTGTGACCACCTCTGTTCCAGGCGAATATACATGTGTAAATAAAATAAGTTACATTTAGACTATACCTAGACTCTGTGTCACTAATTTCCCCTCCACTGAGGAGAAGCTGACATGCAAGGCTTCAGACATCTGTTCCCACTTGTCAGGGGGGTTACAGTATTAATTAGGGATTTCTTCAGCATCTTCTCTTTCATGATTCAGCATCTCTTATATAAATAAATAACAATTGAAAATTAGATAACACCAAAACCCTGATCTTGAAATTGGATCTGCATGGATAGACTCCGAGTCTATTCAAGGAATTCATTATCTTCACTGGAATTCTGCCTGGGGGCAAGAATCCATGCTTGCAGATCCAGTTATTGCCAGGTGACGAGTTTTTGACTGGAATGCCCCATCGAAAAGGGACTCTGGTGGCTCCAGTCAGCACCACCGACCGGGCTGTTAAAAATCCTGTCGGAGGTGCTGTGAGTGTAAGGCAGGCTAGTCCCTATCTATCTTGGCACCACGTTGTACCTCGGAAGTGGCCAGCAGGTCTGGCTCCTAGGCGGGGGTGGGGGCAGCGTGGGCTGCACACTCCCATTGGCCAGGAACTGTGGCCAATGGGAGCTGGGGGGAGGCAGTGCCTGTGGGCGAGAGCAGCACATGGAGCCTCCTGGCCCCCCAGTCTAGGAGCTGGACCTGCTGGCCACTTCTGGGGCGCAGCACGGTGCCAGGACACGCAGGTAGTCTGCCTTTGCCCCACTATGCCACTAACCAGGAGCTGCCAGAGGTAAGCCCACATCTCAACCCCCTTCCCCAGCCCTGAACCCCCCCAAAATCTGGACCCCCCTCCTGCACCCCAAACTCCTCATCCCTGGCCCCAGCCCAGAGCCCTCATCCCTCCCACCCCAACCCCCTGCCGCAACCCGCAGCCCCCTTCCACATTCTGAATCCTTTGGCCCCTCCTCCCAACCTGGAGCCCCCTATTGTACCCTAAACCACTCATCCCCACCCCAGAGCCTGCACCCCCAGCCAGAGCCCTCACCCGCTCCCTCACCCTGAACCCCTAATTTCTGGCCCACCCCAGAGCCTGCACCCCCAGTTAGAGCCCTCACCCTCTCCCACACCCCAACCCAGTGAAAGTGAGTGAGGGTGGGGGACAGCAAGTCACTGAGGGAGGGGGAATGTAGTGAGCAGGGCGGGGCCTCAGGAAAGGGGCAGGGCAGGGGGCAGGGCCTCAGGGCAGGAGCAGGGATAGGGTGTTCAGTTTTGTGCGATTAGAAAATTGGGAACCCTAAATTAGATCCAAGCCTATATTTGTGTAGGAAGAATGTGAATTTGGGTCTAAAATGAGGGACTGTTTGGATCGACAAGTAGTTGTGGGGGTGGAGTAGAATGAGTATGGAGGTCACAGAGAAGGCTCTGTAGCACCTCATGAGATCAGGCCTAAAATGTAGGAAACCACACATGGTGATATGAACTTTGAAATATGGCTAAGGGCAGGGATCACATGATCTTTTTTCCATTCTCCCTCCCTCACCCTTCCCCTCTGTTCTATCAATGATGCTCATTGCCTGTTTTACTTCCCTCTCCCACCTGCTCCAAGCAGAGAATGGACTTTCCACCCCTGTTTTCCAAAGCTCCCTTTATCCGAGTCCCACCTAAAAATCCACTTCTGTCGTATCAACTATGGGAAGAGAGATTAAGGTATAACAAACCATCTGATCTAATTGTAACCCTTCTCCTGCTCTGTCCCTGTCCTCCATTTCTGTTTGTTACTTTCACTTCTGGCATTTCTAGAATTTAGAATGTAAGCTTTTGGGGGCAGGGACCTTGTCTTTAATGTTCTGCAAAAGCCTTGCACTCTTTGGGGCATGGTAAAAATATCAAATAATAATAGTAATTATTTCTGAGGACCTACTCTTCCATTAAAGGCCCCTTGCTCTCATTGAAGTCAATGGCATGTTGAGGTATGCGAGGAATGCAAGATCAGGCTCCTGAGAATTGTAGCCAGTCATCTGAAAAAGTCATCTGATCAGTCTGAACTTTTTGCTTGGCTACCCCGTTTCAAATGGGTACCACTGGGGCAATAGATTGGCATCAGATTGGCTGTATAGGAAAAACCCACACACATTAAAGTGATACAGTAGCAAAGTGATTTTTGCAAATCCCTGGAATTAATAACTACAGCTCTTTCAGACAAGGAACAGTATCATTCATACTGAAAAATATTCTCTTCCCTCCCACAGGGGATGCCTGTGTAGGTGTGGAGCTGTAGTCTGGGAAATTAAAAAATGCAAATTAAAAAAATGCAAATGTAAAAGAGAGGCATTGCTTGCCATGGTGCTTGAAGGGTTTTCTTGAATGGCAGCAAATTAAAGAAATGCTATGTAATCAAAGTTTATATCAAGCCTTAAGAAAGAAAAGCACCATTATCGCTAAATATAGTGAAACTGCTGTCTGCTCTTGATCTTTCACACTGTGTACAAATTACTAGTACATTATAAATACAGTGGGTTATATTTCCAACAAGATCTTGAAGAAAATAAACTTTACTCCTTTCATGCCACTTCTTCTCTTTACATTTAGCAGGGAAGTGGCATTTGTACTTCAGTCTGATTTGAGTTTTTTAACCCAGATTCATCCATGTTTCTTTCTTTCTTCCATTACCATTAGCACCCAGTTCCCAATAAGGGTTCTCCAAGAGCAGCTGCCTCAGTAGCTGATGTGAATACATTTCAATCAATGGGGCTGCACAACTTATAAGTCAGTCCAGTATTTACCCTGATTGTGAAAGTCCAACAATTCAGACCCACACACTGATGTGTGACTTACACTCCATTTCATTTCATCTCTCAGTTTTGCCCATATCCAGTCTCTCAGGCCTTATTTTTTCCCAGCTTCCCATCCACTCCAAGCTTTTGGTCTCAGGACAACATTTCCCAGTAAAGGGTTAACTTGCTGTTATCAAGTAACCTTCCAAATTCATTTTCAGAATTAAGGAAACATGTAACATGAAAAGGAAGCCCGTGTGCCTAGATATTGTCGTACTAGGTGTATAAACACCCATTGTAAATACGAGTTCCAGGATGTAGTACGTCTACATTTGGAGGTGTAATTTCCACCCGAGGAGAATACCAGCTCTGATAGAGCTAGTGCACTAAATATGGAGCGTAGGGGCAAAGGCGCGAACCGCCCCAAGTGTGTACCAATGGTCTCAGACAGGTAGAACTCAGGAGAGGTAGCCCTTCCTGCCGCTCGTGCTGCCGTGGCTACACTGCTATTTTTAGTGCGCTAACTCAGTTAGAACTAGTGCGGGTATGGCTCCTGGAGCTGGAATTTACACCTTCCAGCTCTAGTGTGGACATAGCTTGAGTGTCATATATTAAGAAATCTCTCCCAAATCCTATAAATAAATATAGAGAGAGAGATTGGGTCCTGTTCTTGCTGTTTTAAAGTGACTTGCCACTTCAGTAATGCAACTGACTACTTAGGGTTTTACCAGCGTGAGGGACCCTCTGGTTATGTAGAGCTGGCCTGTCAACTCTGCCACCCTGTCCCAGCTCCTGGTGCAGGGAGCACTGTTGAAGAAAAGGTGTGACTGGGAGAAGGGGGCATGGTTGGGACACTATTTAGCTCTAGCAACCCCCAGATGGCACCCTGGTCTCCAAAGCCATAGACTACTGTAAACTATGACGGGGACACTGCTGGTGTAGAACTGTCCCTACAACTGGGAGCTGCAAACAGCTGCTGGCAAACCCCTTCCTTCAGCACCACCCCAGACATATTGGGTACAGTTGAGAGTCCAGGCCATAGTTTTGTCATTGGTTACAAATCATACATCTAAGAATTTCCCCAAATGTAAGTGAGAGGGACATTTTCATGATACAAAACCCTTGATCCCCTCTGAGGAAGAATTGGCACACATTACTCAGCTTGTGAAATCAGTGGCTCTGTGACTTGCACAGGCATGTGCAGTTGCTGATTTCACAAAACACACAGGTGGCACATTCCTGTGGTGCTGATTATCCCTCTCTGACAGAAGGCTGATGGTGAGGCCTGGGGAGGTGTGTGTGCACGTGCACACGCGTACACACACACACACAGGCCTGCAGAGCTGAGGAGAAAAGATTACATGGCCTAAAGCTGTATGATCTTTTCCACGGAGCCCCAAGCCCATTGGTAGCTGCAGCCAAGGGAAGCTGCACTAGTTGGAAGTTGCTGGGAACCAGAGGGACAAGGCCTGTGCACAGATGGTGGCCTTATGCAGATGCCTGGATTTGTAAACAAACACCAGGTTCATGAGTGGGTCACACATCTTACTCTTCTGGTGGGGTGGTGCATGCAGGGACCTTCATGGGGGTTTCAGGTGCATGGCACCTTGGAAGAGCAAGCTAAACGTGCCCAGATGTATGCTAGTCCAAACCATTTCTTACCTCCCTGTTTTAATTAAAATAGAGGATAACTGCCCCATGGTGACACCATTACAGTTTACAATCCTGTCTTCATTTTACTTAATCAGACAAAGCAGATAAATCAGCAAAAAGTGTTTGCACAGATTAAGAGATAAAACTCATACAACCATAACCAAATATATGGTCAATAAAAACCCACATTAATAAAATTCCCCAAATACCTCTCTGGATGAAATATGCTAATTTGCTTTGAAAACAGCTCTTAACCATAGATGTAACTAGTACATATTTTTAATCTAATACCATAAAATAAAATATGCCACTTACCTTTATTACTCATTAGCCAGTACATATTTGAATGAAATTCTGGACTGGATGGAGACATCAGAGTTGGAAGGATTCACTCTGGGATCTCAGCAGCTCTAGCATTATGATATGGTTACATTAGCAGAGATGTGACTAGCTTCTTTCAGAGCACCACTTCAAGCAGCATCTCAATGGCTTTCTGTTTCTTTTCTTGGGCGGTGGAGTAAGGACTATTACAGAAGTGCAGTTAGAGTGAAATTTACCTGTGTGTGGTTCCTCTACCCACTCAGTGACAAGGCAGTGGTCTCCATACCAACCTCAAACATACCAGTACAAAAAGGCATAATGGACCCAGGATCATGGATCTGTGCACACACAATACAGCTTAACACAACTGTCATAGCTAGCACAGTTCTGCTCCCAGTGTGGGCAGGCCATTAGATTAAAAGAGCTCATCAAGTATCTCTGCGATTAGTATTCCAAACACATTTAAAACCCAGGTCTAACTCTCCTTTGACACTTTAATAACTAAATTGAGATGGCCACTCAAATTTTATGATAGCCTGGTATCTCTCTATGATGAACACTTTGCAAACTTGAAACAGTTCCAAATTGTCTGGCCTTAGCTGCTTGGAAGAAGATTCCATTATTCTTCAATTCAAATACTATCATAAAAACTCCAGCCAGTTAAACACCAAAGATCTTCTACAAGCCCCTTTGTCTTTTCACTTAAAATTATCTCATGCTTGTCACTAGGTGAGTACCGGTATGTTATATTTCTAACTTTAGTATCTATTTTTAATACAACTGACATCATAAAAACAGGTGAGTTTCTCAAAGAGATTTTGTGGAGCTCAGTGTATCCTGTCTATTGTTTTAACAGTAAGGTCTCCCTGTTCTGATGGCCAGATTTGAGTTTGGTTAGTTTGGGCTCTAATTCCTTCACTTGCTGAAGGTTCTGTTTCTATTTGGCACTGGCATGAGTTGATTTGAGTCTTTGTCTAGAAGGAATAGCTCAATAGTTTGAGTATTGGCCTGCTAAACCCAGGGTTGTGAGTTCAGTTCTCGTGGGGGCCATTTGAGGATTGGCCCTGCTTTGAGCAGGGGGGTTAGACTAGATGATCTCTTGAGGTCCTTTCCAAACCTGATGTTCTATGATTTTAAAACTACTAAAGAAGCAACCAAAATTCATTGCCATTGCATGTGGTGAGCTGTGCAAAATGAGTTGACGGTGTCAGTCTAGTTAAAATAATCTATATTACATCTGCATCTCACTGAGTGCCATGTGATTCAAGTTAGGAATGTGTTTTAGTTCCTTGCTGAATTGGGAGTCTTAGCCACCATCCTCATAGGTACGATTAGGTACCGTTTTTTTGGCAGAGAGGCCATAAATTGACAGGACGAAGAGATGGAAGATTACGCTCTCATCTCTACAGGTAGTCCCTCTGATCATGGCTAAGTCCCATTGGCAGGTCATGGTAAGGAAGTTGGTAGTACGATATCTGTTCTGTGAACAGATTGAAGCCTATTTCCAACACTATAAATCTTGTAATTTCAAGCACATAATAACATTCTTCTTCAATAACATTTTGAAGAAGTCAAATTGTTCGTAAATGAGCTGTGGGTGATGTCAGTGGAAAGGAAAAAAAGGATTGGCAGGGGAAGGCACAGATTCATTTACTTATTTATTTTTGCATACCTCAGAAACAGGGCCAGCTCCAGGCACCACCGAAGAAAGCAGGTGCCTGGGGTGGCCAATAGAAAGGAGCAGCACTTCATCCCCTATTGGGGCAGTACGTCCATGTCTTTGGTGGCAATTTGGCGGTGGGTCCTTCACTCCCTCCCTTCCTCTTTGGCGGCACTTCGGCAGCAGCTCAATCAGGCTTTTTTTTTCCTTCGCTGCTTGGGGTGGCAAAAAAGCTGGAGCCGGCCCTGCTCAGAAATGTAATGAGTATCTCTATCAGAAAACAAGAACCCTTATCAATAAAGAAATGTGTGTCATGGAGTGGGCAAGACAAGCACAAGGAGAAGATAAATCTAAAATGGAGAAAGCAGGGCTCTTACAAATTATGAAATAATCAAATGCAAATAGCAGCTAGAAGAGTTAGATTATAATGTACAACCTTTTCCTTCAAATGTGGATTGAAATCTTTCCAAATATCAATTAATCCCTAATCTAACATGCAATTTCTTAGTTGCTTCCTGTGCATTATTAATGGACTGGTCACCCTGAGGTGAAGGTAGGAAGTAAAACCAATTAAATTTTTCTACCACCCATGCAGATACGATTAACCTAGAGAATTCAGCTAAGAGTGAAAAGAGAAAAAGTTTCAAAAAAATAATAAACATTATCCTTTTGTCTGATCCAACCTACAAAATCTTAACAGTAGCAGCAACAGAAACACTGCTTCAGATCCAGACAACAAATTCTTTAGATCTGGGGCAGATAAGTGTAAATTCCAAATGTCTGTCCTCAGCTGATTTTCTTGGTACTAATGTGAGGTTTTGCTAGTGAGTGAGGACTTCACACCAGCTCTATCTACTGATTTTTTTTTCCAATCTAGAAAAGAACTACTACATCTATCTGTTGAGAGATATTGATCCTATTTGAATTCCAAGAAATAATTTGAACCTTATATTGCAATGTGCAAGGTGACAGCCATGGTTAGAATTCAGTAAAAGATCTGACTGTCTAACATAGTTCCCTCTGCATCCACAGGGAGTAGCAATTCTTACAGGCAATTTACTATAGTGACCAGTCAGGAAGTACAATGAGTACAGGTCTGTGGCTGATATAGCTACGTTCTAACAAGCACCATGTTTAGTTTTACAACGCTCTCATCAAGGAGGTAAAATTATTTTCGTTTCAACTTGTCTAGCACGATTGGAGATAAACATATTGAGATAAAACAAGCACCTTTTCCCTCCCTTCTCTAGTAATTCTGTCATATAGGAAAATTCCCAAAGCTTAACACATAGGACACTGGACCAGCTTTGCATTCGTGGCATCGTTAAGAGTGAGACTGGTGTTTCCCAAAGCGTAGCATGTGCTTCCCTGGGTGGTGAGGGGAGGACTAGCTGATGGAGGGGAGAGGTCAGAGAACAGTGCCATGTTGCCTAGCTAACATTGTGGAGGTGAAAGAGGGAGAGACTGATTTAATTTTACTGACAGTGGGGTGGAGGTGTACCGCTTTGAAAAGTCCAGGACAGGCTGTGCTATGTTATGCCGTATACATGACTGAGAGGTAGCAAGCCTTTCCTCCACTCCTATCTTTCATTCAGGTGTATTGTGGAGTGCATCCTCTGCTCACTGGGTTCCCCCACTGCTGAAATGAGTGGGTGGAGAAGGGGTGGGGAGTGGGCAGAGCCTTGGCTCTGTCCCTCTGCTCATTAGCCAGGGTATCTGACGAGGTGCAAGATGGGAAGTAAGCTGGGACACTCTCCCTTGCCTCCTAGAACAAGAAGAAAACAGTTCAGAGGTTGTGTCTCTGGCACACAGTTCTTTCCTGGGGCTTCTCCTGGGCTTGAGCAGTTACTCAGCACTAAGAATAAGATTTTGTCACAGATCTCATGGATTCAGTGACTTTCAGAGACCTCTATGACATTTTCTTCAGCTTCAGACCCAAGCCTGGGGTGGTGAGAGAAGTTACACAAGGACGCATTTAGGCCCAGATGTTACAAATATGAAACTGGCAAAGCCAGAATAAAAAGCTAAACAAACAAAACATAAAGTGTTCTCAAACCTAAAGCAAGTCAAACTTACCAGACAGATGTTCATCTAGAACAGAGGGCTTCCAGGGATTGCAGTTGCATCAAGTTGAGGACATGAGAATAGATTTGTGGGTGGGTTCTCTACATATAACTTTGCAAAGGGTTGCCAGATTCTCTTATAGTTTACCTAAGAAAAGATTCTATCAAACTTTACCATCCCCAGAAGGATGTTAGTCCAGTGGAAAAAAAAGGCTGAGAAACACGAGCCTTGCCTCTCATTCAACCTGGATCTGATGACTCATGTGGGATTTCGTATGAAGGAATGAACAGCCCATTGAAAGTTCCACAGTCTTTATTGTCTTCAGAGGGATGAAAGTCTGAGTTGATCCTGTTGGGACTTAAACCACTGATTTCAAGAGACTAGGTCATACTTTTTTCTTAAACCTGAGAAATCTCCTCTGCTTTTTCTGCTGTGGGTTGTGGCGTCTGGCAGTGTCAATATGTGTGCCTCCAAATCTGCGTAGTTCTGGTCTGGTTCTGTCCCGCACAGGTGAGCCTGTGACTCAGTGAGATTTAAACAAAGTGGAGCTCTACTGTACAGCATACAAACACTACCTAAAATATAATACACTTGCATGGAATCATCAAAGATGAAGTGTAAGGACCCTTATTTTGACCTAGAATCTCCTGTGCCTAATGACATGTGAGGCAGCCCATTTTTCCCATTGCTGTCTGTTCAGGGCAAGATGTTTGATTTCCTTGTAAATTGTATCCATGTTGGCAGCATCCTTTTCAATTGTCCTGTGACTGATCATTCTTTGTCATCAACATCTCCTGTTCCCTCCAGATGGAGTCCAATCTAAGACTTAATTTGTGTTTCTGCCAGGGGGTAGCCTGATGATATGGCCAAACCCCTGTTGCTGTCTCTATTTAATGATTGAGTCCACAGTCTGCTGACCCGTGCGGTGCTACACTTCCACATTGGTTACATGGCGGCGCCAGTGAATTCCCAAGCTGCTTCTTATGCAATGCTGGTGGAATGTATTCAGCTTCCTGTTGCCACGTTTCCAAGTCATAGAGTAGTGTTGGGTCGGGGGTGGGGGCATTAGTGTTGTACAGTCTCATGTAATAGATCAAGCAGAGTAGTAGAAGGGAGATATACTGGCCACTGGATAAGCAGTTTTCTGTTCCCCGAGTGACCAGAACAGGGGAACAGAACAGGGGCTGTTCCAGGCTAATGAGAACACCTGACTCCAATTAACCTGCTAAGAGTCAGGTGAGGCTGTTAAGCACCTGACTCTAATTAAGGCCCCTCTGATGCTATAAAAGGGCTCACTCCCGTCAGGCCAAAGGGAGCCAGGGAGCCAGAAGAGAGGAAGAGCATGCACGGAACTGGGAGCAAGAGGCGTGCAAGAAGCTGAGAGTGAGTAGGCAACTGCTGGAGGACTGAGGAGTACAAGCGTTATCAGACATCAGGAGGAAGGGCCGGTGGTGAGGACAAAGAAAGTGTTTGGAGGAGGCCATGGGGAAGTAGCCCAGGGAATTGTAGCTGTCGTGCAACTGTACCAGGAGGTACTCTAGACAGCTGCAGTCCACAGGGCCCTGGGCTGGAACCTGGAGTAGATGGCGGGCCCAGGTTCCCCCAAACCTCCCAACTCCTGATCAACACAGGAAGAATTGACCTGGACTGTGGCTTCTACCAGAGGGGAAGGTCTCTGGGCTGTTTCTTGACCCACAGGGTGAATCTCTGAGGTGAGCAAATCGACCAATAAGGCAGGACCCACCGAGGTAGAGCAGAAACTTTGTCACACTCATTTTAGGTTGTAGATGTAACTTTAGTCTTTCAAATGTTTGACAAATGGGAAAATGATCCACTAGCGTTACCAATTCTTGCCTTCATTTCTTTAGTGAGCTGGCCATTTCCAGATATTGCACTTCCAAGACAGACAAAGCTATCAACAATGTCATACTTCTCTCCATCAGTTCGCCAGTGTTGACAGCATTGTCTCTTATCTCCATAGTCTTGGTTTTCTGCAAAGTGATACAAGGTCCCACTTTAGCAACTTCTGCTTTTGTGCTCATAAAGAGTCTTTTCATTTCATCCAAGTTGGTATCCAGTCTGACTGTATCATCTGCGAAATCTAAGTCTTGCAGCTTATCTCTTGCCCAATCAGTACCAATGTACTTAGCAGCAGCTGTTGCTCCTCTCATCACAAAGTCTATGCCAGTGCAGAAGAGAAGTGGAGATAGTACGCAACCTTGCCTAATGCCAGTAACAATCTTAAATCATTCTCACTCTCCTGATGCAGCACACAGACTTGCCATACAAAGCTTTTATCAGATTAACAATCTTTCCTGAAATGTCTCAGGATCTCCCAGAATGGTTCTTGGTAGACACTATCATAAAATCAAGGAAGTTAAAAACTATCTTCTATTGGAATTCTAAGCCTTACGCAGCAAGTCTTCTCAAGGTGAAAATCTGGTCTGAACACGACCTACCTGTTTGAAATCTGGCCTGGTCTTATCAACAGCCATTATCATTCTATGCAAAATAATAATGCAAAATACTTTTCCAAGTACAGATAGAAGTGTCATCCCTCTCCAGATATTGCAAGTAAGATGCTCCCATTTTTAGGAATTTTGCAGGTAACTCCTCTTCAATACTTAGGACAGATCTACCTTTTCCAAACCATTCTATACAACAGGCAGCTGCAACTCACCATCACTTCCTCTCTAGCTTTTAACATTTCAGCATCTGTTTTATCATAGTTTGGTGCTTTACCGTTCTTGAGTTCGTTTAGTCTCAAGTATCAGGAGGTAGCCATGTTAGTCTGTATCCACAAAAACAACGAGGAGTCTGGTGGCACCTTAAGGACTAACAGATTTATTTGGGCATAAGCTTTCATGGGTAAAAAACCTAACTTCTTCAGATGCATGGAGTGAAAATTACAGAACTGTAATTTGTAATTTTCACTCCATGCATCTGAAGAAGTGAGGTTTTTTACCCATGAAAGCTTATGCCCAAATAAATCTATTAGTCTTTAAGGTGCCACTGGACTTCTTGTTGTTTTTATGGTCTCAGTTACTTCTAGATAGTTACTTCTAGTGATATAGATAAGTCCACTATTTCTTCACATCTGTTCAGTGTGTTACTGGTTCTGGGTGGTTGAGCACAGTCTGGAAATGTTCCGTCCAGTTGTTGGACCCTTAGGGTGAGGCAGATGCAAGCGTCAGAGCCTTGTTGAGACACAATTTCTGGAACTCATGTCATGGGAAAGGGGAGTACACTGAAGTCTAAGGTGAGATTGCAGAGTGCTGGAGATTGTGAGGTATCAGATGAAGGTGAAGTGCATCTGTTGGAACTCAAGTGCTACATGATTTTTTGTGCTATTCAGTTTCCATTCCTGCCATGTTTTCTATTTCTGTTTTAGTACATACAGTACCTACCAGGAACTGTGCACTTAACGTGACTAACCATTTTCTTATTCAGCTTACATGTATTTCTTTAGAGTGCTTTAATTGATGATATAAAGTGCTAGTTTCCATGGACAAATTAGTTTCTGTGCAAGAAAAGCAATTACATTCTTTTCTTGTTTCATAGCGCTCTGCTAGAATATTCAGAAACTTCTTTTGGGGCTCCAGAAGACTTTGAGATGAAGGAGCCTAATTCAGCTTTCCTTTATACCCATGAAACCCTGATGAAGTGAATGGGGTTTCATGGATATAAATGAGAGCTGAATGTGGCTGAAATTGTGAGCTGGGCTCACAATAGAAGACAGTGTAGCATGACTGGGCTGACAAGCAATAGATACTTGTTTTGCATTGTAATTAAGAAAGCCACTGGAAGGCTAATACTAAGATTGAAGAAGTGACCATAAAACAGCAGGCAGGATGCAAAATGATGCTGTCATAAAAGACTCAAAAATATTAAATACTAAAAACTATGTTTACACAACAGCAAGACTGAGATAAGAATTGACAAAAGCCAGGGAATTCTGAGCTGTGGCTGATGCTGTGTCTTTAACCAGGCCTTTTGTTCACCACAACATACATTAAGGAGAGCATGTGAGCCTTAACTTTGAATTCCTGCATGTTTCTCAGTTTGAGTTCCAGATATTAATTTTTTTTGGTCTATTACTTTTAAATAACCAAAAGCAGCAAGACTATATTATGCCCTAATCACTTGCCAAATTTCATTTTTTAAATCAAAGCTGTGTTAAAGTTCAAGAACCTTTTCATGTGTATATACTAAACTGCTGTGTTTTACTCGTCTGTGATGTAAAACTGATTTTACTAATATTAGTATAAAAATGTATTGGTAGCCAGACTGAACTCATACAGGAACTTAAATCCAAGCCAATTATGACTCAGTTATAAAGTTATAAACCCCTGAAAAGCAAGGTTTATAAGACAGGTATTGACACAGTCTTAACTATAGCTGTGTGAATGTAGCCACGGGAATATTGTTTGGAAATAGTGTTCTAAAAGGGAATCTTTTATGAAAAGAGATGCCAGCTGTTCGGTTTGGAAATATTTATTTCACTGGCTCAGGATAAAACTGACTGTGAAAGAAATTATCCTGAAACACAGCAACTTCTTAATTTCATTATAACCTGAAATCGTTAGGAAAGGCAGGAATCCTAGGAGCTGGTCGAAGGCTTTTGGTTATGGGATTCAGCCCTATCATATTTATATCGGTTATAAAGAAATAGATATATTTTTTTAAAAAATGCCATCCTGTTTGTAATTTATATTTTTGTACAAAATGTTTCTTTTATGACAAACAATAAGGAGCTTTTGCTGAAGAAAGTGGCCTTTTTTTGCTTTTTGATAATAATCCACCAGTCAAGAGACATGCCAAATTCTGCTCATTTTACTTTTAGGCGTCAGAATTCTCCTACAAGCGGAATAGTGATTATTATTACAGGAGCACCTATGGCCTTGGTTGTGCTATGGAAACATACAGGATGAGAGAGTCCCTCCCCCTAAAAGCCTGCAGTCTAGATAGACAAAAGAGACAAAGGGTGGAGGGGAAGTGATTTGTCTACAGTCAAACATCAGGTCAGTGGCATAGCCAGACCCAGAACCCACATCTGCTGCATGTTAGACCAGTGCCCTATAGCCACTGGGCCACACTACCTAGCAACTTAATATAAAACCGGAGCAATCTGCACCAGTGCAAATCCTACTGTACTTGTGCACATCATGTTTACATTAGGTACGTTTTAGTGGCTGACATGTAGATCAGATCTACAGCTCCAGTCCTGCAAAGGGGTCACCTTATGCCCAGATTGTATCCCATCTGCCTGTGAAGATTTCTTTGCAGGATCATAGTCCAAGAGCAAGAAGCCTATTAAATTGAACCATAAAAAGAATGAAGCAAACATTAAAATCAGGAAACCGTCCAGCATCAGTCAATTTGGTCCAGGAAGCAACAGCTCTGTGTTTGTTAATATGTTGTTCCTGATTTTACAATACTTTGAAATACTTAGACTGTGCTTTTGATGAGCATGCAGCATAATGTGTCTCTAAAACATGGTCTTGGTTCCAAAAGGATTTAGCAGTTTCACTTGGACACAGGTATAAGGGACTTCCTTCCTTCCTGCTCTAGCCTGTTGGATACTGTTGTTGCGTTGTTACTACCTTTCACCCCAGAGGAGGATAGCTTCAGGTGTGAATGAAGCAATCCTTGTATAACAGTTTGTTAGGCCTACAAAGCAATTTGTGATCCTCCAGTCACAAATGGTAGATTCTGCCCCCCTTGCTCATACGGAGAAGTCCCTTACTCAAATAGTCCCATTAAACTCACTGGGTGTACTCAGGGAGTTCGGTACTTCTTAGCATGAATAAGGGTGGTAAATAAGGATGGCAGAATACAGCCCAAAGGATGGAACCAGAATCAGATCCAAATTTTCTCAGAGTTTGGGAGTGTTTGAAGAGAAAGGCTGGAGTGCACTATGTTCCAGTGCTGCTGGCTGACTGAGTGATTCCTTGGGAGCTGCCATCTAAGAGCAGGTCTGAGGCTCTTCTATATTAACTTGGAGCCTGTTCTTCCCCTGATAGCCCCAGGACTGGGGAGGGGGTGAGGAGCGGAAGTATTGCATCAAGCCCCTTATTACTTCTCCTGGTCCCCCAACCATGTGTGCCAACACAGCTCTGGCGCACCTGGAGATCAAACGTAGAAATCATGTTTTACCCTTCTATCAAAGAATGCAATGGTGCAGAAGCCTTGAGAAGCCTTCTGTGTGGGGTGAATTTCCCCCTCACTGACCAACTTTCCTTTACCCCAGAAATTTTATTTTAAATGCAGTACAGTTCTCAGACACAGATCAGTGGGTGTGTTTTCCTTATCGCCATATCTTTGACCAGTATTTATTTCACTGAATGAACTCCAGATTGTTGTTCTTACTGCTATACTGTCCCGTTTCTGTTTCTGCTATTAAGTATGTTCTCTGTCTTTCACCATGACATTGAACTTTTGTCATCATTGGATTCATTAGCAATTATGCTTTTGGTGTTTTTTTTTAAAAAAAAGGCCTGCACCACACATTACAAGTTGACCCAAGGCCACTATGTAACTGAGGATTCCTATGAGGACAAACTACCCACAATATATCAATATGTTGAGAAAAATCTCTCTTGTCTCAGGTCATGTAACCTATGTGGTTGTTAAATGTTTTAAAAGCAGTTATATAACTGATATTTAAAATGCTTTATTGAAAACCCTTAATGCTACTGTAACTGAAAGGACCTTAAATCTAGTAAAATGGATCCCACCTTAAATGGGAGTTGGTCAGAAATATCAAATGATGGTATAATGTACTCACGACTATAACTGCAACCTTCTGTTGTACTAAACACACCAGTCTTTGATAAGACCTCAAACACTAGCCATTGTATCCTGGCTTTTTAGTCTTATAATCATTTTAGCTGTATAACTTCCATTGATTTATGGGATGCTGTAGCCATGATGGTTTTTTTAATCTCATGCAATATGTGACAATATGAGAACTATGGATAATTTATAGTCAGTATTTTTGGTGGTCATGTTGTTCTTGATATCATGTCTTTTAAGACAGAGGTTCCCAAGCTGTGATCTGCAGATGACTGATGGTCTACAGGCACTTGCTGATTATCTGTGGAGAGCTGGTTGGTCACATGGGGCTGGCTGCTCCTCTCTTCCTCCAGCTGCTAGACTGTACTAAAAGAAATTAAAAATACATCAGATGTTTTCCGTCTATTACTGTTCCAGGCAGTTGCCAAAGGGATGCCATGTGGTTTAGGGTGACGAGATGTCCTGATTTGATAGGGACAGTCCAGATATTTGGGGCTTTTTCTTTAATGGGCTCCTATAACCCCCCAGCTCCATCCCGATTTTTCACACTTGCTGTCTGGTCACCCTAATGTGGTTACAAGTGAGAGGGGAGGTAATCTATGCAAATTGCTACAGAGAGGGGACGTATCCAGGAGATGTTCCACACTGGGAACCATTTTGGGAACCCCAAAGTGTCAGTTATCTACCTATATTTTAAATTTCATTTTACATCTTTCTAAATGCTGACTGTCTGGAGTCTTTAAACACAGAATATCTGAGCAGTGAATAATGGAGACAGATTTATGCTGTAAGTGCAGGATAACAAAACTGAGAGTAGGATGTCTACAAAAGCAAAAAATGATAATGGAAAATATAACATAGGAATATTTCAAAGAAAAATTACTCTCTGCAACGGAGTGACTCACCAATAAGACAGACATACCTAACATTTTCAAGTACTCCTAAGGGAGCAGCCACCTCTCTAATTAAAGGAGAAGGTCTATTTACCGATCTACCTACTTGCTAGCTAATATGGCCCCAAATGAATGTATGCATTTATCTTCACAATGCTCCTGTGAAGTAGGGAAGTATTATTATCCCCACTTCACAGATGGGAAACTGAGTCACAGGGAGATAAGCAGTGTGTCTAGAGTCATCAAGCAAGTCTGTAGCAGAGCCAGGATTTGAAGCCATATTTCCTGAGTCCCAGAGCAGTGCCTTAATCACATGACTAACCCCCCCTCCCCAAAACACTGCTGCAAATAACATCTTGTGTTTGCTGTACTTGCAGAGTATAAGTAAGACATACAAGATTCCTGTTCTAGTTGAGAATTTCTGGAGCAAGATTCAGGACTTTGGGGAGTCATTGCAGAGCACAGGGATTTGTTGACTAGCTATATATTCCTCAATGTTCATATACCTGTAGCTCTGACTTTACTGGGAGTATGGTCAAAACCATGCACAGCCCTGAAAAATATATGGAGAAAAACAGGAGAATATTTTGTCAGAACTGCTGAGGAACCAAAAGATCTGATCCATGCTGATACTAGAGATTACAGCAGGCAGAGGTTTTGCTTCCCAGATTTTGAGTTAGGCAGCTCAACAACATGAGCAGGAGAGGTTGTATTCTCAGAAACACTCACCAGATCCAACATTCTGTCTCTGAACAATTCAAATATTTACATAGGATTTAGCCACAATCTCCCATTAAACTCATCAGGCCAAATTCATCCATGGACTAATTCCACTAACTCCACACACTGGGGATGAATTTGCCCCATTATGGCTAAATCACTTGCAAAACATTGCAGGGCCTGGCACCATGAGACAGATTAGGAATGTTAATATTACTGAAAAACTGGCATAACCATGAAGGATTCAGGTTCTTGAGTCATTGGGGAGCCTTTGAAAAATGAAAAATTATTGAAACTGAAAGTCCCATAAAAAAAGATTTAAACAAAATATAGCCAATTAAATACAAGAACCAGTGTCAGAGAGTTCCCTCCTCCACCCCCACCCCCCACAAAACAAAGAAATGTTCCTATAGTCTTATAAGGAAATAATATGACATTGGCAATTCAAAGGCAGAACCGGTAAATTGTAGCCCTTATAGTCTTCCTTCCTTAGAGGAAAAATATTTAGAATAATTGATGAGGAACAAAAAGGAGCACAGAACACATGTGCAGCTACAGATAGCTCAAAGATAGTAAGTAGAAAGATACAAAGAGGAGCCCATGCTTAATAAATGTGATTAAGGTCTTTGTGGTGGTGACAATGAGAAGAGATAGATGTAATCTGCTGGGGCTTTGAGGAGCCTTTTGACACAGTATCACATAAACAACTACTGAATACAGTTAGTAAGAGTGTTGTTGCTGGTGAAATTCTAAACTGGATTTTAAAAATTGGCTTAGTAAGTAGTTAAGGACAAAGCTTTGAGGAAATGTAAATGGAGACAAGTCAGGTACCGCGGGAAGCAGGTGACGAGTGGAGTGCTGCAGGGAGGGGTGTTGGGATCCCACTGTACATCAGTGACCTGGAGGAAAGGAAGCTGTTTAAATCTGAGGATCTTATCAAACAGTGAGGACTGATTAGCACAAATGCTCCATCTGAAAGACCTGGGACTTAGGCTGCCAGATGGTTCAAAGTATTTAACATGCATGATGCAGAGTAAGGACAATATGATCAATGATGGTAAAAGAGATTGTGTTTTAGAAGGACACATGGTGCACGGTACCAACCAAGGAAAGAGTCGGAACGGGGGGAGGGAGGACTAATAGACAGAGATTTTAAACCAATCACTCACCTAGAAAAGCGAAAGGAAAACAATGGTGTATCATTGGAGGAACAGAAAACAAATAGAAAAGCTCTCCACAGAAAGGGCTGGCTCCAGGCACCAGCGAAGGAGACAGGTGCTTGGGGCAGCCCCTGAAAAGGGGCGGCACGTTTGAGTCTTTGGCAGTAATTTGGTGGCGGGTCCCTCAGTTCCTCACAGAGCGAAGGACCCACCGCCAAATTGCCACTGAAGGACCCGCCGCTGAATTGCCACCGAAGAATTAAGCGGCTAGGCTGAGCTGCTGCCGAAGTGCCGCTGATCGGGGCTTTATCTTTTTGTTTGTTTGTTTGTTTTTGCTTCGCCGCTTGGGGAGGCAAAAAGGCTGGAGCTGGCCCTGGCCATAGACCTGAATAAAGAGCTGCCAAGATCCCAGCTGAACTACTGGCCACATCTATGGAAGCTTGGGTGACTTTCAATGGCTTTGTGATCCGAAATTAGTATCAACAGCAAAATTGGAACAAAGTCTATCTGTGAAATGCCACTGCAGAGCCATGAGCTGGTAGGCTTCCCATGGAATTTATACTAAAAGGAAAACATGAAATGAGCCAAAGAACAGTAAATTGTAATGAATGTTTATTAACTAAACCTTACTCTCTGATGTGCAGTTCAATCCTCTTCCACTACAGGACCCTAGGGTGGAGCCAGCAATTAATCCACAATTGCTTGGGAGTAGTTCGCAGCTGAAGGGACTCTGTGTTGTATAAGCATAGCAAGTGGGATGGGAAGTCAGCATGCTGGTAATAAAGGAAATGCCAAAAGTTAAAGCTGTGGCCATGGTGGCTCTGGGGCAGATAATCAATACGTAGATGACTGTATTTTCAGTTCAAGAAAGAAAGCTAAACCAAGCTGCCTAACAGCACCATTGTGCTGTGATTACAGACGGCAGCAGAATGTCACTGTGACAGCCAAGGGGTGGGGCAAAAAGGAGAGGAGAAAGAAAAACACATATATATGGTCACCCTTCCTTCCAGAAGGGTTCTGAGAGACGAGACCCCTTATTTCAAACCTGAAGAGACCCTAAACTACAACCGTTTTCATTCCTCCCCCTAAAGACTAAGGGATCAGCACACAAAGGATCAGAAGTATACAGAGAAAGATTCATTGCCCCATCAATATGGCACCTTTTACCATTACTCTCAAATTTTTTCCTCTACTCTCCAAGGGTACCTAAAGAACCTTGAGGCAGGACTAAACTGTAGTCTAACCACCAGTATGGAATTTTACACTGCAACATTCACATGCTCAAATTTACCAGAGCAACCTTTGCATCACATTTAATACACAGAGACATCCCTATTGTTGCCTGCTTAAAGTGCCCTCGCTAAGTGGTTTTGCTATATATATGCCCAAGAAGGCATCTAAAATATAGCATTTTAGATGTGATAAGACTGATGGAAGGATACACAATCAAACTTGCAGGGAGTGCCTGGAATCCCGCTCATTATGTTAGTGACTTAGCAAAGCAGTTCTTTTGAGATGACAGTCCATTATGGCAGCTGTCAATCACACCTTAGCATATGCTTTTTGTGTCACCCTGAGTTTGAAAAAAAAAAGATGGCTGTTCCACTCTTGTTCATCAATGAAGTAAAGTAAAAATTCTCTGCACGCATATACTGTAACTATTATAGATACAGATGGGCAATGGTCTCTCTGTAGTTACAACTCAATGTGCACGTATTACATATGCACATACTAGTACTGTGTGGCTCTGTATCCCACGTGACAGATGGAGAGAGGTTTATGAGTCTGCTACTACCTCTAAGCTAACAGACTTGAGCCTCAAGCTCAAGCAGTGGAAGTTCATACCCAGAGATCCTATGTTCTGTCCCCACAGATGACCTGTCCGGGGGCATCATTATCCTCCCATGCAAGGTGCATTCTCATTTCAGCATGGGGTGCCCCAAGGAGTTATACTGACACTAATACTAACATGCATCTCTAATACCTTCCACGCAGTGATCTCCAAGCACCTTACGGATTTTACTGAATTAAGCCTGTGAGGGAGGTCAATGTTGTTATGCCCATTCTATAAATGGGGAAACTGAGAGGCAGAGTGACTTGTCCAAGGTCTTAACAATAGCTTAAACTTAGCAAGGTCTTGATTCCAGCTCGTGTAGTCTCCCTGAGGTCTTCCACAGCTGAGCCACCATCAGGCTGGAAGGGAGTCAGGGTTGAAAGTAAAGAAGGCCCCAAAGGCATGCTCTTCTTCCATCTCCAAGAGAAAGTCTGCAAGCTGGGCAAAAACATGGGAACAGGCTGCATCTGAGGGGAGGAGGGACTCCTCAGTGCAGTCACATATTGACTGCTGGTACCTGTCTGAATGATGTGACAAGTGGCAGTAATCCCTGCCAGGCTGCCTAGGAAGCTAATGCAGGCTTTTGAAGATCAAACAGTATTGCCTTTTCAAACAATAGTTGGTTGTGCATCTGAATTATGCATCTTTTCACCTTACTATTAAGCATCAAAACTCTGCATTAAAAGGGAATGTTTGCAAATTCTGACTGTGCTGTCTGATTTACTTAGGAGGCGTGGACCAGATTAATTATTTGACATATATACTTTTAAAATTTCACATACAGTATTTCAGATACTCCGGTGTAATGCGCATGGAGCTTCTCTAGTGTACATCTGTCTTCCTGGCTTTCTTTCTTTCTAGGTGTATCTTTCTTCCTGTTCTCCCAAGGGTGCTACTAGAATCCTCTGGGATAACATGAAAAACAACCCCACACACAAAGCTCTACTGATGAGAAGGTGGTTGGCACAGATATTCTAGTAAACATGGAAACTTGAAAGGAGGAGAGCTAACAGGGAAAAACACTGAAGCAAGTTTCAATGCAATAAGCTGTTTAGTCTTGATTACTTATTTAAATCAAAATTAAGGTAGAAAGTGGGATGGCACTTTGAGCTATTTTGTTTCCTAAAATAAACCGTGATCCTGAATTCTTTACTCAAGCAAATCTTGCATGGATTTATACAAACATAGAATAAAAGATATTCCTTGCCCCAAGCAGCTTAGAAACCAAGGCCCCCATCCTGCAACTAGCTGGATGCAGGCAAATCCTCATGCCCATTTTAGTGGGGCTTCGCCCAGGCACTGAGGCGTATGTGGAATTAATTGAAGGATTGGATCCCAGCTATACGACAAGTGGATGTACAGACAGTCTCTCTGATCCTGCAAATGACCCCCCACATGCATGTAAGTCATCTCACTGACTTCCTTGGCACTACTCACATGTGAAAAGCCACTCAAGAGTGCAGGTGTTGGCTTTCAACCTTGCTATCATAATTCTTTTTCATTGAAAAAAACATTAAATTCGTCTCTGAAATATCAAATCAACCCAAATCCACGTAGCCCATTGTGGGTGACTGCAATCCATGCTTTCCCCTCCAAACGACTGCACCTAACACTGTTATCTCCTTCAGTGTTTAGTGCTCTGTCTCAAAAATGAACAGAACCTGTTCAACACCTGCAAGGACTTTTGTGACAGGTTATCCCCCACTCCGGGATGCCACTTGATATACTGGGGTATGACTGAGCCCACCTGTTCCACCAGTCTGGGCTCCCTCACCCAGGCCCTCAAGCCTCCCCCAGCACACACACACACATGCAGAAAGACACGGGCACTGAAATCAGCTATGCATGGGAAGAATCAGCTAGGGGATTGCCCAGCATTCAAGTGCAAACCCCTTCTGGGGCACAAACCCAAAATTATATTGTCTTGAACTGCACAGAAAACGGTACAGTATAAGCTCTTGAAATTCGCTCCCTCCCTCAATGTGGAGGGAGTTATGCACGGCTTCCCCCCCCCCCCCCGCCCCCCGTTATGAATTTCACAAACTGGGTTTTAGAATAAACAATATAAATTTATTAACTACAAAAGGTAGATTTTAAGCAATTATAAGGGATAGCAAACAGATCAAAATAGATTACTGAGCAAATAAAGCAAACACAAACTAAGCTTAATACACTAAAGAAACTGGCTACAGATAGTAATTTTTCATCCTAAATGTTGCTTAGTTGCAGAGGTTCTTGAAGGCAAGCTGATTTTGCTTGCCAGTTAAAACTCCAGGTATTTCTTTCAGCTCTTCTCCCTCCTCCCAATCCTTGTTTCTTAGATGTTCTTGGCAGTTATCCTGGATGAGAGTTCAGTGAAGAACCAACCCTGATTACTTCACTTCCCTGCCTTAAATAGGATTTACATATGATGTCAATCCTTTGCCTCACAGTATGATTTCCCCCACTCAGTGGAAAAATACTAGTAGTCAAAGATGGAATCCAGTACCAGGTGACATGATCACATGACCCTGCAGTGTCAAAGCAGCCATGAGTAAAAGGCTGTTTGAAGCATCCCAGGAAGCTCCTCAGGAAGGTGGGAGATTAGCAACTTCAAAGTCCTATTGTTCTCCCTAATGGCCCATCCAGGCTGATTGCCTACAGTCTGGTGGGTGTTCCCAGATGTAAATACAGTTGTAATTGTTACATAGTCAATATTCCTAACATTAGATACTAAAATGATACATGCATACAAATAGGATAATCATATTCAGTAAATCATAACCTTTCCAATGATATCTCACATGACCCATCTTGCATAGAACTTATCTTAGTTATGCCATATTCATATCATAAGCATATTTCTGTGAAGAATATGGGGCATAGTGTCACATGTTTCCTTCCCATCTCATTCTCTTGCCGATGTTTGATCCTAAACCAGTGGTACACAGTGATTATGGGCCTGAGCCAAAGCCTAGTGAAATCAATGGGAGGCTTTCCATTAAATTCAATGGGCTTTAGATCAAGTCCTTTCTCTGGAAAACTGAACATAAGCAGATCATATTTTGTGATATCTATCACAGTGGCACAGTATGGTCTCAATCCTGTACTCCTTACTTGGGAAAACTCCCATTGATTTCTATGGGAGTTTTCGCTGACTAAAGACTTAACGATAAGGTAATGAGAAGCACTGAGCATATGCTGCCCTCTCTATTAGATCCTGTCATCATACTACCTCTGATATGCTTCTGCAAAGTGACTGTCTATAGCAATCTGTGCTTGCAGCAGCACTGCTGCCCTTAGAGCGCTTCACTTAACAAAACAGCTTGACACTGCAAGTGAACGATTCTGAAACTAGACCATCGTTTGATTGCATCTTCCTGGGTATTTCAGAAATCCTGAAAAGCTTGTGTCCTTGACTGCCAGCAAATAAAATTAATGTCTGAAATAGGTTTATGTTAGGAAAAAATACTGAATTCTGTTAGAGCTATTGCATCAAGATGCTGAAAACAGTAGGTTAATGCAGCTAACTCGTATATGGGGGATTTGACAGGTAATCTCTCTCAGTCTAAAAGAACAGTTTGGGATTTAATTGAATAGGGTTTTGTGACATCATGTGTTACATGCCTTGTGTTTACATGTATTATTAACAAACTATGGGTCAAATCTTGAAGCTCTTCTTTCAGCAAAACTCCCATTGACTCTAGGACTTTAGGATTTGGGCTCACATAGACTAAAAAGGAATTCTAAAAAGAAAAAATAATAAGATTAAATGGCAGGGGGGAAAAATCGAGAGGTTTTTAAACTGTTCATTTTTCAGATTATATAAGAATTTGCATTTCAATGAGCTGACATCGCAGAGAAGCAATCAGAGCTCTGAGTCATAAAAGAACCTCTCAGTCATACAGTGAAATAATTACAAAAATATTCCAGGCATATTAACATAACTCGGCTCAGTGGGTCAAGCTCTCCACCGTCTACCATACAAATGGGGGAGAGAAAAAGCAATGAACTGCAATGCAGTAATTCAATGTCCAGGGATCACCAAGCCCTTTCTCCTCCCCACCTCAGGTGTTCGCTATGGGATGGAACTCTTGAAGGTAAATGACTCTCTGACCAAAGAGAGACACCGTTCTCCAAATGGAGACGGATGGCAGGAGAGAGATCATTTGATCGTTACCTGTTAGGTTCATTCCCTCTGGGGCACTTGGCATTGGCCACTGTCAGTAGACGGGATAGTGGGCTAGATGGACCCTGGGTCTGACCCGGTACGGCTGTTCTTATGCTCTTATGTTCTAAATGGATTGATCTGCAGTAGCAGTCAATAGTTTGGAGAGAAGTCTGGTTTATTTGCATAAGGGATCCTGTGTGAACCATTGAATTAGATAGTAGCAGGCTCTAATTTAAGCCATCTGAGGGGTGTACCAGAAACCCCCACCAAACTTCAGCAGAGCTGGAAGAGTAGGAAGAAAAGCAGCAGCGATGTGCTAAAAGAGAAAGCCAGCGGGGGCTTGCCATGACAGAAAGGGGCTAGGGAATTAGCAGCTGAGAAGTCACTAGGAGCTGGGAATGCCTCAGGTCAGCAGAGTCCACCTAGGAACATCATGGACAGCTGAGAGCAGAAATACTTGATGTGTACATGCAATTATGCTCACAAATCAGTGACTAGATCTGCAGCTGGATCTACATGGTGCACTGCTGCCCACTGAAGTTAGCAGGGCCCCACTCAGGGAGGCAGCCAGGGGGCAGATGCAGCTTCAGGATCTAGCCCATGGGTGCATGTTTGCAGATTGGCCCCACAAAGCAGAGTGCTGTCTTTGACTAAGACTTTTTAAAACCCACACTTAATATTGCCAGATCCAAGCATTCAAAAATCCTGAGTTCGGCTTCAAATAATCATGAGAGTGGCTTAAAAATCATAATATTTTAAAAACCATGATGTGCTGGTTTCTTTTGATGAGTCTTTTCATTTCTGAGCTTTTAGGCACTTGGTTCACAGTGTCAGGCTTCTCATGCGGCCATAAGGGCAAAAAACTTACCTTTTTAACAAAATAAAAGCTGAGATCCTCCCATAACAACTGACCTCCACAATCTGAGGCTTTCAGAATGCCACCAAATATCCCAACTCTTGTAAAAGGAATGAAACACATCAGGTTTATCAGTACTTCAGCGAATTCCCATTTTCTGTTTGTGATCTGGGATTTAAACATGGCTTGGTTTACATGGACTGAGTGTGAAGCACTCAACACATGCCATGAAATATCACCTATCAACAGAGTTGTAGTAGGGACCAGTGCAGTGCTGCTGAAAAAATAGAGGGGTTTTGCTTTGTTTTTTAATAACCGGAGAGTGAAACAGATAGCGATCTTTACCGCATTATTAATACTATCATTCTCGCTGAGTCTGAAACTACAGGTATTATAATCTGTCAAGTTGAACATGGTAAGTTAAATGAAGTGTTCAACACACTATCATGTCTGTCTTTCCATAGCCTCGGAACAGAAGCCAATTTAAATGGTGAAAATCCTTTTACAAGGAACGTTCTACACAATCACTGCACTGCCGAGCCTATTTGTCTTTCTGAACTTGTGCTGGTGCTCCTTGCATTAGCAGTTTAATCAGACTTCTTAATTAATAATATTTCATTTGCTAAGTACTTCCTATGCACATTAAGGGTCTGATTGTGCAGTTGCCGTCGGCCCTGAGGAGGGGGCAATGCATAGTTCCACTGTCCAAGGACCAGCCCAGGGATTCTCTGAGTCACAGTTCACTCCGTTGGCTGCAGGGAATTGTGTTAGCCCAGCTGCACTGGTTGGTGTTTGTGGGGGAGGAAGTGATGTCAAAGCTCCTCCCACTCACCACTACTGTCTGCCCATTTTATACTTACCTGCATGGAACTGAGAGTAGTAGACACATGGAGGTTACTGTCCTCCCACATGGTAACCTGTGAGGGCGGTAGCCCTCGCAGGGGAATGAGGGGTCACCTTAAACATGAATGACTGGAACAAGCCACAGTCTTGCCCTGTAGCATTACTTCCTGCATATCTGAATCCATGGTGTTTTCACCTTATTATCATGTGTCTCTATTTTGAGTTTTGCTTTCACTTACTAGGTTTGCATTATAAAAATGTGACCAAAACACAAGGCTTTATCTGGATCAATGAGCCAGATCCTCAGTTGATGTAATCAGTCTAACACTGTTGTGGCCCACTATCTGACCTCTCTTCATGCAGGCTTAGTTTTCATTAATTGTTCTGTTTTCCTTAACGGTTTAAACTTCTTGAAGCTGCATATGTTAACTGGAAGGCTTGGTAATTTTACAAATGGGATGGTCTCTTAAACTAAAGTGTTTGCTTGCTTTTTTCCTAGCTTCTGACTAATAATAAGTCATATATTTATGTTTGCAACTAGTCATTTAATTGCAGACTAGCGAGGTGGAGCAGAATTGGAAAGTGAGGTTTTATTTTATGTCTCTTAAAAGCTGAACACTCCACTTCCTATTTTCTTATCAAGTTTTCAGTTTCATATGCATAATCATTTGAAATGTAGCAATTATATAACATCATGGTTTGAACTACTTGGTAGAAAACTATGTGCCATATTTTTTAAAGTGCCTAGAAGTACTTGTAAATGCAAGCTCTCTCACTTTATTTCTGGCTGCACGCTTTCTTGAATATAAACCAGAATATTCAATCAGTCATAGAACATGCTTTTAATTTTTCCCTCTTCAGGTTTTGCATGCTTAGAAATTTGTATTGGGAAATAGTTGAAATCTACAATTGCCTGAACAGACAATACTATGCTAAATATATAATAAGAACGTAAAGGCAGAACTGTACTATTGCAAATGTTGTAATTTGTTCCACAGAAGTGATCGCATGTATCTTAATGAGCAGTCATGCATGTTATCTGAGTATTCAATCCCAGCCGCAACTCTCAGATCTCCTGCCTCTTGCTTACATTTTCAGTCACTAGATTGCTAAGTGTGTGAGGCCCCAATTCAGCAGAGTACTTGAAGACAAGAGGACTACTCGTGTGCTTAAAGTTATCCCCGTACTTAGGTCCCTTGCTGAATTGAGACCTAAGGGAGCATTTCTTTCTTTGGTGCTGCAGAAAACAGTCAGTCATTCTTCTAGTAAAAACATTCTCTTCCTCGGTAATTGCTTCCCTAAAACAATGGCTCTCAACCATTGTAGACTCTTTACCCCTTTCTGGAGTCTGATTTATCTTGTGAACCCCTCAAGTTTCACTTCACTTAAAAAATACCTGCTTATAAAATCAGACGTAAAAATACAAAAGTGTCACAGCCCACTGTTATTGAAAAATTGCTGACTTTCTTATTTTACCATGTAAATTATAAAATACATCAATTGCCATATACATATAGTACTTACATTTTAGTGTATAGCACAGGGATTGGCAACCTTTGGCACACAGACCATCAGGGAAATCTGCTGGCGGGCTGGGACAGTTTGTTTACCTGCAGCGTCCACAGATTTGGCAGATCGCAGCTCCCACTGGCCGTGGTTCGTCGCTCCAGGCCAATGGGGGCTGCAGGAAGCAGCAGCCAGCACATCCCTCAGCCCACGCCGCTTCCCACAGCCCCCATTGGCCTGGAACGGTGAACCATGGCCAGTGGGAGCTGTGATCCGCCGAACCTGCGGATGCTGCAGGTATACCAACTGTCTTGCCCCACCAGCGGATTTCCCTGATGGGCCGCATGCCAAAGATAGCCGATCCCTGGTATAGTATATAGAACAGTATAAACAAGTCATTGTGTCTATAAAATTTGTACTGACTTTGCTAGTGCTTTGTATGTAGCCTGTTGTAAAACTAGACAAATATCTAAATGAGCTGATGTACCCCCCCGGAAGACCTCTGCTTACCCCCAGGGGTACACGTATCCCTGGTTGAGAACCATTGCCCTAAAAGATGATTCTAACTAGTCTTTCTTTGGGCTATCTTTGTATAGCTGTTAATTTTAGTCTATGCAAATCAGGGTATCACTGTTTGTGTCATTTTGAAATTCAGATGATTTTGAAGAAGGGCCAATTTGCTGTCAGGGATTGCTGAAACACAGTATGCTTTGACAATGCCTCCTACATCAGGGAAATTTGAAGCACAGACCCAGATACACCAGTTCTCCCCAGAGCAGAGTTTGATGGAATCTGTGACTGCTTGGTTATACTAACTCTTCTGCATATTTGTCCCAGTGCATTGGCACAAAGAGCGAGGAGCAGGGTTGAGGATCTGGCCTTGTAGCTGTACAATCTTAGCACCACATTTTAACTTACATCTGCTATTCAAGATCAGGATTATTTTAATGAACTTTCATGTGGTTGTGATCAGTTTCTCCAGGTGTCCTTTCTCTCCCATGTGTATAGGTACTGGTGGAATTTACCGATATCTCCTATTCAGTCTCAGCCTGCTTTCTTTCTGCTTTGGGTTTTCTATGCAAATACAATTGTCCGCTCCATCTAATCTCTCGGGGTGCATCTACGCAGGGGAAAAAAACACCTGGCATGGCTGTGGCTGGCCCGGGTCAGCTGATTCAGGGTTCGGCTGCAGGGCTAAAAATCTCTGTGTGGACATTCAAGGGCCCTCCACCCTCACAGGCTGAGTCCCAGCACTCAGGCTCCAGCATGAATCCGAGTGTCTACATGCTGATCTTTCTACCCCGGAGCCCAAGCCCCACAAGACCAAGCCAGCTGACCAGGCGCAGCTCTATGTATTTTGCTGCCCCAAGCACAGCAGGCAGGTGGCACACCTGCGGGAGGTCCGCTGGTAATGAGGATTCGGTGGTGTTTCTATGGGACGTCCGCCGGTCCCGTGCCTTCAACGTACCCGACGTCGAATTGCTGCCAAAACTGCGGAACTGGCAGACCTCCCACAGAAACGCCGCCGAAGGCAGCCTGACTGCTGCCTTCACGGCAACCTGCAGGCCGCCCCCTGTGGCCTGCCACCCCAGGCACATGCTTGGTGTGCTGGTGCCTGGAGCCGCCCCTGCAGCTGACCCAGGCCACCCGTGGGTTTTTTATCCAGGTGTAGACATAGCTGAAGGCTTTTACTTAGCGCCTATCACAGTGCCAAATCCTTTTTATCTGCTTCCTCCTCCCTTGCAGACACAGTATGTACTTTCAATGCTGCTCAACCCCCTCAAAAGGAAGAATGTCAGAACCTGTCCTTCAGATGATTTCTTTGCTGCCCCAATGGTGATGGGAAATATTTCAAAATGTTGCTACACTGCCACCATTTTTCTTCAGTTCCCTCATAAATCCAGTGGACTTGGAAGAAGTAATTGCTCCATTTACTCCATACAACTTCTGTTACATGAGTATTCAGAAGGCAGGTCTATCAGGAGAGAAGGCACAAGATCTTTCATGATCAGCAGTTGGCGCAGCCTGAGTTTTCTGAGGCATATGGAAACATCTGGAGAAATCCTAGCCCCTTTGAAGTCAATGAGAGTTTTGCTATTTCACCCTGCACAGGCTCAGAGGCTTAACATAGTCATCCCCGTAGTAAAATTATATCATCTCCTTTACTAATCACATCCAAGCTTGTAACTGGATACCTTATCCTCACAAATGCTAGCACGTGAGTTATACAGTTATACAGTCTTACCCCTTTTTGTACATAGTTCTGAAACATGGTGGAATGACCAGAATCGCTGCGATATTGTAACATAGTTCATAAGCTGTCACTGGGAGGAGGAGTAGCACTATAGCCGGGGCAGCTCTAATTTTTTTGCCACCTCAAGCAGGCAGTCAGGCAGCCTTCAGTGGCTTGCCTGTGGGAGGTCCCCAGTCCCACGGATTTGGTGGCATGCCTGCGGGAGGTCCGCCAGTGCCGCGGCTTTAGCATACCAGCCGCTGAATTGCCGCCGAATCCGTGGGACCAGCAGACTTCCCACAGGCAAGCCACTGAAGGCTACCTGACTGCCTCCCTCACAGGGACTGGCAGGGCGCCTTCCACGGCTTGCTGCCCCAGGCACGCACTTGAAGTGCTGGTGCCTGGAGCCACCACTGACTATAGCATAAAGATTCTCTGTGTTCCAATAAGATAAGATGTCTTTATGGACAGAACTGTGCAGTGGAATCTATATCGATACAAGTCCCAGGTCATAAGAATACCACTATCCTAACAAGGTTATACTACTGACCTGTGAATAAGGAAAACATTATTGAGAGCACATTATGGTGGGTGAGCAAAGCTGCAAAAAATTAAAAAAAAAACTGTAGCCATGGGTAAATTCAATTACCCGTATATAATTTGGTCATACGTCACACGGGGACATAGAGAAGCAATTTCTCAAGCCCTCTGACAATCGATTATTGCTGAAACTAGCTATGGAGTGCCTAAGAGGAGAGGCTACTCTGGGGCAGATCCTTTGTAACACACAGAAGTTGGTTGAAGATGTAACTGTTGTTGAACCACTGAGGAACAGGGGCTACCATGAGCTATACTGTGCGTTCCATTTTTAAGCAGAACTCCCTAGTGCTTTAAAAACACCTGGAAAGATGTGAGGAGAGATTGACGTGAGTAGGGTAGTTTAGAGAATGGGCAGATCAGACAAGCCGGATAGAGATATATACAGTAATAGCTGGCATAGAGAAGGCACGTCAGGAGCTCCCATTCCCCCTTCTTCATAATACAAAACCAAAAGAGCCATCCAATGATGCTGAAAAGCAACAAATTTCAAGCTGATCAAAGGAATTTTTCTCTCCATAACACATAGGATTATCTCATCCTAATATTGCAGAACCTGTCCCATAGGGGAAAGGAGAGATGACCAGTCCAGGGGAGCATTTCATTCTACATCAGAGACCATGACCTGTGACAAACTGTAGCGGGCACAGAATACTTCTCCTAGTGCCTACTCCCTGCCCCACATTGCCCCCTTTGTGGCAAAGTGTTCCCAGTGTCAGGAGTAGCATCTGCCCTCCCAAGTGCAACTCTGGGCCCCCTTGCACAGTGTGCTCATGTCGCGCGGAGGTACTCTTTAGCCCATTTACCTATGCAACTCCTATGGAGTTAACCTATGGCATTTAACCCAATTAACCTGTGGAACTCCTTGCCACACATTACTATTGAGGATTGGGTAGCATTCAAAATAGGATTAGGGGATACTGCAAGACAGGCAATGAGATTATCCACCATGATATTAGATAGGCTAAAAATTGTAAGAGATTTAAAGCCTCCTGCTTCAGGGCATAAGCAACCACAAACTGAGAGGGGCGGGAGTGAGGAAAACACTTCCCCTAAGGGCAGGCTTTTCCACGATTGACCATTACAGGGTCACTTCCTTTGATGCATGTGGTCCAGGATCAGAGCCAGGATGCCAGACTAGATGGACAGCTGGTCTGGTCCAGAATGGCAGTTTCCATGTTCCTGTAGAGCCAGAGCAATCTTATATAATCTTTATTCCCTCAGACACGCGTAGTTATGATGCCATGTAACGATGTTGGAAAATCTCCTCAGAGTTATAGTCCAGGGTGGTATTACATAGTTTGTGTTGGTATCTATCATGGTTACACACAAGGGTGCCAGCCCTACTGACTCATAGTAGTACGGATTATTCATTTGCATTATGGTTGTAGGGTTAGGTACCAGGTTACAGCCAGGTTAATTAGATACCATGCAATAGACAACATACACAACAGGATGGTGCTGTCAATTGCATGACTTGAAGCGGTGTTCCTCACTGGCCAGAGAAACAGTGTCTCAGCTGTGATGGGAAATGGTTGTAGTTAGTGGAGTTCATGGTCTGTGGCACACAGGGCCTTTATCATCTGCCTCCACTGTAACCTCTTGCCAAGATTTTAGAAAAGAAGCAAGAGATTGCAGGTGGGGCTACCAGCAGTACAGGTGTGAAATTAATAGTAGAAATTAGTAGATCCCAGTGAGGTCGGAGATGAAATGTAGCATCTTGAGCCCACATGCCATATGAGTTAGCCCAAAGAGGTAGAGAAATACTCTGTCATCCTTTAGCACAGTGGTTCTCAAACTGGGAGGTCATGAGCTGTCAGCTTCCACCCAAAACCACGCTTTGCCTCCAGCATTCATAATAGTGCTAAATATATATAAAAAAATGTTTTTAATGTGAAAGGGGAGAGGGATCGCACTCAGAGGCTTGCTGTGTGAAAGGGGTCACCAGTACAAAAGTCTGAGAACCACTGCTTTAGTGTAACAGGACTGCTTCCTCTATGCCACTAGGCCAATGCACAGATACATCGTGGATAAATGATGGAGTCCCTGGAAAGAGCAAGGAGTTTGTGATAAACACTGAGCATGGGGGTATACATTTTCTACATCTAACGAGCTGCTGTAATAAACTCTGACTTAAACAGATCAACATCCAGAGCAGTAACATGATCCATAACAAGACTTCTGCATAATGATGGCATTAAAACTTAAAATCTGCTCCCTTTTCTGTTGACAGATCTTTCTGAGCCTCACACTGGAAATACCGAAGTCTGCAGTTAAAATAGAACTATGTTCAAGAAGTGGACTTTTGTCCTTATTTTCCTTGGCTAGAGGCTAAAGTGAGTACAGTGTGAAGCTATGATGCAATAGAGTAGGTTTCAGGAAAGAAAAGAACACTAGATGTTTATGCATAGATGCAAATATTACCAACAGAGCCTGCTGCAGAATAAATTGGAAGTTTATAGTGGGTTTTTGTCAAGAGGTTGCGTAATTGTTGGAAAGGCCATACACAGTTCAAATTCATGACTAAAATCTAGAAATGGCAGCTGCTGAAAAACTATAGATTTATACTAGTGAAAGCAGAAAAATACAAGAAAGATCTCGGCTGCTTCAGCTAGTTTCATGCTAAGAAATGGTGTCCGTACCGCTATCACTACTTTCGCCTCGTAGGTTTCTGGGTGAGTTGTATTAAGTGACTCCCACATTTTGGTCAGTGACCTGCATCCTTGGACATGGAGGGCCAGATTCTGCTTTCAGTTTAGTTGTTATAAAAGCTGGAGTAACTCGGTGGAATTCAGTGGAGTTACTTGTTTCTTGTATTCACAGCACTGTGTAACTGAGGGCAGAATTTCACTTATATTCTGGCCAGATTCTCCCCTTTATCTGAGCACTGCTCAGGGCAACTGAATGGAGAAGATGAGCCAGTTACTGGTCTGTAATTCTTTGGGTCTGTCTACACTGGCCCTAGCCCTAGGGTAAGTTAAAACAGTCATGAGACCACTCTAAGTTATGCTACTGGGATAGAAAATTTATATAGCAGAGTCCTGATCTGCTGCACCCCAAAATTCCCATTCCTTTCCCAACCATCCCCTACATCAGGGTGTTGCAGCTAGCACAGAGCCAGCAGTGAATTTTCCCCCACCAGGAGAATTCGCTGCTGGCCACCTACATCTAAACTCCAGCCCCTTTGCCGCACCTGAGCAGAAATGAGAATATGGCCCTCTGTTTTAGGTATTTGTAAGTCATCTGCGATATCTAAACATCGAACAACAATTAAAGTTAGCAGAACTGAGCACAAAGTGGACTCCACTCTCTCTATGTTCCTGACAGGGTTTGCTTTTTCACCCCTGTCTTTTTTAACTCTTCTTTTGTAATTCCATGGGAGAAGATGCCTAACTGGTGCAAAACCTTACAGAAGAGGTAGGTTTGATATGTAAATCTGAATATTGTCAGGCTCCAGTTCAGTTTGGTCTCCTCTGGGATGGTGTTCTGCAGAGCTGGCTGCATCAGAGAATGCTCTGCCCCTTTACCTGGGAGAGTGAACAGGATTAATCTTGTTTAACAGGAGCATTTCTGTGGCATGCAGTTGTCATGTTATGTCATTCATGGGTAGGAAGTCTCTGAGATAATCCAATCCTGACCCATTAAAGGACCTATAGATTGGGATTAGGATTTTAAATCTGATCCAAAAAGGATCCAGGAACCAACTGAGGTTGCAGAACACTGATGTGTGATGCAATGTGTTTCCGTTAGCCTCTGTGGATCAGTAAGTGCTGCAGGAGTTGTATCTTCTATACAAGGTGATGGTTAATCCAGGGTGAGTTAGCTGTAGTAATGTAATTTGGAGATGAGAAACGCTTGGATCTGTGGCAAGATCTTTGTCTGAGAGAAAGGGGTGTGGTCTCCTGGCCAGCAGGAGATGACAGAAAGTTCTCCTCATTGCAGTTGCAATGTGTCCAGAGCAGCGAAGAGTCCAGCATGCCCCTGACCTAAATGTGACTGTTGTGTCCTCTCAAAGGCCTTCTTTTTTCACCCTCTAAGTTAAATGTGCTGACGGTAGTGGCTAGGTTGTACAAGCCAACTGAGCTGAGAGCAGCGCCGGCTCCAGGCACCAGCTCAGCAAGCTGGTGCTTGGGGCGGCAGATTCCAAGGGGCAGCACTCCGCCCAATCTTTTCTTTTTTTTTTTGCGCTTTGCCGCTTCTGCCGCCCCTGCAGGTTTTTTCTTTTGGTTTGCTGCTCCTGCCGCCCTGTAGAGGGCAGTGGCGCGGAGGAAGGGAGCTGCTGGGAGCGGTGCCAGGTCTGCAGAAAGCCTGGCACGGCAGCCTGCATCCTTCCCTGCCCGCCCACCGGAGTGGCGCGGAGCTCTCCCGGCAGGCGGCACGGCGAGAGGGGCCGCATGGTGAGCGCCCCACTTATGGAAGCCCTGGCCGCTCCCCATCTCTTCCCCCCTCCCCCCGCTAGCTGAGGTGTGCACTCTGCTGCCCAGGTGTCTGCAGGGCTGGGAGTCCCCCTGCACCCACTTCCCTGCAGCTATTTTTTTTCTTTTTGGTTTTTTGTTTTTTCTTCCCTTCGCCGCCCTGGCCGGCTGGGCGGTTTGTTTTGCGCCCCCTTCGCCGCTGCAGCCGGCAGGTTTTACGCCCCCCACCACCCACCCTCGTTGCTTCGACTGGCTGTCAGATTTCACACACACCCCCTTCACTGCTCTGGCTGGCAGGTTCCCCCCCACCCCCTTGTTGCTCTGACCAGCCGGCAAGTTTCCCACCCCCCGCTTTGCTGCTCCAGCCCCCGCGCAGGGTTTTTCTTTTTTTTTTTTTGCGCTTGGGGCAGCAAAAAAGCCAGAGCCGGCCCTGGCTGAGAGCAGCACACAACCTTTTACTTACTGGGTGGAGCTGGTACAGTGGCATCTGTAACCTCAGAAGTCTGAAAATCCAGATTCCAAAAATCACCATCCTCGTGGCAGTGTGTAGAACATATAATTAGACCAGTCAAGACTACCTCTGTTGAAACAGTTCTCGCAGCTTCTTGTTAGTTCTGATAAGAGGGATATTGCTACTTCTGCCCTGATTACTCTAACAGTCTTCTTAGTAGTTGTTGTGTGTATAGCAATTCCCACTGAACATGCTGTTCGTAACAGGAAGGGACTAAGAGCACTGGCTACAGCTGGGCGCAGTGCTGGCAGATGTTCTGCAAGGTTCCCTCTCTTTCCCAGTGTTCACTAGGGACTAGGATGAGGCCACCTAACTCATTGCCATTTGTGATCTGCTACAGTTTTAATCCATAGGCAAACCTGTGAGCACCCCCGTGGGGATTTATACACCGAGCTCCATTAACGTTCATGAGCTGAGCTGTGACTTTGAGGAACGACCTTTCCCACTGCCCGCAGGGGGCTCCCATGTGTGCAAGGGAAGCATATCTGCTGTTCTGTGCTTTCAAGGGTGTCAGTGTTTGCCTTTTTGTAACCCATTAGCTCTCCCTCAGACACCACCCAGTGAACTATGTATCCCTTCCCTTTCTGCTCTCCTTACACTGCAGAGGACTCGTGGAGGGACTAGCCCTTGTGCTCCAGAGAGAACAGAGGTTGCAGGAGTATCTGGAGACAGCAGTGGCTCTTTCTCAACGTCACACCCTTTGAGCAACAGGGCACAGTCTGGCTGTTCATGAGACAAATGCTTAAACCCAGGCACACTGAGATGAAGCTGTATCCTTGCAAGTGTGCTGGGATACCTGGCTTTGCCTCTGGACTCTCAAATGCAGCCCTGCACTGGACATGCGGTAAACCAGTTCAGTGCAACCCACCTGAACGCCCAGTGGCCTGGACTACAAAATCAGGACTTTGCACATAAAAGGCCAGGGCCTCCAATAGCTGAAGAATGGGCACCTCTAACTGATGGATTGATATCAATATGTCAGCACCTTGGCAATATATCATGTTTCCATAGCACTGTATTGAAATACTTTGCCATAAACTTACCAGGCATTGTCTCCAGGGTCTTTCCCTAATATCAGATTGCAATCATCTTGATATCTTAACATAGTTTCAATAGACTTGCATCAAAATCATTTTGCCATCATCTTGACATAGTAATGTAGTCTCTAGTGACTGCAGTGACATTATTTTGCCATCATCTCAGTATAAGCCATTAGAGCGCTGTGGTCCCCATGCTCTGGCATTACCTAGTGTCTTGCCTCGATGTATCATTTTCATAAACTTGCACTGAAATTAGTGAGACAGTAGTGATCTTCAGTCTCAACAGGTGTGCAGAGGAGTCCCTAACAAACCAGGAAGGATCCTGTTGGAGTATACCAAGGAGCTATTTTTTCAACTTAAACATTTCATATTTTTCACATTTTTACTCAAAACGGACCAAATGTTTAATTTGTATGAAACTGCCAGGAAAATTTTCACTTAGAAGATAAATTATGTGTTAATCAGTGGTTGCAAGAACCGTTCAGAATTGGTTCCAAATGATGCTTGTTCGACTCTCCATAATTAAAGACAACACACACAGCTTAAAAATATTTTGGGGGTGTGGAGGGGTGGGATGGAATATCCTGTATTGCATTGCAACCCAATGCAGTTTGAAACAGCCATAGTACTAAATCCTTGTGTTTATGGATAGATAAACAGCTCATTCTGAATGGTACCAGGTCTGCACTGTAATGATCTTAGGCCCTGATCCTGCAAACATGAGTCATTTGGCATGTATTATTAGTCCTGTTGGGTTTGTCCTGAATAGAAAACAGGTGGACTTTAAACTCAGCCACTTTTCCTGGTCAAGACAAACCCACTGGCTTCAATGGAACAGCTCATGTGAGTAAAGTTGTGTGTGTGTATAAGTGCTCGAAGGATCAAGAGCCTTAGGGCCAGGTCTGAAGCCAACGGATGTCTTTCCATTGATTTCAGTGGGCCTTAGATCACGCCCTGAGCGAACTTCTAGTATTCTGAAACAAGAAGAGGCATTAAGCTTGGTGAGTTAGTCAACGGGCAAAGGTAAGCTCCTGGCAGTCCTATAAGTATTGCAGCTTAAAACGTAAAAGTAGAAAGTCATGTCTGCTGGGCTTCCACTTTCTTTAAACCTTGGGAATTCATGAAATCAGAGGGGCAGGGAGTTTTCTCATTGACACAGTTGGATAGTCATCTGACACTTCAGCTAATGCTGAATAGTGATTCATTTCTGCATTTTCAGGAAACTTGATGCAAGCTGCAGCGACCTAAGTAGGTGGTCGGCCCTAGTCCCCAGTGTCTTGGTTTCCTCCTTTCTGTATTGTAACTGTCTCATTTTTACTTTTTTAGTAAACCACAATTTCTGAAAAACCACTGACTGAAATTAAACATCCCAGGAAGTATAAATCCTCTAACATGCCTTCCAAGGAGGCCATCAGATTATAAGCATAACACTGAAATGAAAATTGGATTTGTTTGCAATATTTCTTAATCAGAAAAATTCACTCATGTCTTGATTTATTTCTGCTCTTGATGTTGCTACATCTTTCTTGTGAAAAATGTAACAAGATTTTTTAAGCTTCATGATTTAAAACATGTAATCATATTTAATATTAAAATATTGATCTCTGCAATATTCTTTGACTTGATTGGCTACCCAGTAATTTGTCCTCATTCACAGCTTTCTCAATATATATTTGGAAAAAGAGGAGGAATGCCACACAAATTTGAATCTGGAATACCTAAGTCTAAAATACTACTGTATATTCAACCACAGACATTCAAATACTAAGATGACCAGTTGCTTCATTCTGATACTGTTGCAAAAACAACCAAATGCACAAAACAGAGTCAGCGTTTAAAAGAAATTGTAACAAGGAATGAGATCATGTTGAATCATTTTTGTACCAAACTCAAGATTATCTCATGGTCCTTCCAAGAGGCCATATTAAATCTTTATTAGCACCCAAATAACACTGAAATCAATCAGGCCATTCATATATCAACATCTGCTGAGCTCCAGATGAATTTAACTTTGTACCTCTCTGTATTGGCAAACAAATAATTATTTTCTCTCTCTGTTTTATTCCCACATGCACACACTGGACCAATCCTGGTGCCAATAAGTCCAATGACAAATCTCTCATTGACTTTAACTGGAGGGAGCTTACTTTAATGGAGGCTATTTAGTTAGTTTTCTCAGAAGCTACCTAGTAACCTTGTAAGCATGCCCTCCATCATAAATGCGATGTATTTTTTATGGAGCGCTGGTGAGTCACGTGGGCTTGAAGAAGAGCTGCTGATAGAAAAGCAACTGCTGCCACCAGGATCAGAAACAAGCCTCCACTTCTCCGTTGCCAATAGTGGGAGGAACTTAGCTTCATAAAGCAGCCAACAGGAAGCCTAGCAGCTGATAGCATGAGCTGAGTGGGATAAGCAAGAGAAAAGGGAGTGGGTACCCTGGCCTCCTAGTTTATGAGTGAGGGGGCATCTGGACTACCGAAAATGGGTTCCCTAGGGAAGAGACAGCAGGAGCAGATAAGAGGGGGAAAGAGAGCAGGTGACCAGGAGAGGGAGCAGGAGCAGAAGCAGAAGCAGAAGCAGAGAGAAAGTAGGGGAGTCATTGTTTTTAAACAAAGACGGGTTGACAAAGGTAAGTGCAATGTTCTAATGGCCATTATTCGGCCATTGTGGAATGCCTGCCTCTCCGACAGGAGAGGAGCTGTTAGAGGGCGTTTCCATGAGAAGATCTCTCTCTGGAGGAGTGGTCCCTGCTATGGGAAACTGTAGTGCAGTGGCTCTCAACCTTTCCAGACTACTGTACCCCTTTCAGGAGTCTGATTTGTCTTGCGTACCCCAAGGTACACCTCACTTAAAAACTGCCTGCCAAAAAATCAGACATAAAAATACATAAGTGTCATAGCACACTAGTACTGAAAAATTGCTTTCTGTTTCTTACCATATAATTATAAAATAAATCAATGGAATATAAATATTGTACTTACCTTTCAGTGTATAGTATATACAGCAATATAAACAAGCCATTGTCCATATGAAATTTTAGTTTGTACTGACTTTGCTAGTGCTTTTCTCATAGCCTGTTGTAAAACTAGGCAAATATTTAGATGAGTTGATGGTACCCCCTGGAAGACCTCCGTATAGCCCCTGGGGTACGTGTGCCCCTGGTGGAGAACCACTGCTGTAGTACAATGGACGTGGCTGCCAGAGTGGAGGGGACACATTGCAGTGGGGTACTGGTATTTTATTTTAAAATACTTTCCTATGTGTTTCTGGCAGTGCCATAATTAACTAGGAGGAAACAAACTGTGAACCCCTTTCTCCTGGTGAGCAGTGACTGGCATGAATAGTTTCATTGAAGTCAGTGGGACTATTTGTGTGAGGAATTGCTCAGCAGTGAGAGAAAGGGGCTTTTTATGTGGCCCAGAAAGCTGAAGTTGGTGCAGATCATTCAGAACGCCTGCAGGATTTCACTCCCATCTTTCATTTTTTTAAAATAATATAGATGTTTTTTAATTTATGGTAAGGTCCTTGGAGCCGGCAACTCATAGGCACTGCTTCGCCTCTCCTTGGATTAACCTAGGTAGCTATCTCCATGAGCAGCTGCTGCTACCCTGTTGCTGTTGGTTTTGAATCCTGCAGCACCAGCTAGGTCAATCAATCACCACAATCAGCCCTGGCGTTGGGACACAAAATAACAATGGGGCGGAGAGTAGGGGGGAGCACTGGAACACAGCAAAGGGATGGGTGGCACTGTGAAATCAAGAGCAGACACATCCTGCCAGGGGCTCTGTCAGCTCGTTCTTCCATGCTGGATCAGGCGTTTTTTATTTTATTTTTATTTATTTTACTGCGGTGAATTTGAGAAACTAGGCCAGATATGCCAGCAAATCCTTTACTCCCACTACAAAATATTGCCTGAATCCTCTCTGCCTCTTAAATACAGTCCAGACCTACTTGGAGTGCACGTCTGTTGCAGGGGAAGGGGAAAGGGCTCTGACAAAATGCCCATCTCTTCTGAAAGTTTCCTTGCAAATGAAGAGTAGCAGTGGGGGCATGCTAGGGACGCTGTACATTTGTCTTGCCGCTACTCCAGGCAGGCTAAGCCTGAGTATGAGCCCAGCAGATTATTAATTATTATTATTATTATTACAGTGGTGTCCAGTTACTTTGTATAAAGTGGGAACCACTAACTTTCCTAGATATATGGATATTCGGAAGCCATGCCGCTTCAGAGGATGCAAGGTGGAGCCAACTTGGTCCATGAGCTAAATGTTCAGGATTCCAGGGTCCAATCTCAGTTGAAAACTTGGACACAGAGATGTGTCTTGCAATGTGTTCTAATATGGCCAGGTTTGGGTTTAAATATGTTTGGGCAGAAATGAATTCCTGGATGGCTCCTGATAATGCCCTGCCCCTACTTTCTAAGAGCTTTCCCCACAGATAATTTAAACATTCTCCATAAGCACAGGCGGTGTGGAGGGTTAGAGAGGGACATGACAATCTTTGAGCTACCTTGGATCTAGATCACTTAAGGCTTCATCAGCAGAGACCACCAGCACCTTCAGTTTTACTGTGAAATGAACTGGCAGCCAATGCAGCGTGTGGAGTACAGGCAAAATATGGTGCCACCAGTTAGACCTACTCCAAAGCGGGGGCAGCGACATTCTGCAGCAAACGAAGCTTCCAGTCAGTTTCAAAATCAGTCCCAGATTGAGCAAATTGCAAACATCAACCCTAGAGATAATAAAAAGGTGGACAGTTGTCCTGAGATGTGCACCTGTGATATAGAAGAAGGCTGCTGGTTTATTCTCGAATTCAGCAAAGCCCTTAAACATATACTAAACTTTAAATATGAGTAGTTCCACAGAAGTCAGTGAAACTATTCATATGCTTAAAGTTAAGCACATACATAAATGCACTGCTGAATCAGAAACTAAATGTGAGCCTGTAGAGTGTATAAGCAGGGATGACTCTGTTAGACCTTTACATTGCAAAATCCTTTGTCAAGAAGCAGGCAGACAACCGCCATCAAGGGGATGATTAAAACTTCCTGGGCCTAATTGTCCTCTCTACTACACCAATAGAAATGAGGAGTAACTCCAATCATGTCCTGAGTCTTTTCTCATTTGCCCGCGTGTCAATCCAGAGTAATTCCACTCACTTCCATGGAGTTACTCCCAATTTACACCCATACAGATGAGAGCAGAAGTTAGCTTTGTGCAGAACAGGTGCAAATGGGAGGAAAATCAGGATTTTGTTGCTTTGGTGGCTGCTGTCTGGGATAGCTAATACTGTGGCAATAAAATATGGTCTCCTGGCATAGAACAGTTCATCTCTGAGCATTTTGGACTCCTTCACTGTACGTCCCTTGTTACTATTGACAGATTTAATTAGATACAGGTTTTTAAAATTCCTGCTGTAAAATAGAATAAAATAAAAATGTTCTGCAGTGAAATCTAAACCCGGCCGGGACATGCATCTGAGCAGAATGGGCCATGCATTTTGTGCCACAGCAAGCCAGCAGAATGTGAGGTACAAAAAGTCGTCTTTTGAGGTTTTATTTTTTGTGATGACTGGCTTCTAGCCCACACATTTCTTGAATACACAATAGGGAGTTGGGCAAGACTGCAGAAATAAATTTTATTAACGCATAACTGCTGCAGCACCAGACAGAATAATCTCCTTTAGTCTCCTCTGGCTGGCAGAGTCCTCTTTGTATCAGGTCAAGTCAATTAGCAGTATAATGTATGACAGGTTTTATTTAAAAAGGGTTTAATTAAAGTTTTGATACAATGCTCATACAAACCAACAATCTGTCTTTTAGGGATATGTATTATCTAGAAATTGATTTTACCTTGAACACTAATTTATAGGCTGTCCCCTTTAATAAGTATAATTCCTTGGGAGATATTAAAAAGTGTAATTCCTTGGGAGATATTAAAGTCCCCCTGCCCCAAATAATTTAGGTGCTGATTCAGCAAAGCACTTAAATGTCATTGACTTCAGTGGGACTATTCGGGTCCATAAATAAAGCAAGTGCTTAAGTTGTTCTGCTGAATCAGGACCTCACTCTGTAAAATATGCCACAATTTCATACACCATTCAATTCTCCCATGTCTTTCTCTAATGCCCAATGCTTTTTTTTTTAAATATGTTGCTCATCCTTTTAATATCTAATATGGACAGGCAAAGCTAGGAGCACAGAATTGCACTAGAAAAAAATTACTTTTCCCTGGTTATAGTCTCTTCTTAATTCTCACGTGGCAGTAAAATAGTGTAGATTGTTACCTGTTGAGAAAATCTTTCCCAAAATATTGATGGCAATGATCTTTTCTCATTAGATATAAGGGGCCAGGTCCTCAACTGATATAATGAGCATAGCATTGTTGATTTCACTGGAGGTACACTGAGGATGGTTTGCCCCAAGGAGTTTATTTAAGTGTTATGAACACTAGATTTCCTTACTGAAAACTCTCTCTATTACTCAGACACCCCTATGTCCTTTATCAATTGCTAGCCCATAAATATGTATTACATATTCACTCTGAGCCTTTCCCTTCCTCCAGCTCCCTTATTCTACATTTCAGGATTATTTATAATTTATCGTTATTATATTTATATGTATTATTTTTTAATTCGCATGCTGTATAATTTAGAATGGGAAATGGATGGATAGAAAGGATTTTTATGTGGAAAAGATTCCAGGTGTTTTGTGGCTCTCCGCTGAGTAGTGTGGTTATGTGACATCAAACCCTCTGGAAAATTGACCTGGTAGGGAAGGTAGGCAAATACGGTTCTATAATCAGCTTCGGCTTGAAAAGGAGACACCGCAGACCTTCCATACACACTTGTAATGTAAGCGGGAGCCAGGAAAGATAGAACCCTGAAAATGCAGCTGAGATGTGCAGGCTAGAAACACTCCCAGTATTCTGCAGCTGTAAGCAGCTTCTGGAAAAGAATCAGAAGCACCCATTTTATAGCTTATATCCGTGGACTTAGCACAATGGCCTGGAGTTACCAGAACTCTTTAATATGTGTCAGTTGTCTTTCTGTGGGATATTTGGGAAAGCTATAGGGTTTTGTTCCAACATTTGCTGCCAGATCAAAGCCCCTCACTTTTAAAACTCCAGGATACTTGAACCTTAGGGCCAGAATCTGTTTTGATTTATACCCCATGAGGTTTGCTCATTGGGTTCACCCGCATGCGGTAAATCTAGGCAGAATTTGACTTGTAAAATGCTATAAACTTAACAGAGTCTCATTAACGCTGCAACATTCAAATCCGTAAACAGTAGGGAAGGGTGAGCTTATGTTACTTAATGCTAAATCCATTTGAACAGTCTGAAAGTTCAACCCTAATTCAAAGATTATTGGGTTTGCAGTCCACTTAGATGAGCCTGACAGATGGGTCAGATAGTGGGCAGAGAGAGAGAGAGGAAAGACACATTAAAAAAAACCCTGAAAATAAATGGAGCAGACAGCAGAAGGATAAAATAAACCCAACCAAATACAGAGAGACTGAAGAAGGGAGCAGAAAAAAATTTGGAGAAATAAATTCAGTGGGGTGGATCCTTGGCAAATGACGTCAGAGGAGTTCTGGCACCAGATGAGGATCTACCCCATTGTATATACTGTATTAAGGGCCTCACTTGTGTCAACCTGGCTTTCTGGGGGGGAGGATGTCTGTCCCTAACATACAGCACTTTAGTGAGAAAAACAGGCTTGTTTGTTTTTCATTGAGTCATTGGACAAGCCCGGGGGGTTAAATTTCAAGACAGAAGGAATTCAAAGATTGAAATGATTTTGTGAACCCAATCTAACTGATTCACAGAACTTTCGAACTCTGTGAGGTTTACATAGGCCTAATACTCAGCCATCTCGCTCACTAAACACACAGACTCGGAGCCATAACATATTTTATAAAAGTCAAAAGAGCCTGTGATTTGTTATGTAAGCAACAGCACACACCAGAGTGAAATAAGGACCAGGTTCCGGTGTGTTGTGAGGCACAAGACGTTGGCTGTGCTCGTAACTGAGGTTACGAGGCTAAGGGAGGTCGGACCCGTGCAATTAAACTGAAATATTTTCACTGATTGAAATTCTCACCAGCCAGTCAAGAGGCATGTTTTTTTACTTGCCATTTTACAAGTATAAGTCTATGTGTGACCATGTTGTTCACCATACACAGGATTAGGAGACAGTCCGAATTAAGGATTCAGCTACATTTTTCCTGGCTTTTTGTGTGTAGAATCTTGTAAACATAAGCACTGAAGAAAAGGGAAGGCCACTGCTAGGTGTAGTGTATATCAACGCTCTATGCTAGGCAAGCTATGGTTTGATTCTGAAAGGTGCTGAGCACTCTAGCCCTGATCCAGCAAAGCACTTGCTTAACTGTAAAGTCCCATGGACTTCAAGGAGACTGCTCACATAGTAAAAATTAAGCTCGTGGCTAAACGCTATGCTGGATCTGGGGATGAGGGCTCACTTCAGCACCTCACAGGATCGAGACCAGAATTTCAAGGCAGACTTAAGCCCAGGCCTCCAAGTGAAGGAGCTTAATAATTAATCCTGTCCATTACCCACCCTTTCCTTCCCTCTCCCCCCTCGCCCAATTTTAATGAAAATAAGAACTAAATGCATTTGGCCCTCCTATAAGAATCCATTTAATGTCAAAATGGGTCCCACAGAGCTTTTTACCAGATGCTTTCAAGCTCTCTTTCTCAGCCAAAGTAACCATGCAGTATAGAATACAAACAACATTATTGCTGAAAGGGAAAAAAAAAGAGGTAATTATTGGAATGAGAATTAAAGTATTTGTCAATGAGTTAAGCTAGTGTCTATCATCCTCTAACATTTGGACTGATCTCCCTCTGAAAAAAATGTATTGAGGTCAACACACAAACTTCCTCTGTTTCCTGGAATTCTTACATTTTTTCACTATGAAAACATGATTTGTGTGTGTGTAAATGCAATGAGAGAGGCGGACGGATACAGGCCAGGAGTCCCCCTCCCCCATCCAGTCCTGGGAGAATGCCTAAAGCATGAGCTCAGCTGTTCAGGCTCCATGCGTGGTGTCATATACTTCCACAAGCAAATTCAGAGTGACATTAAGAAAAGAAGATATGGGGCCCTCGTCTCCAAAGGGTTCAGAATGTCCACAAGAAAATTCCTAAATAAACAGGTGTTTATTTGTTGAGTTATCCAACTGATACTCACTGAGAGGGTTGAAATTATGTGTAAAATCCTGGGGTTTTCTTTGATACATGAATAAATTTGTTTTCTCCTACGTTAGCTGCATGATTTGACAATATTCCAGGTATGTCCACATCTCTCTCTCTCTCACACACACACTCACTCACACACACTTGAAAATATTAGCTAACTATTAATCAAGTCCTTTAAAAATAAAGAGTTGAAGAAGGTTTGGAAACAAGCTCTCAGTACAAAGAATGTCTGCATGATGTGGTATGCTTCTTATAAACAGATTTTCAATGATTTGCATATGGCCACCTAAATATTTAATGTTTTTGCAGTTTAGGAACACAAGTTTGGAACTATGCTGTATGGACAATCTCTGATCATATTCACATCTGCTGGCTCTATTGGGCCAACTGGCGATGTGTTTCTTTTACAGTCCGATCCTGAAGCTCCCATGGAGCGGGGAGCACTCATTACTTCTCAGGATCAGGCCCTTAGTTTCATGATTCCTTGTGGAGATGCTGAGACTACAAAATGTGTTTGAGTTTTTAAAGCTATTATGGTGCTGGAGGTTCATTAAACAAGCTCCAGAAGCCTGAGAATGTTGTTCTCTGACACAAGGTTTCACAGCAGAATTGTATCAGTTCTCAAGCTGCTTTACAACCCCTTCTTTCTTTCCTCTTCCCCCTTCCCCCCTCCCCAGCCCACTATGTACAGGCTCCCAAACTCAGCTAAGCATTTCATGAGTGTGCAGGGCTGAATGCACATTCACAGGAAACAAAACCGTGAGATACTTTCAAAAATGCAGGCGCACAAAACGCCTCTAGACAGCTACAGGCAGGTGCAGAGCTTATGCTTCAAATTATTGTCCATGTTTTAAGCATGGGACGGAGACTTGCTCTGATGAGACTTTTCTCAAGGACTCCAGTAGAATGTTAACCAAGCCTTAACGTTAAAGAAGAGGAGCAGCTCTTCCCAGCGGGGTTGTAACTTTTTCTCTCTCCTCTTCACACTCTTTTGGGCTCATTCATTGCTCTGAGATGCGATAAAAAGCCAGCCATTTGTACAGCATTACATTGGCATAATAGAGAGGAGAACCAGGCCCTTGAAGCTAACTCAGAAGCAGGATCTGATGCCTTGCTGCATCTTTTTTTCACTAGGATTGCTACCTTTTGTTCCCCTACAAATGGAATTCCTCCCAAAACATATGCACTGAGCTTCACTATTGTCATGGACACCTGGGTCACGAGTCTTCTCTCGTCACATGAAAGTGTGAAATAACTGGCATTTATAGAATCTGCCACACAAAGAGCTCCACTGGCTGATTACAGACTACGAGCCCAATGGGAGATGAGAGTGGTTGGCACAGGAAGCCCTTAGCACCAGGCAGGATCAGGTCTTAATGACCCAATCCTGACAGGTACTAAGCACTCTAAATTCCCACTGATATCCATGGGAGTTGCAGGGGCTCAAAATCTCTCATATATATGGATCACTTCACTCATCAGTCAACAGCAGCCACCTCTGGACTGGAAGATAGTAAGCTCTGAAGAGCAACACTTCACAACCATTCAGTGTCTTCTGCGTCGGTACAGACAGTTGGCTCCTAGGCAAGACCAAACCTTGGCATGTGTCTTTTTTCTGTTTAAGGTGTTCAGGGCAAAGAGTCGTCTCCCTGATCCACCTTCATTGGATGTAACTGAATAGTTTTTGAATCCCTTTATGATGAAAAAATCAGTTACAGGATGAGGAGGAATAAAAAGCTAAGTTTTATTATTTCTATCTCTGAACACTTCTTGAAAGTGCTCTACAATTGTTGCACTGATCCTTATCTAAAGCTACACACAGACATAGGTGCTGGAACTAGGCATGCTGGGGTGCTGCCGCATCCTCTGGTTTGAAGTGATTTTCAGTTTTGAAGTGATATCTCGGGTTTGCAGTTTGGTTCAGTGGCTCTCAGCACTATACAAATTGTTCCAGCGCCCCTGCACATAGAAGCCCAAAAAGACTCTCCCAAACAGTCTGTCCTTCCTGATGTCCTTCGCTAGTTTGATTTCAAAGGGGACCTGCGCACCCCAGTGATCATCCCTCAGGCAGGTTTCTATCGCTAGGAAGAAAATCTTTCTGATGCTCTCATAGGGGGTTCTGTGCAACCTGAGATAACACCTCCCCCCTTTGCTAGAGGCTTCCTAGGCAGTCCAAGTTCTCACACAAAATACTTTCCCTACCCCCATTGAGATTGAGCTCATCCTCTGCCTGATGCCTATCTCCAGTTCACCTCTGTAAAAGAGGCCATTGCCTCCAGAACTCGTATTCCTGGTTTCTACAGTAACATTGGGACGTCGCCAATCCTATCCCCAGCTGTCTAGAGGACAAGGAACCAGATCCCACACTGATGAGCAAAGTACAAACAGCTAGACAGACAGACAGGAACTTTTGAGTTCTGATCCCAACTCTGCTACTGAGTCACCTATTAAACTTAGGAAAATCATTTAACCGCTCTACACTAGAGAAATGTACACAACTCACTGTTTGGTTCTGCTAGCATGCCAGTAACACAGGATGCATCAGTTCCCCCATAGTTCCCAAATCTCAGCATGCTGCTTGGCTCCCTTTTTAGATTGCATAGGCTACTATACCAATTAGAAATGGACGTGCCCTGCTCGGAATGCACAGTGGTTGGCTGAGCCATGTCATGTGGTGAGCAGATAAGCAGAGATTTATGTTTTTAAGTAACACAGAAAATGCAATTTATCATCTCTAAAAATCAGAGAAATTTATTTCAAGAAATAACGTATTTGGGTCTTATAGCCATAGCATTTACACCACATTATATTTGTCAGACCATACACAGAAGCCAAGCAGCTAATTAGAATGTTGCTCTTCTCGACCTACAATCACATTCCATTGTGATTGCCCTTACTTCAGCGACCTTACAACCCCCTTTCCAGAGCTCCAGCAGAAACCTTCCTTGCTGCACAAGGAGTGAGAGCTGGACAATCATCTTTGACTCCATCTTGAGAAAAAGGTCAAATTCCAGGGGACTTATGAAAATCAGATTTCTTCCACCACAATTCTACTATCTCCCAAAAGGCCTTTCAAAATTTCAAAACTGCTTCAGGGGAATAACTGATAGTACACATTGCAATCGTGTGGTGCAGCATAAATGTGGATGAGACAACCTTGCTAGCAGGACACCTGTGCTATTGAAATTTACCCTAGTGCAGCCCCACTGAGTCGAGCTAACTGTAGTCCTTTCTCTAGTGCTGACATAACTTTTATCTCTGTTTTGCCAAATGGAAACAATACCTGCCTCACCAGGGAATTGCGAGGACTAATTAGTTAATATTTGTACAATGTAGAGATAAAGTGCTACATAAATGCTAATAGAACCTACACAAACACACTGTGGTTCTTTGTCCCCCTCTGCTGGGTGGCACATATAAGATATTTGTAGGCTCCTATTGCCTCTAAGCTAATGGCCCTCGTCCTTTAGTTCAAGCAGTCGAGGCTCATGCTTTTAGATCTAGAGCTCCTAGGTTCTGTCACTGCATATGGCCTGACCAGGGACATCATTACTTTAAGTATCAGTATTGCTATTTAAAAGCAAGCTTTGTTATAAACTGAAACTACAGGAGTAACGTTAAGCAGTCAAAAGGGCCAAATTCTGCTCTTAGATCTGGGATTGCAACACCCACTGAATGTAACAGAAATTCCATTCCCTGTATCTATGTAGGCAGAATTTAGCCTCCTGCAACTCCCCCATTGGTATTAAGCCAGGACATTACGGCTAAAACTCTTGCTTTTACTAAGAGTGCATCAGGGGCACCTTATTCTCTTCTCAGCCATTACCAGCGCTTCTACATTTAGGAAATTTGCCTATGATGTTACTGCAAAATACACTCACTAATATATTTTAGAAAATGGTTATTTTTCTCCTTTTGTGTCATACTCCATGAGTCTTGCTGCCATTCTCATTGCTTGGATGCTCCCAGTATTTTTCCCATAGAAAGAGAGGATATGCCTGAATTAATTTAATGGCCAAAATGTTTTGTTGAAAAGTGGTGGCAGACATAACTTTTAGTAGCCAGCTTAAATAGCCCCTTTCACTGTAGCAGTTAACCATTATTGTGGCTGGCAGACCCCTCTGCATTGATTCAGGATCATACAGCTATTAGCGTTGAAGTGGTTGGGGAAGCTGCAGTCCCTCAACCGTCCTGTGAGAGCAAGAAGATCTTGTTGGAGGTTGGGGAACAATTTGCTCCCAACCCCTCAGAAGAGCAAAAGCCATCACTGGAAGCTTACAAATTCATTTCCAAACCAGCTCCTCTAATTGGCATATCTCCCTTGAAGTCATGGTAGCTATGCTGTTTTATACCAGCTGAGGACCTGGTCCAACATCTCTGGTGCTTGGAAGTCACTTATCCTTTACCAGTGATCCATAGCTTCAATGCATATTAATAGTTTTTCTCAATTAAAATGTGTAAGAAAACACTACATTGTGGCTTTAAGCCACAGCCTGTGCAGAGACAGGGCCAGGAGACTCTGCACAGCAACAGGAGTCCCCAGGGCCATCTGGTATCCTGATGGTGCACACCCAAGAACTCTTTCAGCCTGAGTGAAGCATGTTACTTGTATTGTTCTCATCTCTACTGCTCATTGTGGAAGGGGGACAGGGCCAGCAGTGCCTTCACCCAGCCCCTTGCAGGAATCTAGCGCAGCCAGAGATGCTACCCACAAACGCTAGAAATCTGGCATCCCTTCAAAGCCATGTGAAGGGGGGAGATTCTTTGCATCCTCTCCCCCAAACTGTGTCCTCTTCCAGGATCCCTAAATTAACCTTATTTTGCACTAAGTACTGTACAAGAAAAGTAAGGGGGAATGACAAAATACAAGGAAAAGAAAACGCAACCCTCTTAGTTCTGTCATTTCTTGCTACTGCAGCCCTGAAGGGTCTGCATTCTGGTAAATGCAGAACTTTTTATGATGTGTAAGTGACTTAGGAAAAGTGAGTATAAAGTGTATATTCCTTTCGAGGCTGCCCAATACTGAGACAGGGAATACACCAAACAGAAGACATACAGCAGAATCATTAGATGGTACCATACAATCCCAGGAACCTTGCCATTGAATTTAGACCTTAACTGCTATAGAAGTCTAAGAGTCTTGATCATAACTGACTAATGATGGGATTCCTTAGGCATGAATGCCCAGAATGGCACAAAAGACTTACTCTGTTCGTTTGTGCCCAGAGCCCATGATCAGACACTAGAAGAAATGGGTAGGTAGCAGTGAGGTCAAGTGACACATTGGACAATCAGCTCTCTTGGAGAGGGGGGCAGTGAGGAGTGAGACACAACTCCTGGTGCGACATATCTTCACTCAAGTTCCTGTTTTGGAGTTGAGGTCAGAAGAGTGGGCAGCCTGGATCTGGAAGTGTAAAGATGACAGAAAGATGGACGGGGGGATAGGTCAGGGAGGGGAGCTAGGTGGACAAAAGGAAGATCATGTGAATGAATGTTTAGACGGGCAGAGCAAGGGGTAAGTGAGGGAAGGGCAACGACAGAGGTGGACACTGGCTGAATGGACACAGTAGACCAAGAGTAAGGAGTGAGAGCAGGGCAAGAGGAGAATGCAGGCGATATTTAAGACCGCAGCCAAGGCGTGCCCAATCAGATATTACTTCTTGGCTCTCAGGAACAAAAAGTTCCTGTTCCTGACATATATTTTCTTTTTTACAATGCATAACTTAAAAATAATTGATCCATATGACAGAGGTGCTTAAATTCCACCTATTGAGCACAAAGAATCCTGTTTAAGCATCTCATCTGTACTAGGTATTGTGATACAGCATGGCCAGAGGGCAGCATAAGAGTGTTAGCAGGGGGCCTTATTCCCTGCCAAGGGAGGAAGGTTTGCTTTAGATTAACTAGAACAGCTGTGGCCAATTAGAGCACCTGACTCCAATTAGAGCACCTGACTCCAATTAGAGCACCTGACTCCAGTTAGAGCACCTGACTCCAGTCATGGGATATAAACCCCTGCTTCAGTCAGACAGGGTGTGGTAGTTGAAGGAGAAAGGTTGGATTGGAGCAGAGTGCAGATTGCAGAAGAGAAGAGTTTGTCCAGAGAGAAATAGAAGGTTTGGAGGAGTGCTGCGGTGGATTGGGAAGCCCAACAGAAACCCTAGGTAAGGGGCACCAGGCTTGTATAGAAGAGAGGCGAGAAGCCCTTCACAAGCTGACGGGTATGAGAGGGAAGTAACCCAGGGTAAGAAAGCGCTAGTCAAGTGGTTCACCACAACCCCAGGGCCCCTGGGTTGGGACCTGGAGTAGAGGGCGGGCCCAGGTCCCTCCCTCTCCACTCCCCTCCTCCAAGGACACTAGGGGAGTGATTAAGAACTGGTTCAGAGGCAAGCAATATCGCCCTGAACCTACCGCAGAGAAGAGAAAGCGCGAGACCCAGAGAACAGTACCGGCAATTTGCCACAGTATTGAAATACCTGGCTCCTGACAGGATTATAGATGGCTGCACCATGCACTAAACTTATTCTAAGGATGGAAGAATCTGAAGGAGTTTGAGGTATAAAGAAGCAAAAACTTTTTTTAAAAAAAGTTTGAGATGCTCTGTGAAATATTTTAGTGTTGTTTTCTTTATTTGGGGATGATACCATTTCTCAGAACAGTGATGTCCTATTAATTTTGTTTCACAACAAAAATGTGGCTATTCTGTCAGTATGGCACAATGCAACCATGCGGATATTGTGCTGCCATGTGACCATAACTCGAAAGTCATGTACTGAAAGCAAGTAGAGCTTTACTTTTATTGCCACAGATCTGACCGTAGTGGAGAAAACACACACTTTTCGTACTAGACTGGCTGCAGCCTCTAGCAGATGGATGCATATCCCATATGACAGGATATGTTTAGCAGCCCTGGGAAACTAAGGTTTGAAATCAATAATTGCTAGTAAATCACTAACTCATGTTGGCAAAATATCTGTGTTATTAGAGATCAACCCAAAAGGTGCTCTCCTTTAATAAACAGAAAAGTTGAGGTTTTGTGCACAATTTTGGATTTTCTTGATAAGTGTGTAAAGTGTAATTTCTGCATTAATTCAAAGAATCTCCCCCAAAGGGAAATAAATGTCATGTTTGTTTTATGACTTTAAAGCTTAGGGACAATTCTACCATCGGGTAGTTTATGGATGTTCATGTCATTTACTCTGGGATGCAGAATGCAACTTTGCCTTGTAACTTGTGTGAAAATAGTAATTTGCACTAAAGAAACAAGGCATACCCTAAAGGTGGTGCCAGCTACACTAAGTAGATGAACATACTAGACATAGAATTGAAATGCCCAGAAAAGGCTGCCCTTTCCCCAAAAGGAGGAAACCATACATATTCCTTTCTTCCAAAAATAATCAGTATGAAATTAAAGCTGATCTAATGTTTTAACTGATGCAGTTATCCCCAAATGCCTCAGGTAGAGCCTGGTCCAAAACTCATCCAAGAAAATAGTTATCTTTACACTGACTTTGGCTGGCCTCACAATCCATGATCATTGCACATATATACAGACTGCACTGTATAGCAGTGAATATGGCATGTTACTTTTTCCACTAAATCCTTTCGCAGTGTGGCATCTGTGTATGTGATGCCCTGATCTGAATGATATGTAGGGATATGATTCAACCAAGGCATCACATTACACGGGATACATCATTAACATGGAAAGCTGGCCGCTGTCAACTGTTACAACGTCACCTGGTGTCCTGAGGCCCATTTTCTTGGGCTGGAAGCTGCATTTCTGCCCATTTGGTTTCCATAAGCTACAGCTACTGACAAATGCAGGACTTCTGCAGAACTTAATGCTTGTAGAAGAGGTGTCGCATGCGGAGAGACGTCGCAAATACAGGCTTGTGGCAATTGTGCCTGTGTGTACATTGCCACTTGTGTGTTTCAGGGGAAAAGAAGGTTTTATTCAGGGCCTCTAAATGAGGCCAATCGGAAAATGCAGGGACTTTTCGGTCTGTGTTTGTACAGCCCCTAGCACAATGGGAGCCTGGTCCATGACTGGAACTCCTAGGTCCTACAGTAATACATATAATAAATAATAATAGTGTGAAACCCTTCCGACATGCTGGCCTATGCCTGCACATCCTGCATGACAAAGTCCAAGATCCAGTGTGCACTATGAACCAGCCGAGCCTGACACACGTATCACAAGTGAAGAGAGAAGGTGTGTGTGCACAAGTCAAAACTGGAGAAAGGCCATTCATTAGTCAATGTTTTCAATGTATTTTTGTTGCTAACAACACAGCCATGAAACATGATGCCGCCATTCATTTGTAACATTTTATTTTTTAATGGAAAATCTTATGAGCTGCAAGAGCATTCTAATTGGGATGGCAATATCTCCTCTACAAAGACATTTAAATTATCTGTCAGTCATAATTGCATCTTTCCATTGAATATTTTGCCTTTGAAGAAGGCATGTAAAGGATTTACTGTTCTTTACAACCCTGCTACCTAACCTCGATCATGCCATTGATCTGAACCCAAAACTCCAATAACCAGTCAGAGTCCTGGATGTGACATTATTGCAGGTAAGAAGGGAGAAAATAATGCAGGGCCAAACCTGTCAGCCTTTACTCAGGCAAAATTCCACGGACATGAAAAAGAGCTTTTGCCTGTGTGAAGGCAGCACGATTTTGCTTGTGGTGAATAATTTCAGGCAGATTTCTCAAGTTTTGATTGTTGCTTCACATGGGTAAAACTTCCATTGATTTAAATGGAGCCAGGATTTCACTCTATATAAGCCAGCCTTGGATCACGAAGATGCTGACCCTGCAAACGCATATGCACGTACTTAACTTTAAGCACTTAACTAGTCCTGCTAACTTCCGTGGTAATACTCATGTGCTTGATATTAAGCACGTGCTTAAGTGTCTTCAGGATCAGATCCCTAACTATGAAAAACAATAGACTGATCTTTTTAAAAAGAATTAAGATTAAAATAGCTCCATTTGGAACAAGTATTTGTCAATCGCCGAGTAATTAACTTGAATTAAATCTATACATAGTTAAAAGTAGCACACTATATATCATACATCATTTCACTGACAATATGCTTTTTGTAAGAAAAGTACTAATGGTCAGTTGCATCAGCATCTCCTTTTACTCAAAAGCACAGAAGCTCTGGTTAGACCTTTGACGACTAATTCTGTGAAGAAGACAAAAAGGCATTCACTTTGATAGATGTAATTCCCTAAACCAGTTTGCACATCCATTTAAATACATAATACGTCAATCCATTCTTTGATGACTTTACCTGTGCCATTGTTCTGACATTCGTGTTAAATAATGATCTACTGAGGAAAAATTGCTTGCATCAACTGTGGTCTTGTTCCATGTCCAAATCAATGAAGACCATTCTGAAGCCCTTTAAGCAAAAAAAGCCTTTGTTAGTGAGCAGTTAATTAAAGCCTTCTATTTTTCCAAATTTAGTGATTCTCAGGAAAATTTGAATCAATATATTAAGTCACATTCTTTTCCAGAGTACTGTTAAAAATTTCTGACTGCAACAAGCATTACTGAGAAAATTAAAACTGTTTATGGATGCAGTTCAGAAAAATAATTTAGCTAATTTTCAAATATCTTCTATGTGATTTAACTAGGGAAAGAGACACCTAACTAAATACACTTATATCTGAGCTAAGCAAATACAACTCAATGCCTCATTAGCGTGTGGAACTCACTGCCACAAAATATTGTTGAGTCCAAGATCTTAGCAGGTTCCAGACAGGGATTAAAATTTTGTATGCATAAGAAAACCCATCCAGTTATGTTAAGGTAAAAAGACGGACATGGGATATTAGCCCTCATATTTCAGGACATAAACCATTTACTAACTGCCTCGGTTTAGGAAAAAAGCTTCTTAAGCTCCTCTAAGGGCAGGTTATTCCATAGTTGTTCATTTCAGTGCTCCTTGCACCTTCTTCTGAAGCATCTGCTACTGCTGACTGTCAGGAACAAGATCCCAAATTAGATGGGCCACTGGTGGTCAGACCTAGTATATGGCAATTCCTATGTTCCTGTAAAACCAAACCATCTTTGTTGCTTCAAAACCAATCCTAGTTCTGTTCTTTTGTGTTCTCCTTTCATCTTTCATCATAGGAACAATTTTTCTTCCACAACCCTTTCTTCTTCCTTTAAGCTTCTGTTCATGCCAGACCTTGTAACCGTGAGTCTCGTCTATCTTTGCTATGAGGTGGAGATATCTGCATCCTTGGGTGAGCACCAAGGCATCCTGCCTAATTTCCCCTCCTCCCCACACTTTATTCCTCACACTACCACCCAATAAGGCACTGCTTTGTAGCTAGTGTTGGGGGAAACTGAGGAGGCTTGGTTTGCAAGGGCTCAGGCAAATTTTTTTTCAGTTCTTGTGGTTTCACTCCCCTTGAATTTAGCTTTGAGTTTCAGGTTCCAACAAACACACAACCTCAAAGTGAAATTCAGCTGAAACCACTGAGTTTCACCTGATTTAAGGTCAAAAAGATGCAGAACCATCAAACTTCATATTTTCCTCCTGTTTGACTTCGGAGCACAGAAGTCTGTGAGTCTGTCAGTGAACCTCACCTAAGTTTCCAGTGTGTAAATAAGCCAGGTGTATTTTGCCTAGCAAAAGCTTCATATTGCTCTAGCTATGACAAACAACCTTCCAGCCATGGACTGGCAAGAGTTCCCTTCAGTCCATCCATGCTGCTGAGAGTACTTGCAGTTGCTTTTCAAGACACTTCCCCACACCCTGCTGTGGAGGGATCCCCACCTGTTGGGACCTCCGCTGCCCTTACTGACCTCAGGAACAGCAGAACTAGGTTGAGAACTGAATATGATTCTCCCCAGTGGCAGCGCACAGCACTATGACTAGTGCTGACCTGGCTTTCACCTTCTTTAATATGCTCAGTTTGCACCTACTTGAGATGTTCGTGTTTTTGGTCTACTACAGCGCTTGGATCCCTCATTTGACAATGCCTGATACTCACACAACTACACTATACAATCTCTAGACCTGTCCTCGGTTGAATAAGCCAGGCACTTAGTTAGCACAATATTGTAATGTATGTTTATGAACAGTTTTCCTTTAAGACTACGTGAGAGGATATCAGCTTTTCAAAATCTACAGGATAAAGACGGCTGAGTTCAGTTATTTCAAAATGATGAGTAATATGTAGCACATTTTAGTGCACTTCCTCTTTCTTCTAGCTGATTACTATTATTTTTTAAAAAATATATTTATCCTAACATGGGGACTGGGACATTTCCCAGACTCCAGGTTTTGAGTCTGACATCTCAGTCTGTCACTACAGAAAGGACTTTAGTTTTGTAAAACAGACTGAATAAGTCCCACGTTCTCCAGAATATCTGGGATAAATATGCTAAAGGAAATATGACAAATAATCGTAAAACTGTGTAAGAAAGAGAGAATCCCTGCTGATCAGACGTGTGTTTGGGGCCCACCTCAGGAAAACCATCTGTGCAATTGGCACATTTGTTGGCAATCTCAGTAAAAAGACCAAAGACTTAATGGGCCATAGCAACAATCTTGATGCCTCTAGAATTTCCTATCAGAAACAAAATCACCACCGTTTTCCAGAACAAGATTGAGGCACCTTGGTAGGAACTGTCAGCAGTTTGCCTACGATGGACCCAATCAGTGCATAATCAGAGTGTGGAATCCTGCCCCAGTGCAAGTACGTCTACAAGGCAATAGAAGACCCATGGCATAGGTACAGCTGGTCTGGGCCAGCTGACTCAGACTTATGAGGTTCAGGCTGCAGGGCTAAAAATTGTAGTGTAGACGTTAGGGCTTGGGTTGGAGCCAGGGCTCTGAGACCCTCCCCCAAATGTCTATACTGCGATTTTTAGACTGAGTCCAATGACCTGGGCAGAGCCGCCCAGAGGATTCAGGAGGCCTGGGGTCTTTGATGCAGGAGGTCTGTCCACTCTGGGTCTTCGGGGCACATCCGTGGCGGATCCCGGAGCAAGTGAAGGACCTGCCACCGAACTGCCGCCAAAGACCTGGAGCGGAAGAAGCCCTTGCCACTGAATTGCAGCCAAAGACCCGCAGTGGAAGAAGTTCCAGGTCTTTGGCAGTGGGTCCTTCACTTGCTCCGGGTGTGTTCGGCGGCACTGAAGTACCTGCCGAAAACTCTCGTGCGGGTCCCTGAAAACTCTCGTGGGAGCCCCTGCGGGGCCCGGGACCTGGGTCAAATTGCCCCACTTCCCCGCCTCCGCCCCCCAGGCAGCCCTGGACCTGGGCTCTGAGACTTGGTGCCACAGGTTTTTTCTTGCAGTGCAGACACACTCAGAGAAGAAGTTTTGCTATAGATTTCAGCATGGCCAGGTTTTCACCAGAGTCTTTAGTTGTCACAGTTATGGATCTAGGCCAGGGGTGGCCAAACCGTGGCTTGTGAGCCACATGTGGCTCTTTTACAGTTAAAGTGTAGCTTGCAGAGCCTCTCTGCCTCTCTCCCCCCTGCATTTTCCACTTACCAGACTGGGGGTGGGGGTGAAGCTCAGGGCTTCTGCCCTGCAGTGGGGTGGTGGGGCTAGGGGCTTCTCTGCCCAGTGTATGTGGGGGGGGGGGGCATAGGAACTGACTCTGTGGGTGTTCCAGAGCTGGAGCACCCACGGAAAAAAATAAGCGTGTGCTTAGCACCCACTGGCAGTCAGCTCCCCCCTTCCTCCTCCCTGCCAGCAGCCCTGGTGATCAACTCCTCCGTTCCCGCCCAGTGCCTCCCACCTGCCGCAATCAGCTGTTTTGTGCCATGCAGAAGGCCCGGGGAGGAAGGGGGAGGAGTGGGGATGGGGCACGCTCAGGGGAGGGGGCGGGGAAGAGGTGGGGTAAGGGCAGGAACAGGTGGGAGGGGGATGGGGGCTTGGGTGAAGGGGTTGGGGCCTGGGGCGGAACGGGGGTTGAGCACCCCCCAGACCCGGAGGAAGCCGCAGTCTATGGGGGAGGCTTCAGCAGAAGTGGGGCAGGCGCCTCTGGCAAGGCAGAAGCCCTGACCCCTGTAAGGTGCTCCAGGCTCTCAAACTTCTGAAGATTATCATATGTGGCTTGGGGGGTCAGTATGCTTGGTCACCCCCATCTACAACCTTTCACAGTGCTAGAGTTTGTTATTAAATTATTTTACTTCTTGTACAATATACAAAATACTACATAATGCCACCATAACTCTCAAAGATACACAAGACAAGACAACAAAAACTCTTACCAAACTAGTAGGACAAAAAGTAATTAAAATAATACAAACACTGCTCAGGAATGTGGGATCGTCATGAAGTCTGATGCATCCAGCCCAGAAAGCTGGGGTTTCACCTAAGGAGTGTTAGATGCCACGATCAAACCTTAGAGGGCATTCGTTATTATTTTGTTTTATAAACTTCCAACTATAAATGTAAAAAAATCAGAGCACTTCTGTCCTCAGTGAAGCCAGGATAATTTTACTGGGACATGGGGTAAATGAGAGCTGAGGATGCTCAGTTATAGAACTATCATAAGATCTAGGCCAGAGTCTGGCTCCTTATATTTATTTGGCCAAAGTAGTTCCTGGGTTTTATTCATAAAACTTTCTCGATTTTCTTCTTAATTTTAAGGGCAGACCTCTCTTGATGGGTAGAATTTACTACTATTCCTATTTCCAGTAGAAGTGATTAAAAAAAAAAAAAAAGATATCCTCCATTGTTGTTTGCAGTGTTGTAGCTGTGTTGGTCCCAGGATATTAGAGAGACAAAGTGAGTGAAGTAATATCTTTTATTGGACCAATTTCTGGTGGTGAGGGAGCCAAGCTTCGATTTACACAGAGCTCTTCTTCTTGTCTCACTCTTAACAAAAAAGATATTTTATTAGAAATTAAAAATTAACATGGTATGTAAAAAATGTAGAATAAAATCTTAATATTCACACTGAAAAGGCATGAAGAAAAAGGACGGTCATCGAGCGATGGCCCTCAATATGTTTTTTTTAATGTTTAAATCAATTCACAATCTGGGGAAAGCTCTCTGTAAAGTAACTAACTGGAATACCTCTGGGTGCTTCTCACATGGTGCTACTGTATTTCCACATCTCACCCATTAGGTCAATGAATCAAGAAAAGGGTTTTTTTAGAGTCTCTGAGGTATCAGTACAGGAGTGAACATTATGGTGATTTAGGAAGGTAATGGAATGAGATTATACTCACAATTATTTGTGAACTCAGTATGCTGTCCTAAACTATGCTGAGTAATTTATGCACATTCCAGGAGGAGATCAGAAGAAAATCTCAGCCCCTCAGCTGCAGTGGCTATTTTGTCAAAGTTAATATTCAGAAATCACACTTTGTGACAAGCACATTTACAACCATAAGAAAGGATCCTGTTTTTGGGCAGCTCTGTATCTGTATCTAGCTACATACATGTATACGCAGCTGGCAGTACAGGAGGCAGCTGTACCACTCCTTTACTCCAAACCTGGGTTCACCTATGGGAGGTGAGTTTAACCCTTATTTGAACATTATCCTATTAAATATCTTAGCTGGAATAGCAGAAAGAGCCAGGAAATCTGCAGTTTTAGGATTACAAATCTTTACAAATCATGCATTGCACTAGCCTTTAACTGATTTGTATCCTTTGAAGAAAAAAGTAAAGCTCCAGTAACTCCCTGTATATTTGTAAATGACGCTACTTTTTTACCTAGAATGAAATTACACATCCAGGAGAAGGCTATAAAAATGCTAAGCAGCTCTTTGCATGTTCAAGTAGGGTGCATACAGACTGTATAATTATTTGCCTCCATGCACTGAACAAATAATTCCTTGGATCCAGTTTCTAGAGGGGAAAAGAAAGTGACACTTCCCCTTTAAGACTAGAGTGGTTTTGTATGTTGTGTGAGAGAGAGAGAGAGAGTGTGTCTCCTCCTCTTTGAGTGACACAGCAGTTAGATATGCCTATCAGTAACTTAAACCCCACAAACTCCACCTTCTAAGTGAGGAAGCTGTGGGTTGATGGAAATGTAGTGAGCAGATTGAGACGGACAGTGAATCATTAGCAAACTGCAGTGCCAGGATGAACTTGTCTGGAACCTAAAAGGAGAAAACAATCTTAGAGTATTTTGCTTTGCGTGGTTTTGTTCAATACAGCCAAAGTGGATCTAACAGCTGGTTGATCACCAGTCCAAGATGCTTCTGGTTTCCCAGCGGGTCATGGAGCCACATATTCCAGTAAGTAGCATGTGGAATTGATATGAACCGGAAAAGTTGTAGTTGATTTAAAGGGGCTTAATTCGTATCCAAATAATTGCCTGCCCAGGTTTAGTGCCGTTTATAACGTGAGCGCCTGGGAGCCTGGGATTGTAAAGTTCTCAGGCGTGGTCCCTGGAAGTACCCACCTTGGGCTTGTTTTATTCTGCTAGTTGATATTTGTCAAACCACGGCTGGGGCTTTAACAATTTAAAAGAAACCGGGTAAGTTGGTGAGAAGACTGACCCGTCCATTCTGATAAACTGGTGTCAGTCTGGAAGGGGGTCTGTCGGTGTCTAAAATGGTGCTGAATCAAGGTGATCCCTTCGATTGTCTGGTTTAAAGAAAAGAAAGTGGGACAGGCTGGTGTGTGGCAGGAGAGATCTGAAACTCCGGGAGCTTTGCTTCAAGGAAGCAGACAAAGTGCAGCCTCTGTGTCTGGCTGGGAAGCAGCAGCCTGGCAAAGAGCGAGAAGCCTGCAACACTTTCCTCCCCTTTCTGTCTCGGATCGGTCGGTTCAGTCAGAGAACGTCTCCTAGGTCGCGGAATAGTTTTATTTCTTAGACAAACGCACCGTCTTGGTTTGTTCATGATCTGAGAAACACACACGATCCTCCTGCTCCCTGCTAGCACCAGCAAAGAGGCAGAGTACAAATGCAGATACGAATGTCTCTGGTTGCTGCCTGCACCCTGGCACGGGGCTGAGATGATTAATGCAAAAGGTACTTTATTATTAATTATTATTATATTTCATCATGAAATGTGTCTCGAAATCCGTCCGGAAAGGAAGTAGCTGCTGCCTGATTTTTATCCTAGATTAAATGCTGACTGCACAGAGACTAATAGGATTAGAAACCTGCCAGTACACTCAGCCCTTGGAGCTGTAGTATCCCTGTGTAAACAGAGCAGTACAGGAAGGCTTGCTTTAGTCTAATTACTGGGGGCTTTTGATTTAAACTTAGATCAAACAGACATGGACGAATAAAACCCACCTATTTAAGGGGACTCCCCAGCAAGGTGTCACACACAGGATGAGGGGTGCTAGGGGTGTGTGCGTGTGTTTCTATTCTGTTGGCAGAAAAGTCTGTGCTTATTTTTGGAGTGTAAAGTGCACACTTTGCAGGCAGGATTTGAACAAAAGACCCAGCTGAAAGCATAAGGAGCCCTCTAGTTATTCCTTCCGAGAGTTTGCAGCACAAATTCGAACCCCCTTCAATATAGAGCGGTGTGTGTGTGTGTAAACAGGAGTGACCCCGGAGTGAGGCGAGAAGGTGCAAATTGAGTGTGTAAGACTGGATCGGAGACGGGGCTGTTTTTAAAATAAAATGCCTGCTGACTCACGTTTTTAAACTGTTTTGGTTTCTCATCCTATGATTAAGAGCCGCGTTTAAGGCAGTCGCAGGGTAAACAACCAACTCGCTGTCTCGCTTCCCTGTCTCTCCTGTAACCTGCAGCCCTGTGATGTGGTATCCTTCCTCTCTTCGCTTTCCTTTGACCCCCCTCCCTAAATTATCTCCCCGCGTCCTGTGGCTCGGACCCCTTTGGAAGTTGCTGAGGGGGGCGGGTTGGTTTGGGTGCTGTTTGGCTTCTGCTCCTTGCTGGGTCTCCTGGCCCCGGGGTGCAGTGGGGTAGGGCTGAGGGCATTGCAGCCTCTTTTTGTTAGGGGGGTGGCGGGAGTTTGTAACCAGGGGACTTGGAGGTTTCCCGGGGGGTGTGGGGAACGGCAGTTTCCCTGGAAGAAATCGGGCTTTAGTTTCCTTTCAGGCCGTTTTCTCCTGTTCCTGGAACAATAAATTAAAAAGCGGCTTTTGTTTTCCACGAGGCTAGCAGCCGAGCAAAGGGAGGGACTAGTGCAGCGAGCCGAGCGTTTGTAACTGGAGATTTATAGGTTGCAGGAAAGCCTGGGACGCCCAATCGCTGTCTAACATGATCAGGGCTCTAATTCCCTCTTTGCAATTTGCAGGCTCCCGTCACCACTTTGCATCTTCCCGTCTCAAACAGATTAGCCCTCCAGGCACCCGGGTGGCTCCGCCGGGAGTCTCCGCATCGCTGCTGGACAAGGAGCCTCCCTCTCTCCCACGGTGGTGGCGGGCGGGGGTGACCTCTAAAATGACCCCCTCCTCCCTCTCCCTGTCGTGCTTCCCCAGCCTGCGAGCTGCAAATGTGGAGATTAAGTGTGTCTGGTCCCTTCCCGGGTGCGTCTGGAGAAATCCCCGCTGTGCGTGGTGCAGGGGGCGCCTTCCCCGCTCCTGCCGCTGCAGGAGCTCGCTCGCTCCCTGGCCTGTGGAGCAGCTAATGACCCGTGCAAAGCAGCGGCGACTCCAGAGCTTCGTGTCACCCGCTGGTGTGGACTCCTGGCCTCCTTCCTTCCTGCTGCCTATTGCAACACCACTGCCCGGGATGATTTAGTTGGGGTTGGTCCTGCTTTGAGCAGGGGGTTGGACTAGATGACCTCCTGAGGTCCCTTCCAACCCGGATAGTCTATGATTCTGTCCCCCTTCCAGGGGCTGGCATTTCTTTTGGGCGGCCACCTCCCAGCTGTGAGCTGAAACGCCCAGAGCTTTCCAGCGGTCTGGAGAAAGCTGGGGGTTAAACTGAGCAAGTGGAGGAAATATTTCACCTATTATATAATGTTTGTGTTTAACCCCTAATCCCTGGTTAATTCCTGCGGCTTGTCTATCTCAGAGGTCGATTGCTTGGCGAAAGGAGAGAAACTGACCCCTATGGCCTGGGGGGGACCTGAATGAGTGTATTACCTATTGCAGCCGGAAGTGAGATCTCTCCACCCCACAAAAATCAATTTATCTTAATGTGGGAATTCTTCCTCCCTTCCCCCCACCAGTCAGCTTGCTAGAAGGAAATGAAGGCAAAAAGCATTCCCAGGTGCCTTTCCCCTTCCCTGGTTTTAGCCCAGGCTGAGAGGAAGGCTAGCCTGTCCACATACAAAACTGACACTGGGAAATAATAAGCCAAGTGCAGAACGCGGGCTCTCCCCGCCTTCCCCTCCTTTGTTGCTTCCCTTCTGGAGCAAGATTATTGGAAAATAAAGCTGCTGATGTGAGAGATGGAACATATGGTGCCTCCATAAGAGAGGGAGCTGAAATGGCCTTGAACCTGCCCGACTGACCAGCTGTTTGCTGCCAGCAAGAGCAGCTAATCAGCTCTTTCCCTTAAAGAAACATCTCTCTTTTCTCTAGGTGCTCATAGTTTGCATACTAAATAGCATATTCTCAACAGGGGGAAAAGTAATGGTCTCACATATTGCTTTACTAGTTATTGGCATGCTCCCCAGCCCAACACGCCCACACACTGAGCAGGAGAATATATTTTCTTATACATTTATGTAAGATCACTGATTACAAGTATAATATTAGGGGTGGGAGGCACTAATACTACGATGGGAGATGCCAGATGCTTGCAAGACAAACATATGTGTTTTGTATAAGAGACACTCAGATGAAAGGCTGGTTGAACACATATACATACAGGCTTCTAAGTCAAAGGCAGGCAAGAGTAGTTTGAATAAGTTACTCTGTGGTATTAAATAACCATAATCTCTCTGTTCTGGCAGTGACTATTTTCAGTTGTCTTTCTGTGCCATATGTTTGGAAGGGCAAAAGAAAGCAATTTGGGAAAGATGTGTCTGGCTGGAGGGAGGAGGTGGGTTGAGGGAGAAAGATAGAAGGAAATTCCATGTTAGGAAACCATTAGCAGAGGGTGACTTCTAATGTTTTCCTGCCACTGACGTTGACAGTGACACAGATGTGTGGGCTGAAACAGGAACGTCACTGAGTTTTTAAACTCAACCAGGAAATAGTCTGTTGCTGAGGGATGAAAAACAAATACTATGTATCGTAAAGAAGGTGATATGCAGTTAACAGCGCCTCTCTCCAGTGAGTGAAAAGCTATTTAATGGTTATCGCTGAGCAGCCCAAAGCAAATCTTGTTCTTTTCTAACTGAGTTTCTGATTACAAAAAATAGAATTTAAAAACCCTTGCAACTAATAATTCAAACTCAAAAGGGCAAATATTTATAGGATTCCACTTTTAAATCCTTGAAACAGTAATTCTTTAGACTTTGAAGAGTGAAGGTAGCTATTAATGTTTCTTGGAAGAGTTACTACTGCCAGCAGTTAAAATATCACGCCTCTTATGGCTTCTCAGTGCACAGATGTAAGAGGTGCCTTATAAATACATTGTATTGGGTATCTTGCAGTGAATTGTTCTTAATATTCCATTGTGACTACTGTACTTAATATTTATATTGTGGTAGCGCCCAGAGAACCCACTCAGGGTTAGAGACCTGTTGTGCTAAGCACTGTCTGAACACACATGAAGAAGCAGTTACTGCCTTAGAGTTTATAATCAAAGATTCCAATCTTGCAATCAGAGCTCTGCAGGAACAAGGGTCAACCCATGGGGATATTAATTGCAGGATTGGGACCTAACTGGAAACTAGCTGCAATGAGCGTAACAAACAATTGGAGGGAGAGGTGAAGGACAATGGAAACAGTAAATTAAGAAGGCTAAATAGTGTACAGTTTGAGAGTTCCCAATCATTTGATCGATAAATGTCCCATGTTCCTTGAAAAATAGCTGTAGAGGGATCATTTAAATCTTGCAAAGAGTGGGGTAATTAGATTTATGCAGACTTGGGGGGCAGAGCCATGGAGAAGTAGGAAGCTGGCTGAGGCTTTTAAATTGAAAGGAAATGGAAAATCCCGAAGTTTGCATTGTTCCTATCTGCTGGCCATTTGTGAGTTGTCAGCAACATGAAACCTTTAGATGAAACCTCTTTAAAAAAACCTCTTTCTTTATATCTGACAGATTCGCCACTCACTTTTTTAAGGAATGATTAATATTGTACGCTGCTAATTTTCAGCCTCTATGGGGAGAGCAGTATTTTAATTCATTAGTAAGGCTTTCTGTCCAATGTTCTCTGACTTACCATTTAGAAAAATGGCTTTCACACTGAAGGAAGCAGAAGATACACCAAAGCTTCGCGTTACAATGTTTTATATCAATATTGATTTCTTTAAGGGGGTGTTTGTTATAAAGAGGTAGCTTTTATCCCCTTGAGCTCTTTGGCAATTATCTGGCTGCCATAAATGTTGATACGCACAGAATGGATGTAACTAAAAAAAAAATCTCTTCATCCAAGCAAAAAAGGCTGACTGTTTATTGGAGCAGATAGAATGCTGAGAGTGTGAATAGACAAACCCATATGTCGCTGGTGAGAGAGATAAATGATGGACAAACAGGAGCTGGTTACTATGGATCAGCACAATAAACCAATTCCCATCATACACCTCTCTTAATAATATACCAGTTTCAGTGCTATTGACGGGTAACCTAGGTAGCACCAGTCAACTGTAAGTTTTTCAACTGTTCTTTTATACATCTCAAAGAATAGTTGAGACTGTTCTAATTTTTTCAGATGTTGAACCCTAAAATTATGCAGCACTTCATTTCTTGCCAGAAACTTTGGAGAGGGAACTTCAGAAAATTGCCTTAGAATGCCAAATGTAGAAGATACTTTGGTATGGTCATTAAGAGTTTTATCTTGTTTAAACGCATAAGATGTGGCCAGTCAAAAAGGCCATTGCTTCAAATTAACTAGGCAACTTGTATTGCACTTATCACTGTGGTATCTGAATTCCTGGTATGTTAAACTGAAATATTTCTTTAGTTTGAGTGGAGGTAGCAAATGTACGTCAGATTTTATTGATTACATCTGCCTTTCTTTGCCCCACTTCAGGCTACTGATAGCTTCAGGAAAACTTTGCAAAACAATCAGCATTGACATCCCTTTCTGTATTTCTCTTGCTTTTTATTATTGGGAGCACTTTTCGTGGAAAACCAAATGCTTTGTTACTTAAAGGTTTCACCTTATCCGGCAGGAAAGAGGGAGATATTTGTCACCTGCAGTTCCCTGAGAGCCAGATTGTGCACCTTAATTCAGGATGAAAGTATCTCTCCGTGTGACTAAGAGTAGCAGAATTGGGACCATAGTTCTCTATGTATGACCTCATCATTTTCAAAGCAACCAATTGCATTGTCACAGAGAGTAATGCATTCAGATGGGGGTAACTAGAAAGTATAAATGAGCTCTTTAAAAAATGAAGGTTTTTTTATTCCCCATGTAAATCTCCTCAATAATAATAATAAATTAAAAATGGAGGGAAAGGAAACAAAGCAGAAGAAAAGATGGTTTGTTTTGCTTGGAATTTTCCAGGCAGCCACATCAACTCTTCTAAAAAGTGTGTGACGTTATTGTGCATCTTAGATGAAATGAGTTGCGCTCGGTAATGTATTTTGTCAGAGAGAGTAATGTTCTTTTCTCTCTTGGTGGGCCTGTTCTGGTAACACTTAGGCATGTGAGGGACCGTGATTTTTCTCCCATGAGTAAAAGTTCACGGATCACGTCCTGTGTCCTCGAGGAAGGGGAGTGCGAAATGCCATACTCCCACTTCTCATGGCTGCTTGTTGGAGGAAAGGAAAGGGAAAAAGTCTGAGAAATCTGGAGGAGACCATCGTTTGGGTCAAATTTTTGGCTGGCCCTTGTACGGGAAAGCAGTTGTGAGGGAGGTGTGAGCTTGCATAAGGCCAGACTGAATTGCACCCTCTGTGCTCTGAGTAGGAGTGGTTAGCTCTGAGTATAGCAGGGATTACTTCTTCTTATGATTATTTGTATGACTGTAGCATCTAGGAGCCCTGTCATGGACCAGGAGCCCATTGTGCTCGGCGCTGTCCCTACTCCAAAGGACTTACAATCATCTTCTGAATGCCTGTGAACCTCACAATGCTCTCATGGGGCAATGGAGGTGTCCCTAGGCCTATGCTCACAAAGGGATGTTGCAGAGGGAATGATGCAGCCTCTGCATCTCCCGTTGCTCCTCTTGGGGCAGTGACACTTCCTACTACCTCTTAGTCTAGGCTCTGCCTAATCAGTGCAATGAGCCAGTGATGAGTATTGACCCATTAAAGGGCTGCTACTGACAGGAGGCCAGTGAGTGAAAAATCATGTATTTATTTTGCAAGCTGTCCAAGCTCTAAAAATATTGTTATGAAGTAGTGAAGTTGTGTCACTGGTAATGACACACCTGGTCCTTCTGGTGGACCATTTCAAACTCTTGCTTCTTTCTTTGTCTGCCTGTCCCAGGCAAAGAACTTGGCAGCTTTATCAACAAGGCTGTGCTGTACAAGTACCTCCTGGAGCATGTCCTAGTTCATTAATCATTGATGAGCTGATATTTCAGGTCTGTCCAGTGTTATGAATGCACTCCCAAGTAGATCCGAGAACCTCATAGACACCAATTCTCCTTCACCTTGATTGTAAGATGTTGTTTTCTTTTGAATCTACCTGGTGATCTAGCCACAGCAGCCCATTGTGCTCTCCAGTTCAGGAACAGACCGCTGGAGGTTCAGTCTGCTGCAGACATGATATGGATTACCTCTGCAGGGGAGGGTGTTAACTGTCTTATTGTTTCACCCCATGTCAGGCAATCTATTGAGTGGCATCAGTGTAATAGCCCTGGGGGAAGCCAGGTTGTTTTTTTTTTTGGTTTTTTGTTTTTTTGTTTTTTTTTTTGCACCTTCCACCTTCATAGGTAATGTGTAAACTAAGTGGGATGGAAGGTGTAGGGGAGAGGTGAATAGCTGTGTAAAAGCAGTGGATTTTTTTTCAAAATAAATGCCTTTCACCCTTTCCCTCTCTAATTAGAAACCTTATTTTGAGGGACTTGTTCATAAGACAGTTTTATATCAGTCATTAGGGTCAGAGAAATATTTACTTGAATTTGACACGCACACACAAATTAGTGGAGAGTATCAACATTGTATGGCCAGGTGTCTTTATATATTGCATTGGTTTTTCCTTACTCTGTTCCAGCAAAGGTTCTTCTCATCTTTGAATCAAATACCTTTGAATTTTTTAAAAATTAAACTCTCCCAAACCACACCCATTTAATTTGTCAGAATTATGCAACACATTTTATTTTTGCAGGGAGTAGATAGAGCTTTGCTATTCGAGATTTACATTAAAATCAGAACCATAAAAGTAGCTTTCTAGTTAATATCAGAGGTTGATCATACTGTGATTATAAAGCCTGTACTGCTATGTAAGCCTCTTTAGTTTCAAGTTGTTGATCTTGATCAGGGTGTCTACAACAACAATAGCATTGATTTCTAAATCACATGTTTTAAATAAGATTTAGGTGTTAATACAGGCTATTTGAAGACTTACTCTGACTTTTGAATGTTACTCCTTTTGGTTGGACTGCAGTTGTAACGTACTTGCCAATCTCGCATGTTTTTTGTGCATATTTTGAAAGACTGGCAAGCTTTATGCTATGTTTTGTGAAGAGGGCCCGGTTTTACTAAGCTGCTTGTCTGTCAGGGATTAATTTAACCTCTAATTACTACATTTTCTTCACAGTTTGCTGCACATGAGCATGTTATAACAAAAGCACAAAAAAGGATGCCATTTTATTTAGCCACTACTCTGAAATTAATTTAGGGGGTATAGAGTCAAACCTGACACACTCAGTGTTAAAATAATTGTGCTGGCATTAGAATTATAGTACATAATCTTGTTGCTTCTAAAGATACAACAGCACTAGTGTAAATGGTGTTGTTAACTCGTTGTAGCCAGAGATATAGAAATGATTTATAGCTAGAGAAAAATTATAATTACGGTTTCGGCAAATATTTCCCCAGAAGTACAGCTTTAATCCATTCAATAATTTTGGGTGAATTTCAGGCTTTTATAAGGGTGACTTTTAAAGGTCTTCTTAATTGCAACAAACAAGCATTGAATATGGCTTGGGTTTCTTCCAGACTGGAGATTCTCTATTAAAAAGTAAAAATCTTAGGAACAACACACAAGGCCGTATAGTCTATATGTGGGACTCACACTGACATCAGAAACGGTGCTTTGAGAACAGGGTATGGTCCTGAAGGAAGGCAATGAGTCTGGTTTTGTGATGAATCCCGTTTATGAATCTCTTCTTTTCATGTATTGTGCTCCGTAATGTTTACAGTGAAGGTTGGTTTTTTTTTGTTGTTGTTGTTTTTTTCATTTCGTTTGGGAAGATCGAGCTATCTCAGCAGAAACCTAGCCTTTCTCTAGCCTTGGCAGTGTGGTGTGAAAAGAACTGTATTGTCTGCTGAATCTTTTTCATGCATCTCCTCATCCTAACGTTGACCACCTCTGAGCAGGCCTACTGAAGTTACTTTAAAAGTGTAATTTATTACATATGGCTGGAAAATAATTGGTCACATATTGCTGTTTTACTTCTAGCAGAAACAAAAGGTTACTGTTTGCTTTGGGGTCATGCATGTGAGTTGTGCAGTGACAGCCCAATCCCGCAGTCCTTGCTCAGGCAAAACCCTCTCATTGAATTTGATAGGACGCTTTCCCTACATAAGGACAGAATAAAGACAGCAGGGTTTGACTCTGAAACTGGCCTTACTGAAGATGTGAAGGAACATGGTGTTATCACATGGGTTTGGGGCAGGAGTGACTGGATTGCCAAAAGAAGTAATAGAAAGATGGAATATTCTGGTTGTCCTGAAGAGAAATCGGATTATTTCCAGGAATCCCTTCCTTCTATATTCTCCATCCCCAGGCCAAAGTGTAACCAGTTACTGTAAACATTTACTCCAATAACCCCTAATTTGAGGGTAAATTGAACCTAAATTAAAATCAATCTGTGTAAAGGACTGGAGGGTTCAATAGACTGGTAATGAGATATGGAGCCTTCTAGTAACCAAAAATTATATTTCATGGCTTTTTGATAGCTAATGTGAAACAAGTTGTAGGTCCCACTCCAGTTCTTAGTGGCCACAGATGTGTCTGTGACATTTGATACCTTTGTTTGCAGTCTTGACAAAGAGGCCAAGGACTGAATGAGCAAGGAGACTGACTAATGCTCTCGCTACCCTTTTCAAGTGTCCACTAATTTTGGTTGCCTCAGGTTCTGCGCTCTCAGCTTTGAGATCCCTAGGACCTGATTTTTCAGAGGTGTTGAACATCTACAGCTCCACAAATTTCAGTGGAAGCTGCACATGCACTCTACCACTGAAAATCTAGTGCTAGGTGTCTCAAGTCACATCGCCAAAAATGGAGGCAACTAAAATGAATGGACGCAGTTGGGGAGAGTAGGCATTAGCCTCTTAAGGTGTGTCTACAAAGCATAGTCGCTGGACTTGGGCTGGTGCTAGTGCTCTAAAAATTAGCTGTATAGACAACACACTGAAGTTGCGGCTTGGGGTCTGAAACCCACCCCCTCACTAGGCTTCATAGCCTGAACTCCTGCCCAAGCCGCATCTTCAAAGCAGTGTCTACACCAGTGGTTCTCAAACTAGGGCCGCCACTTGTTCAGAGAGAGCCCCTGGCAGGCCAGGCCAGTTTGTTTACCTGCCACGTCTGCAGGTTCGGCCGATTGCAGCTCCCAGTGGCTGTGGTTCACCACTCCACGCCAATGGGGGCTGTGGGAAGTATGTCCCTCGGCCCGCACCGCTTCTAGCAGCTCCCATTGGCCTGGAGCAAGTTTGAGAACCACTGGTCTACACAGCTATTTTTAGACTGCTAGCACAAGTCCCACTGGCCGGAGTCTGTTAACCCAGGCTGTAGGGTTGCTCTAAAATGCTGTGCAGACATATATTCACTTTCCCATCTGTGAGATGGGGCTAATAATATTCTTAAGGGTGTGACGTGATGTGACGGTTAACTAATTAAAGTGCTTATGATTCATTGAAATCTTCATTTTCCAGTGCCTTAAGTCTGGCACCTTCCACATGTCTGAAACTTATATTTAAAAATAAAGTCTGTTAGCATATTATTGTGCCCTACTAAATATGAACTTTATTTAAAATCTCCTCTTTGTTGCAAACTTAACATTCAGAGAAAGTTTGACAGCTGAAGCCTTCAAACAGAATGTTCCAGTTATACTCATGCTTTGGCTCCAGTGATCCAACTAAACCAAGCTGAACTCTTTTTAAATGGACATTGCATTGTGTCTTCCCCTTTGGTACAGGCAGGAATGAAGAAAAAGCTCTCTAAGAGTGGGGAAATGAGATATGCTTTTAGGAATACATTAGAATAGTTTGTTCACCAGCTGAGGTTTTCACAAGGTTCTATTTGCCACAATTGATTATGTGAACATGCTAAATGGATATTGTAGTTTGTACTGTTCCACTCAAACCCTAGAAGCCTTTTCCCAATACAGTGAGATAATAGTTTCAAAATAACTGTCAAATATCCATCTGGTATGGTTAACAGAAAGATACAGAATAGATACTGAAGGTAATTTCATTTTGCTATGACCAGCTGCTTCTGCTTTTACTAGAGTTTTCAGAAAGCAGAATTTATGTATGGAAATAATCTCAGAACTTTTATGGTATTTCAGTAACCTAGTAGATCATGTTTAAGGACTTGGGTTTTGCCTGTTTTTCTAAGGATACTTATTTTCTTAATTAACTCTGTTGATTTAAAAAAAAAATCACACAGGCTGCAAAAACAATTATGTACAGTACTACAGTCAGTAACACAGGCAGAAGGTTTTGATCTGTGGCTGCCAAATGGTGACTCATTAGAAAAGAATGTTTGTTCCTCCCTTTTCAAAGAGAGTTACTCTCTACAAGCAGCAAATAGCTAGTTTTGATGCTACTGCTCTGAAATGCCTGACATTGCTGATGCACTAAAACATAATTCTTTAAGATTATTTGATTGCAGGCTGCATTCAGATTTTTTTAAAAAACTGACTACATTTTTAGCACCTTGGTTGGAGTCTAAATAATAAAATCTAATTTAAATCAACTATATTACGTCTTAATAATGATGGAGGTCCTCCAAGTATTTTAACTGTGGATTGTTTAAGCTATTTTTAAACACATGGGACTATTTCTGGTTAATTTTAAACAAAAAAAATTTGCATTGGGTAACAGTGGGACATTGGCATTTGTGTGATATGAAAGATTCTTTCTGCCTTTTGCTGCCAAGGGTGATTTACTCTTCATTTTTTCTAATATTTCATCATATAGAACTGTCAGTGAGCTGTGCTCAAGAGTGACAGCCAAAATCCCCTCAAAGAAGTGTCTTTTGCTCAATATCCATATTGTTCTTGGCTCTCTGAACCTTGTCTTTTTCTCTCTTCTCCCATTATGCTCCCCCATCAAATCTGTAGAATAGGTAAAGTTTGAAATCCTCCCTATCTCATCTCCTAGTCTTCTTATTCATGGGCTTGGTTGGCTTGAACTGTACATAGCTCTGGATGGATGTTTTTGTGGTTGCAACAACACTTGCCTTTGACTTGAAGCAGAAGTGAGTGCATTAATGAGCTTTCAGTCTTTATCAGAAGTGAATCGTGGTCACACATCCCAGAAGGTAGATCAGCCTTAATTTCAAGTGAAAGTCCTATGTCCTCAGATAACTTCTCATGTCAGTTAAAATTCAGTATTCTCAAATTCCATGAGTGTAGATGAGTGAAATGTAAAGTTTAGGGCAAGTGTGAAGGATATAAGTGAAAATTGGGATGCTTTTCCTTACCCCCTCAGGGCCCCTAAAGTCAGCTGTAATGGAGTGATTTGATTACTTTGTAGTGTTAAACTAAAAGGATAAATATACATGCCTTGGGAGTGGGAAACAGATCCAACAATCAGAAAGCAAACAAGTTAATAAATGTGAAGTTACTGGAGAAATGCTACTTCTAGAAGATTGCAGATACATCTATGACTTTGGGACAGTCTATTAGTATCATCATGTTAGTTATGCATCATGCCATTGATTGGATGCTGTGACTGCTCTGTGTTTTGAAGGGAGAATGCTTTGCTTCAATTAGCAATAGATTTATTAAGTTTTTCAGGGTCACAGACAAGTAGAAAGCACCCCACTTTGCTTTTCAATATCTTCTACATATGTGCTTTACATCTGGAAAGAGTTTGACTCAGGCAGTCTTGTTTGCCCTAAGTCCTTCTGGCTCTGAACATCTCCTACCAACACTTTTTCTTCTCCTCTCCCCCCCGCCCCAAAGCTGACGAGAGACACAACTTTTGAAAGACTCTCCATAGATAGAGTTTGAAGTCAAAATTAGCCACTCTAAATTGTTTCTGATGCTCACGTGCCCAAACCACATACAGTCAGCATGCACAGAAATCTTGCGAGTTGCGGTAATGTAGAATGTCAAGTGTTGTTGTGTGAGGAAACCCATAGCACTTGCCTGTATGGCACTGATTTTTTGGATGTTGTTACTTTGTGAAGATAAGGCATGAATTAATTATTGGAAGTCTTACGTAAGCCAGTAGCTTTAATTTTATCATATCTAAGGATGGCAGCAATGGCAAACTGCAGGGTAAATGACTGATACTGGTGGCTGGCCAGTCCTTCCAAGTGTCTTATATCTGTAACTGCATTTCTAATATTTCATCATTTAAAATGGTCTCCATAGTAGCCCAGCACCCACTTACAGCTTCAGACTAATCCACAGAAAGTCCCTTTGTTAGTATTCACGCTGTGAATAGAAATAGTTATAGACCTTTACACTGGGATTATGGAAAATTGTACCATTGAATGGCTTGCCACACAGAGTACAGTGGAGCAAACTGTTACACTTTTTATGAAACCAAGAGCTCAGTTAAGTTAAATTACCCTAGTGTAACATGAGTTTATAACGTTCACACGATTACAAAGGAAATGTGTTCTCAGTGTGTGTATGCATTATTAAGAAAATGCAGCTAACCAAGACTAGCTGGTATGGTCTGAAAACATTACTCTTTATTTTTTTTTAAGAAGCCTGATGAGCGTCTGCAGGTATAGTTTTGTATATAACTTCCATGCCCAGTATGTCAGCTGGGCTTAAGCTTCTGCTATGATTTCCATTGTAAACTTTATTCCCGGGGGTTTCTAATTAACCTGTAAACACTTTTTTTGTTTGGAAATTTGCTATTCTGTTTCTCCAGGTGGACCCACAGATAAAGGTTTTCTTCGTCCTTCACTGTGTTTCTTCAGTTTACAATTATTCTTTTCTTCCTTTTATTTTATTTTTGTTCTGCAAGAGAAATTAGACTTTCTTCAGCAGAAGATACGAAGTGCACCCTCTGTCTATCCATGTGCAGTGACTTTTTTTCCCCTGCCAGCAGGTGGAAACAGGTATTAAACTGGGGGATAAAGTGCAGGGTGGCTTGCACCTTTTTTTCCACCTGTCTCAGCTGGCAAAACAGTCTTAAATTGCCCTGTAACCATCTTAACTGTATTTGTTAGGAGGATTTTTCTGCAAGCAAAGTCGGCTTTTCCACTGATCTAAAGCCCATCTATCAGATGACTGACCAAAGCAGGCGTCTATAATTTAGATTTAGACATTAGTGCGTGCAGAGCTGCAATATGTAGTGTTTTGGCTTTGAGCCGGTGCTCGTTGTGGACTATAAGTCTCACTAGGAATCAGGCCCACTGAGATGGCTTTGAAGATTATGTGAGCCGCCGATAAGACTGCTGCCCAAAACACCTTCTCCTGAAGAGGTTTATGAGAAGCTTGATGAACTAATTTTGTGGAAGAATAGATGCCAGTCCTTCTCCTGCCCAAGGTTTGGGAGTTATAGGCTGTCTTGAGGCTCCATCATCCTGGGCATCAGAGAAGTGTTCTTCTCCTCCATTAACTATAGATTGCTTATGTAGCAGTACGTCCTGATATCAGGGGACTGGAGACTTGTGTCACTCCTCAAAAGAAGGAACTGTAATTAATGTAGTGTAAAAAATCAGAAGGAAATGTAAGAAAGACTTCTATGGTTCTCCCTAAAAACTTTCTCCATATGTGGAAGAAAGTGAGTCTCCTTTGATTTCACTAGAGAATAAGGGCTGATCTATAAGTATGAATGCTCCAAAATGAATGTGTGGATGAACTCTGGTTTCCTACATGACCAAGAATACCAAGCTTTAGGTGGCATTCAGTCTGAGACTATGGTGGTTTCTGGAATGGGAATATTCTCTTTCCTATGTTCAGGAAGCTTGAACATTCTTGATTAGTATTCATTTAGCTGTAACTGGTCCAGCAAGGAAGGGTTCATAAATTGGCTGGCTAGAGGGACTTGCAGTTTCTTCTGGAGTCCCCATTCATTGGTCCAATTGACGTACTAAGGGATCTTCTTTGTAGGGACGTGGTGACTATGTTTAATGCTCCTGTGACACTTTTTATCTCCAGAACACTTTACAGATATCCACCAGTTAATCCTCACGTGATGCTTGTGAGTGAGGTAAAATTAAGTATTGGTCTTCCCATTTCACAGATGATGAAGGGGAAAATAAGGTAAAGAGACTGAAGAGATTTGTCCAAGGCTGCAAAGAAATCTAGAATTAGGCCAGGTCTATGCTACAAATGTACCAGTATGACGATGTCACTCAGGGGGTGCAAAATCCATGCCCTTGAGCAACGTAGTTATAGCAACCTAACCCCCGAGAGCTTCTCCTATCGACATAGCTACCACCTCTTCGCACGATGGATTAACTATGCTGATGGGAGAAACTCTGCTGTTGGCATAGTAGTGTCTTCACTAAAGTGCTACAGCTGCAGCACTGTATGTGAAAACAAGCCCTTAGAATTCAAGAGTTCCCTGGTTTCTACTCCTGTAGTAAGGTAATATTTCTTCCTTGAGAGAAGAAAACTGAGAGAGGCTTTGGAGTGAAGTCTTGAGGAAGTCCTAGAGAACTTAGTTGAGGTTATTGGCAGAAGGTTCAAACTGTTCCATTGGTGTTTCTCCAAGTACCTTGAGTTCAATTTCATCTTTTCAGATTGAGATTCTGTGTTCTCCTCCATTGACATTGCAATCTCTGACTCAACCATATGGAGCTTCTCTTCTCAGGATTTATTTTGCTTGAGTGTTGAACACTCTCTCTATAGGCCTCTTCTCAGACAGGTATACTATCTCAAGGAATGACAGGACTTGAGGTGTGAGAGTATGGAGAGAGGTCTGATTTGGGAATTCCCTCAGAAGCAAACATGGTGATCCTGAAGTAGGGTTACCTTTTTATTTTGGCCTGTGATTTCTTGATGTTATTCCTTTGGTCCCTAATTAGCATATGTTTAAGCACTTTGCTTGAACTTTAAGCATGTGAGTAATCTCATTGACTATTCATTCAGTACCCACTGACTTCATTGAGGCTACTGACGTGCTTGAAGTTAAGCATGTGCTTAAAGTAAATTGCTCAATCAGGACCTTTCATGAACAGTTAAAGCCTGTCAGCAGTTTTTGGCTTTTCAGAATTTATATCAATAGGAGTCAATTCAGAAAGCTTAACAGCTGAGGCAATTCATATCCAAGGAGAAATCTCAAGGGAGAAACCTCCTTTGCAAACCTGTGTAAAGTAACAATGTGATGTCCATCTTTTGTCACACTATCCAGTGGTTGGCTGTAACATGAAACCTCTCTTTGGGAAGAAGAATCTTCCAAGGTGAAGCCTGAAGTGTCTCACTGCATTTGGTTCTTAGTGCTGCCAGACCTACATTGGTGCAGAAAGGGATATTTGTGCTAGCCTGAAACCTGCACTAGTTAGCCACCTTGCGTTTGTCCTGGGACAGTGGCTGGAGCATTAATCTGTAACTGAAAGAAAATATTTTGTTTTTCAAGTTAGTTTCTGCTTTACTTATGCCCGTTATTGCTATGCAAGATCCAGAATAAGGAAGAAATGCTTTCCACTGATTCAATCCTGAGCCTTCTATCTGCCTGCACCTTCTGCTGGGGGCCTAATCCGCAGGGCAGGGAGTATCTGCTATAACTTGCTGAGAATCCTCTCCTCTCTTGCAGGCTTGAGCTTTTGGGGAGAAACTGTCAGAAACCACATTGACTATAAATTCAGTATTCCGCTGTTCTTGGAATCACTACTTCTAGCCTTAACATTCTGTGGTGAGGTATCATTCAAGAGACAGAAGCAGGACAGGAGAATTGAGATGTGCAGCCTTGCTCTCTCATTGTTGGGTCTTGCTTCAAAATGTTTATTTGTTTGGACAAGCTTTTTATTCTCCTTTTGAGAAAGAAGAGAGGAATCAGCAGAAACGGACTAAATTAATGAAGCAAATCAGTTATCTGGCAATCCATTTATTTAAACTTTGATATTTAATTTGATATGCACTTCTCTTGCGTTTTTTTGCTTCTGCTCATTAGCCAGTATTCTTCTGTGCTACCGCTTGGAGGACTGTACGTCAGAGAGCAAAATGACCAGAATATGCCACTCTAAAACAACTTTTAAATGTGATTCAAGCAGAACTGCAGATAATAGGAATAAAAGAATAGCTGTTTAATGGTGTTATCAATGGGGAAAGAATTCAGGCAGGATTATGAAAAAGAAATGTTTTTATTAAGAGTGGAGGATCTAGAAGAATGGACTGATATTCCTCTGGGTCTTTGAGCAATCAATTTCCCTTTCTAGTATTCAGTTACTGCTAATTGTATTGATTTTTTTTTTATCAAATATGTGTACAAATCAATTTTATATTTTAGTGCTGTTAAAAGCATCCTTCCTTCCTTAGAGGCATTAGTGCCCTGATCATTTTAATTGTCTCATTTTTAGTGCTCTGATTTTGCTGCATATTTTCTTTAAATAACTGTTTATTTAGACCTTTAATTGGTTAAGGATTATATGTAGATGTTTAGCGCCTGATCAAACAGACCTCATTCAAGCAAGAGCTCCCTGAGCTTAGTGGGACTGTTTACTTAAGTAAAAACTGTAGGGATGGGCCCTCCAGCTGGCTAACAATAATACAGGATGGATAGAAAGGTCCATGTAGCGTGACTCCACCCCAGACACCAAAGGACAGGTACATTAATTGTGCTGTACTCAAGTTCAGATAAATACAGACTAAGGATAGAATAATACTGACTCGAATATATTATTAATAAATTGATATGAATATGAAGTCGGGGTGGTAAAAACTAAACTTTTAAAATAATGAAAGCTGTTTGGGATGGACAAACGCCTCCTTTTCTGGACGTTGAGTAGCTCATGCCCTTACAACAAATGGTTCTTGAGAAATATGGCATCATCTGCATGGAAGATGTGGTCCATGAGATCTGTACTGTTGGCAAGAACTTCAAAGTAGTGAACAACTTTCTATGGCCCTTCAAGTTATCTTCTCCTCAAGGTGGAATGAAAAAGAAAACTATCCACTTTGTGGAAGGTGGAGATGCTGGCAACAGGGGAAGATTCAGATTAACATGGGCTCATAAGGAGAATGAACTAATGATGCCAGCAGTGGACTTTCCTACTGTGTCTGTTAATAAAAAAATTTCTGTGCATAAAAAATAAAAAAAGTAGTTGTCTGATGAACCTCTCCAAGCACGGAAATGTATAGAGCTCAGAACAAAATAAAAAACAACATTCTCCATTTGCGTTTTGTTTATGCCCATGGCAGTAAATTGTTTCTGTCAACTTACCTATTTTCCAGATATCACTGTTCTTCTTTTTTTTAAAGGAAAGTACACAGCTTTGAGTTCAAGAAATATATATCCTTTAATAAGTAAGCCAGAGAAATTAGACGCTCACATAATTGAAAGTGGTGTTTGTCTGTGCGGAGGGCTGCCAGATACTGTATGAGTAGACTTTGAACTTTTTAATAGTGTGAGCAGTAGTAATGAGAACCAGAGGCGTTAGGACTCTGCTATTCCACTTACCTCCAACTTTGATATTACCACTGCAGATTTAATGATACTGTTTTTCTGCTCTCATTGCCAGGTCACTCTTATGAGGAGGGGAGAGTTTTATAAACAAATGTCCAGTATAATATGGGAGTATCTAATAAAAAAAAAAAATCTCTCCGTAAAGAAGTCTAAACATCATGAGAGACTTAGAGGGAGATATTATTAAGTTTTTTAGATTGTTAAACAAAAATTGTTCTCTTTCCCAGGTCCTGCTGCCTTGTTTCTTCATAGCATAGCAATCCCTGCTGAGAAACTGAGTAAACCACACGTTTTCTATGGCTTGTCCTATCTGCCAATAACTGCTCCCACAATCCAGCAGTGCTGTAGTGAAAGAATGCACTTTCCAAGTCCAGTTTGTAGTTGTGCTGTGATCTGTATTGCCCATGCAGATCCCATTAGAATTATTTTATTTAAGAGTCCAGGCATCAATAGTCCTTTTTATCCCTACGTTCAGAGGAAGTAGGCATCATTTATACATCATAGCACAATTTCACTCACACCGACTGGCTGCCATCAACAGCTTTTATTGCTATTGAGACTGTTTGATAGTTCTGGTACAGTATAGTCACTTCAGCATAATCATATATCAGTATTTAAAAGCTTTAAGAGAACATGTGTCTTACTTGTTTTGATCTCTGCACGGAGTAGCATACCTAGCTGCATTTGCAGTATTGAGTGAGGGTGGACATATTCTGCTTATATTAATAGATGAACTGCTGTAGAAACTAGGCATGCCTTGTAACCTGAAGGGAAGTAAGGGCTCTGTGGAAGAGAAGCTGTGCTAGTGTTGCCTCTGGCTTGCAGAATATTGCAAACTGCAAGTCCATCTTTTGTCATGAGTTTCTGCAGCATTGCCCTGTATTAGGAATCACAAAGTGGATAAGCTACGTGAGGGGTTATATAACACAGAGAGATCAATGTACGCAGTTCTGCTGGAGGCTATCCCAGGCTGTTTGTTATGTGTCTTCAACAGTGTCACTACATCACACTTCTCGATCTCGGTATTACTCTACAAGCCCTGTCTAATGGGAGTCTCTGTGCTGATCCGGCTATCCTGACAATACTTCTTTCTGTGTCCAGCAGCTGTCAGGAGCTATCAGAGCATTGGAGCTGAATATACAACTACTCAACTGAGGGGATAAAGCAAGTCTGTTCTCCAGTGAATGTAATTAGCTTTGTATTAACTGGCTTGATTTGCTTTGTATAATCGCATCATGTTTTAGTCAAATTTGGGTATAAAAATATCATGTAATAAAATCAAATGAGTGCACGACTCATTAAAGTCAAGGGGTTTAGAAGTCCCGCAGAAAAAGCGATTTTAAGTTATCGCTGAGCATGCCTACAGTTTTTTGGAAGAAGAATTAAGGATATAAAGCAGTTTCTTATTGCAAGTTAACGTCTTGGACTTTTCCTTTAATTTGATAATTGACGACTTGGATCTTTATATCAAGCAGTGCGCAAGTTCACAGGGTAAGTTTAGAGGCTGCTGCTGCTTTCTCACGTCTCCTATGGCTAAGCATTGTCAATACAATAGCATGTGTAGGTTGAAATACCCACTGCTTTAACGTCACTATTTTTAAACTATGCCGGTGGCGGCGCGCCTGTCTGCGGGGCTATATCCTTTTGAGCGTTGGGCCACTGAAGTCATGGTTGTAATTGGGGCTATGCTAGACAAATACAGAACTAGGTTGACAAGGCTCAGTGGGCGTAATTTTAATGCAAGCAAATAAGACTGTAGTTGCTTTTATCAGAGTTTCACTGTTGCGATCCCGTTTTTCAAGATACAGACTGTATTATTTTGAAGAATTGATACGCTAGGGCTCTATCAGACCATAGTGATCTTCAACCTCTTCTAGTTGAAATTAATATGACACAAGTGCTGTGATTGCAGTGGCCTATAATGTAAATTCTTGCCCAATAAAGACCTTTCTTCTGCCTTGTCATAACACACTGTTTTCACATTCTTAGTTTTTTTTCCCCCTCTTTACATATGTGAATGTTCGGACATACCCACAAAACACAAATGCTTTCTAAGACCTACACCTGTTACACAGATCCCATCGTGCACTGAACCAAAACATTAACGAGACATGGACTAAGGGCTGAGACAAAATCGCATAAAAAAAGCGCGTTCAAAAAGCATAAAACTTGCCGCTGTGCACCAAAAGTTAAAACACAACAGAGAATTACTGTTGTATTATTCAATTCTTCTATTGTTGTTGGAAGTAGAAGACAACTGAAGAGGAGGGTCTTGTGTAGCTCAGAAGCTTTCTCTTTCACCAGCAAAAGGTTAGTCCAATAAAAGATACGTACCTCACCCCACCTTGTCTCTCTCTGTGTTAAAATCTGTTTCACAAAACAGCAGGACTTCCTTCGTCTCTGAAAGATGGAACGTTTGTTCCACCAAGTGCAGATTCAACCATCTACCCTACTGAGATGTAATTTATGGTAACTTAACTTACAGAGCCCCACACAATGGATCAGCTTATTTGCTTTCTGACATTTTATACAGTTCACTCACACATTAGACTGCATAGTCTAAAATGAGATGGGAAGGTGAGATGCTGTTACCTTCGTGTTTATGTTTTTTGGAGCCCTTTTTGCCCTGCTCTGAGCTGTGTGCGCCAATACAAGGAAAACTGCCAAGGTATGTTAGGGTTTGGCAATCGTATGTCAGTCAAACAAAATTGATACTGCAACAGATGATTTTTTTTTTTAATTTAAATTGCCAGCCACACATTAAGGTTGATAAGACTTATTGGAGGATCACATATTTCCTTGGTGAGTCAAAAGGAAAAAAAAAAAGTGGTCATCACCCTGGTTACTCGATTTATATACTAAATCCCTTCCCCTGAAATGTTGTGGGTTTTTCTTTTTGGTACATTCTCTGGGACAATCTTTGCTCTCAATGTAATTTCATCGACCTCATCATCTGGCCCTGCATCTCCTTTGCTCTTGGAAAGTGCCAGGAATACGTTGGGCACTGCTGCAATCAGAATAATAAGTAGTTAATTGTGGGCTTCTCATATTTGGCCGGGGCTATTTCATTAAGTGAAGCTTTGCTTAGAGGACACAGAAAAGGGACTATGTTCACTGAGACTTCAGTCATTTAGCTTAAATCAACCTCCTCCTACTGCTATTGACATATCAAGAGAACCAATGAGGCATGTTTAATTACGCATGCACTAAGTTTACAATTAGTCTGCAGCCAGTGACAGGTTTTTTTCGTTTGATGCAGCAAGGAAAGATTTGATCCTGCAAGAGGTCTTATTAGCCTTAATGTGTGCAATTTTATCATTTTAAATTTAAGTGGAGTGTTCTTAGCTTCTAGGTCAAATAATTTAATCTGATGCTCTAATGTTACGAGTTTAGCAACCCTTCTGCTTCCTCTCTGCTTGTAATAAGTCACAAAAGTATGGCTTGTTGCTTGATAAATGGGTTAACAGTATTCACAAGGCAGGTAATAGAAATCCATATTAATAGGTGGAAATTGACTCGATGCTAGGCAGGAGAGTCTAATGAAAGTATTATTGTTAGTTTTAGCTTCCAGATCCTCTGGAAGCTGATAGCTAAATACCCATATTGCAACCTTATTACCTATTTATCACGCCATATAGCTTACTGGATGTTTATTAAATTACATTCACGTTTACTGCCTGTTTGTATACTTTTCACTGTATGCGTTCTCAAAGGAAATTTTCTGGAAGCATTTCAGAAATACAGAGCTATTTTTCCATTCTCTTTATATACTGGGACTGTCGTTGCCAACTGTCAATATACAAATTGCTTGGAAATTTTAATTGTTTCCTGCTAAGCTGCTAGAAGCCACTAAACCAACTCTCTTTAGTTTAGGAATAATAGGTAAAATATCTGAAAAAAGCATTGTGTTCCCAGGTAGGGTAGAATTTATTCTAGCCATAAAAACAATGTCCTGAAGGATGCACTTACTTGGCTTCAGATGCAATTTATCAGTAAGTGGCTTCATCAAGGTTTTTTTTTTTTTATATATATATATATAATATAGTCTTCTAAACACTTCTGGTTCTTTTGAGAGTTTTTTTTTTTTTTTTTTTCTAGATATAACTGCTGTTTGTATCCTTTTTATTCTCACTGTACCACGTTATCAAAAGTGAAATTTTCTGGGAAGCAATTTTCAGAACATACCACGAGCTACCTTCTTTCTACATATCTCCCTATTTAGGAGGAGCTGGGGATTTGTCGTTGCCTTAAACTGTCTAATTATATCATAATAATGCTTGGATAATATAAAATAGGAATCTGTCCTCCTCCCTGCTTATAGTATTCGGCTAGACCCCAACATAAACACACTATTAAATAAACCCAACTCTCTTTAGTTCTAGGCAACTAATAAGAGTAAAATAACCCTTGGTGAAAAAAGCAATAAGAGTGTTCACCAAGAATAAGGTAAAGAATGGGAGTGCTAGCCCACTCCAAAAAAATGTCCTGTAAGGAGGCACCTCTACTCTCCCTTTGGCTTCAGTATGCAATGGTGTATCTGACACGTAAGCTTTTTTTGGTCGGGTCTTTCCTTCAATTCGCGCTTCCCTCTCTCTCTCTTTTTCTATTATTCACTATATAACATACTCCAGTCGTTCTAAACACTTGGGGGCTTTTTATGAGAGTTATTTGATTATTTTTATATTTTATAAGCTACGGAAGTATAGGATGCAGGATATGTGGAATTTAGTAATTTTCAAATCACATCTAATAAATTCTCACTCTTTATGGAGTTATCTCAGCTTTACATTTGTTACTATATTAATTTCTTTGTAAAACAACACTTAAGAATTTCTATCATAGACAGCTGTCTGCCTCGTGCGCCGGCACTTTTTTCTCTCACTCTCACTCACTCCCATAGGTCCTTAAAATTCCACTAGTCCTGATGGGATTTCCTTCGCTTCCAGAGTTGGAACAAAACAATACACTCCTGTAACCTTGTGAGGACGTCTTATGTTAACCAACAAACGGGGCTTCGGTAAGTCCAGGGGATAGGAGAAAGATGCAAGATTTGTTACCCTGGTTTTTGTGCTAGTTATGAGTCTCTTCACAATCAATTTGAGACCTTATGAACAGCAGAAGGAGGGTGGATAAGAATTCAAGTAAACTCAACGCGCTTCTCAACTCATTTCACCAAGCCAATCCATACCATTTCCAACTCTCTCTGTCGGCCACCACTATTTCTTCTAGTGCCGTCTTGAGTGCGTGCAGAGTATTTCAAGATCAGAGAAGCGTAGTGTCAAGATCTTTAAAAATATATTTTTGTCTTCAAGCTGCACAGGGCCCTATTGACTTGGCACAGCTTTTGTACTTAGTTTTTATTATATATATTCAAACCAATCCCCCTAAATCATGGTAAACTTGACTTCTAATAGGACATCATGAAGGAAATAAAAATGAATAAACACGTGTATAGGAGAGAACTCATGTTATAATGTTTATCCAGAGAGTTGTTCTCGACTAATGATTAACAGAAATGCCAGAATAAAACACCCCAGACAAACTTGAGCAGTAAAAATACAGGCCAAATGTCGACCATACACAGAAGTAAGACGAGTGCAAGACTTTTTCGATCCGGGCATTTTTTACACTGACTCCTATGCAGCTCGCCTAGCGTTTACACCGTCTTGCCTCGCCCCACCTGGCCCCATTGACTTCAGGGATGGCTCTCTTTATTAGTCTGGATAGACATTCGTAGCACCATGCGAATAGTACAGCGGGCTCTGAAAATATTCAAATGGAGAAGATACTAAAGAAACGTATACAGACCCAGGTCCTGCCCTAATCAGGATCACCTTGCAGGATTTTGGTGCTAAAATTGGCAGTGACTGGGATCTTGATTCACACCTTGTCTGTCTTCACCTCACTCCCCCCAACTTCCTCAGCTGTCTAAGATGAGACCATATCGTATTATCCCTGGTATAATCTCCCAAGAACTCAACTGTGGCTTGATACCATCTTCTGTGCTTGCCTTTTATTTAAAATACTCCAAATGGTTCAGTTCCTGTCTGATGAAGTGTATTGTCACATACACAATTACTTCTCTCACCTTTCCTTTCATTTACCTAAAAAAACTCATTAATGTCTGGTCCCACTGACCCATCGTAATTAGCTACACTTCTTTACCAACCATCTAACTACGTGCGTATTTTCATTCCAAGACTGTTCTTTGAAGAGCTTGACTCACTACGTGTAATGTTGTTACTCTATTTGTACTGTAACACCTTGTGTAGCTCGCAATTGAGGAGAATGATTTGGACTGGAACTTCGAGAGTTTATATATTCTACATGGCCGTCGCCACCGCTTTCGTTTTGCGAGCTCTTTCTAGAGCTCACTTTCTTTTGGCATGCACGTAGTGAGAAAGAGAGTCCACCCTCAGCACAGTTGCTATTTAGTAATTGATTGAGAAGGGGGGAAGAGTGTAAAGATTAAACTCTGGCCTAATTCCTAGTCGAAATATAGTATGCTGTAAGAAGTGGTATTTGGGACATGATTTGCGAGGGCAGGGTCTTTTGGTAGAGTCTTTTTTTGAATGAGGACTAGACGAGATGAAGGGGAACCACATGCAGTTAAATCTCTAATAAACCTATGTCCTACAGTAGACACACCGTTTACAAATCGCTTTCTTAAAAAAATCCTGCCTCACGCGTCGTGTGGCAATATCTGATGTGTTAATTTGATCACAATGAGAATAGACACCTTAGAATATAATGAACTTTCCTTTTCCGTCTTCTGATAATACGAGTGTTTACTTTCACTGCTTATGCTGGTAGGATTCAATACACTTTTAGTTATGAACTCGCAGTCTTAGGACATTGAGAGAATATGAGCCACACCGTCTCTTACCTTTCTCTTAATATGTTGGTCCTTCTTATCTAATTTCACTCTGGTTTAGTTTCTTATTAACACTACGTTCGATGCCTGCACACTCACTTATGTAGCATGTACACCCTGACAAAAGAATAAGCTTGTGTTCTATTTCTGCCGCGCTTTCTTCATATCATAAGTAACTTTCCTTTATAGTCTTGAGTGTGTATAATCCCCGAGTAAACAAGGTTTGTTTTTTTTTCCTTTCTTCCTTTTCTCCTTTCGCTTTTTTCTCCTTTTCTTTTTGGGGTTATATTAACCCTGGTGTGTTTTGTTTTTTTTTTTATTATAAACATATCCTAGTTAAAATATCTGGAAAAAAAAAAAAAAATTCCACTCCGCTTTGTGTTTCCTCCCCAAAAATATAGAGGGGGGTTTTTTGGGGTTTTTTTACGAGAGAATTACCTCGCTTGCGGAGGTTAGTTTAAAAAAAACATGTAGCGAACGGCCTTTCCCCCCTCTTTTTTTATAAATAGCCTTGAAAATCCAAGTAATTTTTTTCTTATGTTATGCAACAGACAAACTTTATATTTAATTGATTTTCAAGTATTTTAATATGGGGTGGTATTTACAGGGTAATATCCATGCCAGCTAAAAGGTCATGAGGTCACCGTTTTCTTTTGGATCCTATTGTCACTTCATTTTCATTGCGGGCAGTTGTGAGTGACTAAGAGTGTTACTTTTCATTTATTATTTAGTGTAGTCAGGTGATGCTCAGAGAGTATTTTGGTAAATCTTGCCAATTTCATGGAGCTCAGATTTTTTATTTATTTACTTAACATTGACTTGACCAGTTTGTTCAGGTTTTATTTACATGAACCCGGATTCTCTCTTTGCGAAATGACTTTAAATAATCAGTAAGATGGTGAGAATTTGTATATACTGTTTATAACACGCAAAGCAGTTTTTGTGACGGCGTCCAACAGCAAAATCAGATACCCAACTGGCTTAAATTTGTCTGGGGCGCACAAGAAATCAATGCCTGACTCCAGTATTGTCAATGGATTCACACTGAGATACAACCATGGATCTAAGGGAAAGGTTCAGTAATAGCAGTGGTTGGTGCCACAGAAATGTAAGACAAATCATTGCTTGGACCATTTCTGTTGAGACAGTTTGTAGGTTGTTTATTGATTGCACAGGTCATTGGTGAAAGATCAACAGCTCTGCTGTGTCAGCAAATAAAGATAGAGAAAAGGCATGTTGAGGTCACATTCTAAAGGAATTCAGTCGCGCTAAAGGAGGAACATTTCAAACCTTTATTTTCTCAAAAAAAGATTGTACAGCTTTCAGCCTATACGTTTTCAACCCTTGATAGTTAGGTTAAGAAACTTCATTTATAGCTAATGCTTTCGCTATGTTTCTTCCCATTCCCCCTTCAATTTAATAAGCTGTTTTTAAAGCTGAAATATTTATTAGCCCTTTGCTGTAATTATTTATCTATGTTTCTGTGTCTGGCAAAACAGTGCAAAAGATTTCTTTATGCATGACAGGATTTGGCAATTTATTATGAATTACTGAACCCTGAACGTGCTGTGATCTACTCAATTTGCATTTATTTTGCAATTTTTGTTTAAAAGGACTGTACAGCGTATAAGGATATGTACAAATGTTCAGAAATTTCATCTTTACTGGAATTGTTTTTAACCTATACGAAGCATCTGAAATACACTCTCAAGGTATCTGATCCTGCATTTAACCTCAAGTAAGGAAAGAATCCTTATCTCAAACACCATTTTCAGTCCTATTGAAGGACTTGTCTAAATGAGAAAGTTATACTGGTTTAGCTAAATGTGTGATTTTTTTTTTTTTTTTAAATAGTTTAGTTAAACCAGTGCAAGGCTGTGTGGACATGTTTATATGGTTTTGTTTAAGTCAGCTCGGAATCAGTTTAAGCTAAATCATAATAATAAGGCACTCTTAAACCCAGATAAGAACATCTACAGGGGGGTTATGCAAAAAGCTTAAATTTACACTTTTCATTAAACTGGGTCAACTTGCTCATATAGACAAGGCTTTAAGCACATATTTTGAGCTTTCGTTCTGCATAAAGGCTCCCAAATTCAGGAGTATGAAACTTCTCCCAGTGCACAGGGTCTGCTCCATTCTGCTTAAGCCCATATTGTGAGGCTGTACTTAAGTGATGAATAAAGCCTCATGCAGGTTCTTTTCACTGAGGTGAAAAGAACCCACAATATTGAGCGTGTGTTGTGAGGAGAAGAAAACTTAAGCTGACATTGCCCGCCTGTGTCAGACATTGAGGGCACACTGGTTCCCTTTGCTAGTGTTCTGAAAGGTGGATCTGAGAGCAGAAATGTGCCCTACTAGAGGAAAGGAACAAAGGTTTGTGTGCTGGGAATGGGTTGTTTTGACTGATCATTTTAATATTGTCACTTACTCAGATTTTCTGAGCCCCCAAATTACACTATTTTTTTAAACCCCTCTGTCTCTTTCTTCATTGACTTGAAGCCAGTTTGCTCTGAGTTTAAGCCGAGTAGATATGGACATCTTTTTTGATATTAAAAATAATAAATCCTTCCTATTCACTGGATAGTCTTTTTCCCAAGACTGTGCAGGTGGCTTTCTTTATTGTTTCCATCCTCCGCATAAAGCCTCATGTAAAGATAAACATCCCACTGACCAAGGAGGTCTGAACACACCTCCTTTAGCGCCTCTCCATACTGCTCCAGTGGGGGTGATACATCGGTGCCTCACAGCAAATATAACAAGGTTCATAGGACTGAGCTCTTATCTCAAATTCAGACCTCACTGCCCCAGTACTGGCCAACTGGCTTTCCCAGCTTCAAAGGTTCATATTTTCAGGTGCACACAATTATTACTTTTGGTGTGCCACAGCAGACATGCAATACAGAATAAGCTCAGCTGTCTTTTCTTCATAGTTCCACTTACATTTAGTAATCCATTTCATATTCCCAGCAGATAGACTGGTGGTACTCTTGCCAACAAAATAAGCTCAAGATGCCCCTTGCAGTAGATTCTGTGGATGTCTTTCCAAACCAGAGAAAGTGAGGGGGGCATCAGTCAGGTGTTGGTATAAAAGAAACATCATGAGTTCTATAATCAAGTGAAATTCTCGGGATGCGGAGGAGAGAGCTAGTTCAAAGATAGGGTCAAGATGTGATGCTGAATGCCAGGTGTGCATGAGTACTGTTCACTCATGGAACTATCAAGACCCCTGAGACACGCCTTCTGAATCAGATATACATTTAAAAGATGCAAGGCTTGTCAAGACATTGCTGCAGAGGGGAAGGGTAGTGTGCTAAGTTAGGACAGACTACAAAAAAAACAACAACAGATTTGAGTTTGAATGTAGTTAGAGAACTAGTGGACTGGAAGTGGAATACAGAGCCATTTGGCTCTAGGTTGCTGATTCAAATCCTGCCTAGATGAATGGTAACCAAAAATCGTTGCTATTCAGTGGCCTATGTGAAATTAACTGTGATCTCAGTCCGTTGACTTGTAGACAAGTAACCACATTTCTCACTCTCACAACTGGCATCCTCAGCAGAGATCACAAATTAAATGCATTAGAACAGAGTTAAGGCACACTGGTGAATCAGTCTGAGACCCGCTGTACCTGTTCTGAGTCCTCTATGTAACCACCGATGTCCAGCTGGCATCTTTCAGCAGCAGGAACCAGGCTTGAAAGTTAAAAGGAAAAAAATAGTTGGTGAAGGAGGGACACTGTCCTTGAAAACTCATGGTCTAGAATTCTTTCCTTTGGGTTATTACAAGGACTGGAAGCCTTGAGCTAAGCCTGTGCAATAAATTCCTAAAGCTAGTGGCAGAGTAACTTATCACCACCATGCCCAAAATACCATACTTATGTTTACTAGTATATGTGCACTCCTGTTCCAGAGAATCAAGCCGTTGTTTAAAGAACCCATTTCTTTTTTTCTCAAGTTTTCTACTGGAGGCTTGGAAAGGTGGAGGATAACGGGGTGGGAGGCAACCTGTAAAAAGATGAAACAGCTCATGAAAAGAAAACTGCTGAATAGGCAAATTGTTTTATCCTGATGGGTTTTGTATTTCATCGTCTGTATTCCAAGAAAGGTACAGTAAAAACAATGTTCTGGCTCATATATTTCTGTCCCAGACAGAAGATCTCTGTCTATTTAATTGTAATGCTTAAAATATATTTTTTAGAAAACATTCAGAACCACTTGCATGTATTTATCTCTTATTCCTCCGTTCTGTAAAGAAATCCATTCACTGCTGATGGCATTTCTATTTAGAAGCAGCCATTTTTATAGACTGCTGAAAAATGTGAACGGGTCTAAAGTATTTTGCTACTTTGTGCGCCCCCTCAAAGTGGTATTTCCTCTGTCAGTTGACTTCAAAAACTCTTGTGTTTCTACACTAGTTTGCCTAACAGCTTGGAAAGAACACGGGAACATTTTAAGAATAAGGATCAATCATCTGCTTGACTGAAAACCCAGATTCAGAACAGGGATCCCTACATGTATTCGTGTTGTGTGACCCGTCCTCCACTCCCCCAGGCACCCCCCAGAAAAACTTCAGGAATCAGTCAGACCCTGCTGGAGTGGTGGGTTACTGTAGTGCTTATAATCCTGGCTAGAACATAAATGTGTTGTGGCTTTTGAAAAGAAGAAGCAGTGGCTTCCGTATTATCAAAGGTTATCCGGAGTCTGTTACAAGCTGGAGGAATTTTGTGCCATGAAGGAGACAGAGCAATATACTGTTTTTCCTTTAAAGTGAGGATATGACTGTCAGAATTGCAAGCAGTAAATTGAGTGTCTCCACTCTATCAATGTGACTGAAGATGGGACGGCAAGAAGTGTACGTCCAGAAAGGTTTCTAGGTTGAAAAAAGTTCTGTCGATCCAGGGACCCCTTTAAAAAAACAAACAAACAAAAAAAAACCCCCTCAACCCTCATTTTTGACATTTTGATGGCACTTTCTTTTTCCTGAACTGGATCAGTGAGGCACTGAAATTCTCATGGTGTATGTGCGGGGGGGCGGGGGGGTTGGATGTGGTTGTTTTTTTCCCCCAAAATGCTGTAATAGTAACTAAAAGGAGAGGGGAATTAAAGCTGCCAGACTTTTTATGTCTTTTTTTTCATCTGAGAATAAAATGCTATGGCATTCCCCACACCCCCTAAATTCAGAAAAAAACAGTTAGCAAGAGGATCTGCAAACACAATGGCTCTATCTTGCTCTATTATGCCACAAAGGAGTGGCTTGCTTAATCTCTGAAATTAATAGAGCAGAGAGGAAACAGCTCTCTTAAAGAGATGTGTGTCTGCTTCCTTCCTGTTCATAGAATTGGGAGCCTGGGGCTGTGAGGTAATGTCATTTCACATAACTAGAGGGCTCTTCTTATAAAGAACAATTACAGTAAATGTAGCGAGCCTGGAATTTTTGACTTTTAAATATTTTTTCCTGCTACGGTGGTGGGGAATTTTATTTGAAATCTCACACATTGTTTTGGTAAACATTATTGTGACCAGTCAGAGATTGTTACCGGTTTTATATTTGAGAGATTTTAATTTTTTTTTTTTTCTGAATGTTGCACCATGAGCTAGAAACAGGTCTGCAGTTCTGCTTCATACTACACTTAATACAATGGTTTAAATTCAGTGTGAACTATTATCCTAGGAAAAGCTAGTTCAACCAGAATTAACTGAGTGTATTCTAATAGACCAGCTCCTTTTTCACACTGTGATGGCCCTTTATAACAGCGTTACTCTTGGAATTGGGCCAAATCAACTGATAAGCAACAGGCTCAGTTTTCCTGCACGTGGTCAAGGCTAATAGTATCCATTGGTAACTTTTTTTAGTGTTAGGAAGAAGACCTTTTGCTCAAAACAGTAAAGCAAAAGATTTGCGCCACACCTAACCATTGTTGGTCAGAAAGACAAATTGAATGAGAGAATAGAAAAGCCTGTCTTGCCAAGAAACCTTCAGTTTTGTGAAATTATCTTGGGGAGGAAGAAGGAGAGATCTGGGAGGAGGCACAGTAGAATTTTATATCCCTGATGCAGCTAAAGGGGCCTGTGCTGTACTCCATCAACTCCCATTGACAAACTCAAGATGTTCAGCATGTTTCAAGATCACACTCTGGTTGTGCTTTTGACACAGGTAGTGTAGCTTTCAGCTCCTCTAACTTCTTGTTAGTCATTTCCATGGGTAATACTAGGCGGTAGAAATGTACTACTGCAAATGCAACATCTTGAACTACCAGGGCAACGTACTATTATCCAGCCATGCAGTATCTCTTGAGCAGTCATTCAGAAGGAAAAAGTAAATCCTTCTTTGTTTACTTTTTGTTTTTGAGTCACAAATCAGGGGAATCAAGTATCAGAGGGGAGCCGTGTTAGTCTGGATCTTGTAAAGCAGCAGAGAATCCTGTGGCACCTTATGACTAACAGACGTTTTGGAGCGTGAGCTTTCGTGGGTGAATACCCATTTCAAGAGTCTGTTAGTCTATAAGGTGCCACCAGACTTCTCGCTGGCAAATCAGGGAATGGCTGTATAAGACAACTCTCTATCACAAATTGCAGGCAGTTTGTTACCGAACAGCAGCATGATGTACTTTACATATGAACAATAGCTAGATGCTTTGCAGAAAATGTTTTTGATTATAAAGATTACTACTGCCGCTGCCCCTCCTCCCTCCTTTATTATCAGATTCATCATACCAAAATTGCAGAACTGCGAGTGTCTTTTCAGCATTCATTCATCTGCATGATTTGTAATGACTGTTGTGATCTGGGGAAAAGAGGAAGTTTAAATTTCTAGCAGTTGTGCATCTATCCACAGTTAACGAGGCATCTAATTTCTGTGCAAATTCAATACAGCATTACTGCTGGTTCCTGCCTGGCAGATTCAAGTACACTTTGGTATTTTTCAATTTGTTTCCATATCTCTGCTGTTATCTATGTGTGTGAAGCTCAATCTATTTCAGATTTTTTTTAAGACAGTATGAAGAACTGTCTTTGGCTTTGTATCAGTATGGCTCAATGACAGTCAGTGAGGTTTGGCAACCTTTTGCCTGCTTTATTCTACATTGACTGACCGTGCATGTTACAAAACAGATATTTAATACAGGTCACTACTCAATGGAAACTGTAAAGCATTTTAGACAGTACAACTAGTTATGTCCCATTCCTGGCAAGGCAGGTAACCGATGTGTATGGATTACATCACGTACCACTAAAATGCAGCTGCCTTTGAGGTGAAATGGAGCAGCCGCATGCAACAACACTACCCAATGATTTAGGATGGGAAGTGAAAGAGGGAAAACTATGGATGCAGTTGAAATGTCAAAGGGATTTTTAATTACCTCTAATGGAATTTGGCCAGAACACCAGGTTTAAGAACATAAGAATGGCCATACTGGGTCAGACCAAAGGGCCATCTAGCCCAGGTGGCCAATGCCAATTGCTTCAGAGGGAATGAACAGAACAGTTAATTACACTCCTGCATACTGTGAGATCCCTAATAGCTAAAGGTCAGTGGTGTCCAAACCTGTTCCGCTGCTTGTGCAGGGAAAGCCCCTGGTGGGCCAGGCCGGTTTGTTTACCTGCTGCGTCCTCTGATTCGGCTGATCGTGCCTCTCACTGGCCGCAGTTCCCTGCTTCAGGCCAATGGGAGCTGCTGGAAGCAGCCAGTACATCCCTCAGCCCATGCCGCTTCCCGCAGCCCCCATTAGCCTGGAGCAGTGAACCGCGGCCAGTGGGAGCTGCGATCGGCCAAACCAGCGGACGCAGCAAGTAAACAAACTGGCCCGGCCCACCAGGGGCTTTCCCTGCACAAGCAGCGGAACAAGTTTAGGAAGCACTGCTATAGGTGATCATAATCATAGGTGTCGGTGATAATACTTAGTCCTACCTAGAGTGCAGAGGACTGGACTAGAAGACCTCTTGAGGTCCCTTCCAGTCTTACACTTCTATGATTCCATGACCACCTACTGTCTTTCGGATGAGATGTATCTCTGTCAGCCTAGTGCCCTCTAACAGCAGGGCATGGCATGGCATACTGACTCAGAGGAAAGAGTGCCCCTCTAAATCACCAGGGGTCCACATCTTGCACTACCTTAGTGTTCCTCAAAGATTTCCCATAGAAGTACTGATCCATCTCAGCCTCTTGAGATATTGTGAACTCTTTGGGGCAGGGACCATCTTTTTGTTCTGTGGTTGTATGGGTCCTAGCACAAGAGGTCCTGGCCTGTGTTTAGGGTTCGTAGGCACTCTGATAACAGAAATAATAAATGGTGATCATGAGCAGTGGCAGCAAAAGGTGGAATTGCTGCAGTTTAAGATGTAAGATGGCACAACGTACAGTTATAATTTTGCATTGTTTAGCCTAATTATACCATTAGACAAACATCCCTATTAGAATTTCCCTGTTAAGTGGATGTTACCTCTAAATTGGTGTAATTTTTCGATATTGTAGCAGCAGCATTCACAGGACTGAAATGCACTCATAGACTTGTCAGCATTTCCTGAAGACGGAGTTAAAATGGAAATTATAATGTGACTGTAAACATTTTCTTCTAGCTGACGCTTATGTTATGCAACACAAACTAGGGGTGGGATTTATTTTGCTCCGTGTCTTGTACATGCGTACACAGGCAGACATACACCCCACCACAGCCAACATATTTGCATGAAAAGAATGTGTTTAAGGGTAAAATAACACATTGTTCCCAAATTTTAGCCTATGACATGGAATTCCAAAAGAGAAGGGGAAAAAAATGTTTTGGGTGTGGGGGGAGGGAAATGTGCCTCATTATATCTCACAACCAGGACTCCTCTAACCCAAATACAATTAACAAGATCTTGCTGGACTCCTGTTCTGTCCTTTGGAAGAACGGTATCTTTGCTGAGTCGTGAGAGAAGACAATGAGGATGCTGAGATCTCCTCTAGGGATGTGGAGGATTCCCCCCCTCTTTTTCAGAGCTCCATTTTGAGTACATTTTAATTCAGCGGCTCTCTAGCACTTACTGTGAGTCTCCACGTCAGGAGTCAGCAATTCCTAAAAAAATTTCAATTTTTGGCCATTCTTCTGTAGAGCAAGCCCCCACCACCCCAGGCCATGCGCAGCTGTTGTCTAGCTTATTAATTGTGGCTTGTCTCCACAGGAGGAACCTTTCTGGTAGGACCTGAAATCCAGGGAGAGTCTAATGCCTGTGTATGCACCTTCTTGAAGGCCTATTTTATACCCACTTAATTCCCCTACGAAAAAAATACAAAACCAAAAAAATCCCACTCCTTCCTTATCCCTCTGTGGGCCCCATGTTAATGCAAGCATCCTCTGGCTCAGGTGGTTAGACAGGGGCTCTCTCTACAGCCAGTCAGTGCTGTTCCCAATTACTGTCCTCTGTTGCACTCCATCCCTCCTGCTCTCCCCGCCCCCTGCAACTGACACAGTGAGCAGGAGGCTAAGGCCCGGATTCCAACTCTGCCGTCCTGTGTAGCAGCACAGAGCAGTTCTGCAAGGCAGGTAATTTGCATTTTAATAACTCCCTCATTTATATGTTTATCTGATCCTGTCAATATTTTGCATTTTGGAAATCCTGCTGACAGTGTTGATGTTATGGATTATCAAGTCAACAATTAGATCGCTTACTTAAAAACACTTTAATTGTAAATCAGAGGGAAATCTCTTTATTTTTTTTTTTTAAAGCCTGGTGCTAACTGTCCCATGTGTAGAAAGGCACAGAACTGAAAGATTTCTTTCCAGAATTTACTTTTAGCTATGTTAATTAGTGAATTTCTAAAATTGGTATTCATTTTTTCATCTCTCCAGAAGATTTTCTAAAAATACCAACAGGAACTCAATACAGGAGAAAACATATAGTCATACAAGCATGGCACTTCAGAGGTAAAGCAGGAGGTCTGGACCATTGCTTCGGTCTCATCCTACTCCTTTCTGATCAGTTACTTACCTTCTGACCTATGGCATTAGTTAAAAGCAGAAGTGATGGATGCAAGTCACACCTTTTAGGGCTCCAATTGACATCTATAGCAAAAGTCCCACTAGAGTTTTATTCACCACTGGAAGAAAGTGACACTCCTGTGGTCACCATTGTCACAGGAAAAATTGCTTTTATGGTTAACACCGCTGATGGCTTGTGCATTTCTGTTCAGCATTTAGTTGTGTGCTAGTGGTGTTCTGCAGTGGCCTTGATTGCACTGCACACTGGTTACGGTTGCTGTCACTTTCTCATGTGAAGATGAGCTTAATTTTTCTTTTTTAAGATGTAGTAAAAATCCCTATGTGTTCATTAATTAGTATCCACAGATTTAGCTGTAGGCAATCCTATATTAAAGGAAATGTATAGCTCCAGAGGAGTTAATTTTTTTTTTTCCCTCAGCCAAAGAGCTCAGAGAGTTCAGGAAAGAGTTAAATCTTTTTTTCAGAGAGACACAATTGCACATTGCACTCACAGGCAGTGTTAGAACAGATGCTGCCCTCTTTACTATTCCACTTCAGCATAATTAATAAGCAATCCAGATTGTTTGGGGGGATTTTTTTAGTGCTATACCTGGAATAATGAACTTTGTCAAAAATTCATAAAAGAAGCTGTAACGCCAGAGTGTGAATCTTGAGCATGCCTGTACATTGTTCTGCAGAAACCTGAGACCCGGTCCTTCAAAGTGCTGAGTGCCCTCAGCTCCAATGGAAGTGAAAGGTGCTTAACATCTGACAGGATCAGACCCCACCTAACCACTTCCTTATCAAACTACATAATGGCCCAGGCACTTGGGG
>NC_133776.1:95274644-95283091 GCF_003597395.2 Chelonoidis abingdonii | reverse complement strand
CTTTTATAAGTAAGCCAGAGAAATAGACTCACATAATTGAAGTGGTTTGGTCTGTGCGGAGGGCTGCCAGATACTGTATGATAGACTTTGAACTTTTAATAGTGTGAGCAGTAGTAATGAGAACCAGAGGAGTTAGGACTCTGCTATTCCACTTACCTCCAACTTTAATATTACACTGCAGATTTTATGATACTGTTTTTTCTGCTCTCATTGCCAGGTCACTCTTTGGAGGAGGGGAGAGTTTTATAAACAAATGTCCAGATATATGGGAGTATCTAATAAAAAAAAAAAATCTCCTTCCGTAAAGAAGTCTAACATCATGAGAGACTTAAGGGAGATATTTTAAGTTTTAGATTTTAAACAAAAATTGTTCTCTTCCCCAGTCCTGCTGCTGTTTCTTCATAGCATAGCAATCCCTGCTGAGAAACTGAGTAAAAACCACACGTTTCTTTGCTTGTCCTATCTGCCAATAACTGCTCCCAAATCCAGCAGTGCTGTAGTGAAAGAATGCACTTTCCAAGCCATTGTATGTGCTGTGATCTGTATTGCCCAATGCAGATCCCATTTAGAAATTTTTTATTTAGAAGCCAGGCAATCAATAGTCCTTTTTATCCCTACTTCAGAAGGAAGTGGCATCATTTTATACATCATAGCACAATTTCATCACACCGACTGGCTGCCATAACAGCTTTTCTTGCTACTGACTGTTTGATAGTTTCTGGTACAGTATAGTCACTTCAAGCATAATCATATATACAGTATTTTAAAAGCTGGTTAAGAGAAATGTGTCTTATTGTTTGATCTGTGCACGGAGTAGCATACCTAGCTGCATTGCAAGTTGGAGTGAGGGTGGACATATTCTGCTTATATTAATAGATGAATGCCTGTAGAAACTGGCATGCCTTGTACCTGAAGGGGAAGTAAGGGCTCTGTGGGAAGAGAAGCTGTGCTAGTGTTGCCTCTGGCTTTGCATAATATTGCAAACTGCAAGTCCATTTTTGTCATGAGGTTTCTGCAGCATGCCCTGTATTAGGAATCACAAAGTGGATAAGCTACGTGAGGGGTTATTATAACACAGAGAAGATAAATGTACCAGTTCTGCTGGAGGCTATCCTCAGGCTGTTTGTTATGTGTCTCAAACAGTGTCACTACATCACACACTTCCTCGATCTCGGTATTACTCTACAAGCCTGTCTAATGGGAGTCTCTGTTGCTGATTCCGGCTTACCCTGACCTACTTCTTTCTTGTGTCCCAGCAAGCTGTCAGGAGCTATCAGAGCATTGGGAGCTGAAATAAACACTCACTGAGGGGAAAAGCAAGTCTGTCTCCAGTGAATGTAATTAGCTTTGTTTAACTGGCTTGTTTGCTTTGTAAATCGCATCATTTTTAGTCAAATTTAGGGTATAAAAATATCTGTAATTAAAATCAAATGGTGCACGACCTCATTAAAGTCAAGGGGTTTAGAAGTCCAGCAGAAAAAGCGTTTTAAGTTATGCAGCATGCCTACAGTTTTTTGGGAAGAAGAATTAAGGATAAAAGCAGTTTATTATTGCAAGGTTAACGTCTTTGGACTTTTCCTTTAATTTGATAATTGAGACTTGGATCTTTATATCAAGCAGTGCAAGTTCACAGGGTAAAGTTTTAGAGCTGCTGCTGCTTTTCTCACTCTCCTATGAGCTAAGCATCAATACAGCATGTGTAGGTTGAATACCCACTGCTTTAACAGCACATAATTTAAACTATGCCTCCTTTCTGCGGGGCTATATCCTTTTGAGCGTTGGCCACTGAAGTCATTTTGTAATTGGGCTATGCTAGACAAATACAGAACTAGGTTGACAAGGCTTCAGTGGGCTAATTTTAATGCAAGACAAAGACCTGTAGTGCTTTTATCAGAGTTTCATGTTGCGATCCAGTTTTTCAGATACCAGACTGTATTAATTTTGAGAATTGATACGCTAGGGCTCTATCAACATAGGATCTCAACCCTCTTCTGTTGAAATTATTGACACAAGTCCTGTGATTGCAGTGGCCTATAATGTAAATCTTCCAAATAAAGACCCTTCTTCTTGCCTTGTCATAAACACTGTTTTCACATTCTTAAGGTTTTTTTCCCCCCTCTTTACATTGTGAATGTTCGGACATACCCACATAAACAAATGCTTTCTAAGACTACACCTGTTACACAGATCCCATCGTTGCACTGAACCAAAACATTAACAGACATGGACTAAGGGCTGAGACAAATAATCCATAAAAAAAAGCGCGTTCAAAAGCATAAAACTTGCCGCTGTGCACCAAAAGTTAAAACACAACAGAGAAATTACTTTGTATTAATTCAATATCTTCTATTGTTGTTGGAAGTAGAAGACAACCTGAAGAGGAGGTCTGTGTAGCTCAGAAGCTTGTCTCTTTCACCAGCAAAAGTTAGTCCAATAAAAGATATTACCTCACCCACCTTGTCTCTCTCTGTGTTAAATCTGTTTCACAAAACAGCAGGACTTCCTTCGTCTCTGAAAAGAATGAAACGTTGTTCAACCAAGTGAGATTCAACCATCTACCCTACTGAGATGTATTTATGGTAACTTAACTTCACAGAGGAACACAATGGACAGCTTATTTGCTTTCTGACATTTTATACAGTTCACTCACACATTAGACTGCATAGTCTAAAATGAGATGGGAAGGTGAGATGCTGTTACCTTCGTGTTTATGTTTTGGAGCCTTTTTGGCCCCTCTGAGCTGTGTGCGCACAATACAAGGAAACTGCCAAGGTATGTTAAGGTTGGCAATCGTATGTCAGTCAAACAAAATGAGACTGTACTGCAACAGATGATTTTTTTTTTTAATTTAAATTGCCAGCCACACATTAAGGTTGATAAGACTTATTGGAGGATCACATATTTCCTTGGTGAGTCAAAAGGAAAAAAAAAAAGTGGTCATCACCCTGGTTACTCGATTTATATACTAAATCCCTTCCCCTGAAATGTTGTGGGTTTTTCTTTTTGGTACATTCTCTGGGACAATCTTTGCTCTCAATGTAATTTCATCGACCTCATCATCTGGCCCTGCATCTCCTTTGCTCTTGGAAAGTGCCAGGAATACGTTGGGCACTGCTGCAATCAGAATAATAAGTAGTTAATTGTGGGCTTCTCATATTTGGCCGGGGCTATTTCATTAAGTGAAGCTTTGCTTAGAGGACACAGAAAAGGGACTATGTTCACTGAGACTTCAGTCATTTAGCTTAAATCAACCTCCTCCTACTGCTATTGACATATCAAGAGAACCAATGAGGCATGTTTAATTACGCATGCACTAAGTTTACAATTAGTCTGCAGCCAGTGACAGGTTTTTTTCGTTTGATGCAGCAAGGAAAGATTTGATCCTGCAAGAGGTCTTATTAGCCTTAATGTGTGCAATTTTATCATTTTAAATTTAAGTGGAGTGTTCTTAGCTTCTAGGTCAAATAATTTAATCTGATGCTCTAATGTTACGAGTTTAGCAACCCTTCTGCTTCCTCTCTGCTTGTAATAAGTCAAAAAGTATGGCTTGTTGCTATGATAATGGGTTCACAGTATTCAAAAAGTTTGCCAAACTCCACTGACTTCTAAAGGCCTACCCTGATTTATAACAGCTGAGAATCTGGCCCTCTGTTTTTTGTTGTGCATAAAGCTTCGACACACTCCAACAACAGCTGTGTGCCTCTGTCTTAATTTGATTCTCAGTTTACAGATCTTTTACTGTGATGACAGTGGGGGTGTAATTCTCCTTAAAGTGCTGCCGTGCCAAAGGACTTTCCTTAAAGCGCTGCTGCGGCAGCATTTCGATGTCGCTGCCCCTTTTGTCCCCCCATCAGCAGCCCTGCCGGATGGTGGGTGAGGCAAAAGGGGCGGCTGCTCCGGGGCCGGCGATTTAAAAGGGCGGCACAAGCCAGGAAGCATGGATGGGCTGGCTGGGGGGACCCCCAAGCCCTACCCCTTCTGTCCAAGGCCCCATCCTTTCCGGGGGCCCAGAGCCAGGCCCCCATACCAGTAAGTGTTTCATATTATTTTCACCCCTGGCTACTGCTATGTCTTGTGGCAGGATTTGTGGGAAGCCTATACATGAGCTACATTTATCATCTTTCTTAGATCTACTGGCAATGGGAAAATTTTTTTTTTTAATTTTTTTTTTTTCCCCTGGGAGAGTTTTTTTTTTTTTTTTTTAAGTACTAAATAAGATCAGAAAAGGGAAATTTGGTATTTCAATCACATCTATAAATTCTCCTCTTTATGGAGTTTCTCAGCTTTACATTTGTTCTTATTTTCTTTGTAAACAACACTTAAGATTTTCTATCTAGACAAGCTGCTGCTGCCTTTTTTTTTTATTATTATTATTTTAAATCTCTCTAGTCTGATGGATTTCCTTACCCAGAGTGGGACAAACATCACTCCTGTACCCTTGTGGAGCTTCAGAACCACAAAGGGGCTTCGGTAAGTTCCAGGGGATAGGAGAAAGATGCAAGTTTGTTACCTGGTTTTTGTGCTAGTTATGATGTCTCCTTCACAAGTCAATTTGAGACCCTATGAAACAGCAGAGGAGGTGGATAAGAATTCAAGAACTCAAGCGCTTCTCACTCATTTCCAACCAAGGCCAAGCCATACCCATTTCCAACTCTCTCTGGGCACCAGTATCCTAGTGGTTGGTGCTGTATTCAAGATCAGAGAAGCGGTAGTGTTCAAGATGTCTTTAAAATATATTTTTGTCTTCAAGCTGCACAGGCCCATGACTGGAAGTTTGTACCAGTTTATATTTACTTAAACAATCCCAAACAGGAAACTGACTTCTAGTCTTACTCTGAGAAATAACTGTAACGTGTAGGAGGACTATGTAATGTTTCTGTTCTCCTAAATCATTAACAGATGCCTCAGAAATACCAGCACTTGGCGTATCAGGCAGCCCCCAAGTAAGACGAGTGCAAGACTCCGATCCGGCATGCTGATCCATGTGGGTTTAACCTTTGTGCCCACCTGGAGCCCCATTGACTTCAGGATGCTCTATACTGGTAGACATTCGTGCCTGCATAGTACTGTTGAAATCAATGGAGCTCCTGCGTTCAGAGGTCTGCCCAACAGGATCAGCTTGCAGGATTTGGTCCTAAAATGGCAGTGACTGGGATCTTGATTCACATCCTTGTCTGTCTCTCTACTCCAAGTTTAGCTTTAGTGGAATATTGTATTAATCCCCTGGTATTATCTCAAAGATACTGTGGCTTGAACCACTCTTCTTGGCTTGTTTTTTTTTAAATACTTCCAAATGGTTCAGTTCTGTACTGATGAAGTGACAGTAATACAATTATTTTTACTTTTTAATAACCATTGTTGGTCACTGACCATTTTTGCTTACTTTCTTTCCAAATAATAACTGCTATTATTAGCTGTTCTTTGAAGGAGCTTGATCACTACGTGTATGTTTAATCATGTATGTAAATTGTAGTGATTGAAAATATTTATAACTTCAGATTATACTCATGTTTGAGTTTGTTTTGGAGCTTTCTAGAGCAACTCTTCTTGCAGTTGGAAAAACTCAGCACAGTGCTATAAATTATTGGAGAAGGGGGGAAGATATTAAATGATAAATTGGTATCCTAGGTCCATGAAATATAGGTAGCATGTAAGAAGTGGTATTTGGGACAGATTTCAGCAGGGTTTGGAGAGTCCTTTTTTGTGGGCTAGAGATGAGGGACACTTTGCATTGAAAATCTCTTAACATTTTTAAGTGACACTATCCGTTTAAAAATGTATTTTAAAAAAATCCTCCTCACCTCTGTTGCATCTGATGTGTTATTTGTCATGAGAATAGGCACCTTAGATGAATAACATTCTTTCGTCTTTGATAATCTGTTACTTTTCACTGCTTATGCTGGTGGTTTCTCTTTTGTATTGACTGAGTTTGGCAATGGATATGGACTAACGTGTTTCACTTCTTTTTATAGTTGGTCTCTAATAATTTTCACTGGTTTAGTTTCTTATACACTAGTTCGATGCTGCAATATTTGTGCTGTAACATGACAAAGAATGCTTCTTTCTATTTCTGTGGCTTTTTATAATACATAGAAACCTTTTCATTAGTCTTGAGTGTTGTAAAACTGTTTTTTGTGTTTTTTTTAATATGGGTCAAATATGAGTCGAAAAGGCCCCCTCTTTTTTTATAAATAGCCTTGAAAATCCAAGTAATTTTTTTCTTATGTTATGCAACAGACAAACTTTATATTTAATTGATTTTCAAGTATTTTAATATGGGGTGGTATTTACAGGGTAATATCCATGCCAGCTAAAAGGTCATGAGGTCACCGTTTTCTTTTGGATCCTATTGTCACTTCATTTTCATTGCGGGCAGTTGTGAGTGACTAAGAGTGTTACTTTTCATTTATTATTTAGTGTAGTCAGGTGATGCTCAGAGAGTATTTTGGTAAATCTTGCCAATTTCATGGAGCTCAGATTTTTTATTTATTTACTTAACATTGACTTGACCAGTTTGTTCAGGTTTTATTTACATGAACCCGGATTCTCTCTTTGCGAAATGACTTTAAATAATCAGTAAGATGGTGAGAATTTGTATATACTGTTTATAACACGCAAAGCAGTTTTTGTGACGGCGTCCAACAGCAAAATCAGATACCCAACTGGCTTAAAATTGTCTGGGGCGCACAAGAAATCAATGCCTGACTCCAGTATTGTCAATGGATTCACACTGAGATACAACCATGGATCTAAGGGAAAGGTTCAGTAATAGCAGTGGTTGGTGCCACAGAAATGTAAGACAAATCATTGCTTGGACCATTTCTGTTGAGACAGTTTGTAGGTTGTTTATTGATTGCACAGGTCATTGGTGAAAGATCAACAGCTCTGCTGTGTCAGCAAATAAAGATAGAGAAAAGGCATGTTGAGGTCACATTCTAAAGGAATTCAGTCGCGCTAAAGGAGGAACATTTCAAACCTTTATTTTCTCAAAAAAAGATTGTACAGCTTTCAGCCTATACGTTTTCAACCCTTGATAGTTAGGTTAAGAAACTTCATTTATAGCTAATGCTTTCGCTATGTTTCTTCCCATTCCCCCTTCAATTTAATAAGCTGTTTTTAAAGCTGAAATATTTATTAGCCCTTTGCTGTAATTATTTATCTATGTTTCTGTGTCTGGCAAAACAGTGCAAAAAATTTCTTTATGCATGACAGGATTTGGCAATTTATTATGAATTACTGAACCCTGAACGTGCTGTGATCTACTCAATTTGCATTTATTTTGCAATTTTTGTTTAAAAGGACTGTACAGCGTATAAGGATATGTACAAATGTTCAGAAATTTCATCTTTACTGGAATTGTTTTTAACCTATACGAAGCATCTGAAATACACTCTCAAGGTATCTGATCCTGCATTTAACCTCAAGTAAGGAAAGAATCCTTATCTCAAACACCATTTTCAGTCCTATTGAAGGACTTGTCTAAATGAGAAAGTTATACTGGTTTAGCTAAATGTGTGATTTTTTTTTTTTTTTTAAATAGTTTAGTTAAACCAGTGCAAGGCTGTGTGGACATGTTTATATGGTTTTGTTTAAGTCAGCTCGGAATCAGTTTAAGCTAAATCATAATAATAAGGCACTCTTAAACCCAGATAAGAACATCTACAGGGGGGTTATGCAAAAAGCTTAAATTTACACTTTTCATTAAACTGGGTCAACTTGCTCATATAGACAAGGCTTTAAGCACATATTTTGAGCTTTCGTTCTGCATAAAGGCTCCCAAATTCAGGAGTATGAAACTTCTCCCAGTGCACAGGGTCTGCTCCATTCTGCTTAAGCCCATATTGTGAGGCTGTACTTAAGTGATGAATAAAGCCTCATGCAGGTTCTTTTCACTGAGGTGAAAAGAACCCACAATATTGAGCGTGTGTTGTGAGGAGAAGAAAACTTAAGCTGACATTGCCCGCCTGTGTCAGACATTGAGGGCACACTGGTTCCCTTTGCTAGTGTTCTGAAAGGTGGATCTGAGAGCAGAAATGTGCCCTACTAGAGGAAAGGAACAAAGGTTTGTGTGCTGGGAATGGGTTGTTTTGACTGATCATTTTAATATTGTCACTTACTCAGATTTTCTGAGCCCCCAAATTACACTATTTTTTTAAACCCCTCTGTCTCTTTCTTCATTGACTTGAAGCCAGTTTGCTCTGAGTTTAAGCCGAGTAGATATGGACATCTTTTTTGATATTAAAAATAATAAATCCTTCCTATTCACTGGATAGTCTTTTTCCCAAGACTGTGCAGGTGGCTTTCTTTATTGTTTCCATCCTCCGCATAAAGCCTCATGTAAAGATAAACATCCCACTGACCAAGGAGGTCTGAACACACCTCCTTTAGCGCCTCTCCATACTGCTCCAGTGGGGGTGATACATCGGTGCCTCACAGCAAATATAACA
>NC_133776.1:95186353-95271163 GCF_003597395.2 Chelonoidis abingdonii | reverse complement strand
ATTTTTTTTCTGAGTCACAAATCAGGGAATCAAGTATCAGAGGGGTAGCCGTGTTAGTCTGGATCTGTAAAAGCAGCAGAGAATCCTGTGGCACCTTATAGACTAACAGACGTTTTGGAGCGTGAGCTTTCGTGGGTGAATACCCACTTTCAAACGTCTGTTAGTCTATAAGGTGCCACAGGATTCTCTGCTGCAAATCAGGGAATGTGTAATAAAACAACTCTCTATCTACAAAATGCAGGACAGTTTGTTACCGAACAGCAGCATGATGTACTTTACATATGAACAATAGCTAGATGCTTTGCAGAAAATGTTTTTGATTATAAAGATTACTACTGCCGCTGCCCCTCCTCCCTCCTTTATTATCAGATTCATCATACCAAAATTGCAGAACTGCGAGTGTCTTTTCAGCATTCATTCATCTGCATGATTTGTAATGACTGTTGTGATCTGGGGAAAAGAGGAAGTTTAAATTTCTAGCAGTTGTGCATCTATCCACAGTTAACGAGGCATCTAATTTCTGTGCAAATTCAATACAGCATTACTGCTGGTTCCTGCCTGGCAGATTCAAGTACACTTTGGTATTTTTCAATTTGTTTCCATATCTCTGCTGTTATCTATGTGTGTGAAGCTCAATCTATTTCAGATTTTTTTTAAGACAGTATGAAGAACTGTCTTTGGCTTTGTATCAGTATGGCTCAATGACAGTCAGTGAGGTTTGGCAACCTTTTGCCTGCTTTATTCTACATTGACTGACCGTGCATGTTACAAAACAGATATTTAATACAGGTCACTACTCAAAGGAAACTGTAAAGCATTTTAGACAGTACAACTAGTTATGTCCCATTCCTGGCAAGGCAGGTAACCGATGTGTATGGATTACATCACGTACCACTAAAATGCAGCTGCCTTTGAGGTGAAATGGAGCAGCCGCATGCAACAACACTACCCAATGATTTAGGATGGGAAGTGAAAGAGGGAAAACTATGGATGCAGTTGAAATGTCAAAGGGATTTTTAATTACCTCTAATGGAATTTGGCCAGAACACCAGGTTTAAGAACATAAGAATGGCCATACTGGGTCAGACCAAAGGGCCATCTAGCCCAGGTGGCCAATGCCAATTGCTTCAGAGGGAATGAACAGAACAGTTAATTACACTCCTGCATACTGTGAGATCCCTAATAGCTAAAGGTCAGTGGTGTCCAAACCTGTTCCGCTGCTTGTGCAGGGAAAGCCCCTGGTGGGCCAGGCCGGTTTGTTTACCTGCTGCGTCCTCTGATTCGGCTGATCGTGCCTCTCACTGGCCGCAGTTCCCTGCTTCAGGCCAATGGGAGCTGCTGGAAGCAGCCAGTACATCCCTCAGCCCATGCCGCTTCCCGCAGCCCCCATTAGCCTGGAGCAGTGAACCGCGGCCAGTGGGAGCTGCGATCGGCCAAACCAGCGGACGCAGCAAGTAAACAAACTGGCCCGGCCCACCAGGGGCTTTCCCTGCACAAGCAGCGGAACAAGTTTAGGAAGCACTGCTATAGGTGATCATAATCATAGGTGTCGGTGATAATACTTAGTCCTACCTAGAGTGCAGAGGACTGGACTAGAAGACCTCTTGAGGTCCCTTCCAGTCTTACACTTCTATGATTCCATGACCACCTACTGTCTTTCGGATGAGATGTATCTCTGTCAGCCTAGTGCCCTCTAACAGCAGGGCATGGCATGGCATACTGACTCAGAGGAAAGAGTGCCCCTCTAAATCACCAGGGGTCCACATCTTGCACTACCTTAGTGTTCCTCAAAGATTTCCCATAGAAGTACTGATCCATCTCAGCCTCTTGAGATATTGTGAACTCTTTGGGGCAGGGACCATCTTTTTGTTCTGTGGTTGTATGGGTCCTAGCACAAGAGGTCCTGGCCTGTGTTTAGGGTTCGTAGGCACTCTGATAACAGAAATAATAAATGGTGATCATGAGCAGTGGCAGCAAAAGGTGGAATTGCTGCAGTTTAAGATGTAAGATGGCACAACGTACAGTTATAATTTTGCATTGTTTAGCCTAATTATACCATTAGACAAACATCCCTATTAGAATTTCCCTGTTAAGTGGATGTTACCTCTAAATTAGTGTAATTTTTCGATATTGTAGCAGCAGCATTCACAGGACTGAAATGCACTCATAGACTTGTCAGCATTTCCTGAAGACGGAGTTAAAATGGAAATTATAATGTGACTGTAAACATTTTCTTCTAGCTGACGCTTATGTTATGCAACACAAACTAGGGGTGGGATTTATTTTGCTCCGTGTCTTGTACATGCGTACACAGGCAGACATACACCCCACCACAGCCAACATATTTGCATGAAAAGAATGTGTTTAAGGGTAAAATAACACATTGTTCCCAAATTTTAGCCTATGACATGGAATTCCAAAAGAGAAGGGGAAAAAAATGTTTTGGGTGTGGGGGGAGGGAAATGTGCCTCATTATATCTCACAACCAGGACTCCTCTAACCCAAATACCATTAACAAGATCTTGCTGGACTCCTGTTCTGTCCTTTGGAAGAACGGTATCTTTGCTGAGTCGTGAGAGAAGACAATGAGGATGCTGAGATCTCCTCTAGGGATGTGGAGGATTCCCCCCCTCTTTTTCAGAGCTCCATTTTGAGTACATTTTAATTCAGCGGCTCTCTAGCACTTACTGTGAGTCTCCACGTCAGGAGTCAGCAATTCCTAAAAAAATTTCAATTTTTGGCCATTCTTCTGTAGAGCAAGCCCCCACCACCCCAGGCCATGCGCAGCTGTTGTCTAGCTTATTAATTGTGGCTTGTCTCCACAGGAGGAACCTTTCTGGTAGGACCTGAAATCCAGGGAGAGTCTAATGCCTGTGTATGCACCTTCTTGAAGGCCTATTTTATACCCACTTAATTCCCCTACGAAAAAAATACAAAACCAAAAAAATCCCACTCCTTCCTTATCCCTCTGTGGGCCCCATGTTAATGCAAGCATCCTCTGGCTCAGGTGGTTAGACAGGGGCTCTCTCTACAGCCAGTCAGTGCTGTTCCCAATTACTGTCCTCTGTTGCACTCCATCCCTCCTGCTCTCCCCGCCCCCTGCAACTGACACAGTGAGCAGGAGGCTAAGGCCCGGATTCCGACTCTGCCGTCCTGTGTAGCAGCACAGAGCAGTTCTGCAAGGCAGGTAATTTGCATTTTAATAACTCCCTCATTTATATGTTTATCTGATCCTGTCAATATTTTGCATTTTGGAAATCCTGCTGACAGTGTTGATGTTATGGATTATCAAGTCAACAATTAGATCGCTTACTTAAAAACACTTTAATTGTAAATCAGAGGGAAATCTCTTTATTTTTTTTTTTTAAAGCCTGGTGCTAACTGTCCCATGTGTAGAAAGGCACAGAACTGAAAGATTTCTTTCCAGAATTTACTTTTAGCTATGTTAATTAGTGAATTTCTAAAATTGGTATTCATTTTTTCATCTCTCCAGAAGATTTTCTAAAAATACCAACAGGAACTCAATACAGGAGAAAACATATAGTCATACAAGCATGGCACTTCAGAGGTAAAGCAGGAGGTCTGGACCATTGCTTCGGTCTCATCCTACTCCTTTCTGATCAGTTACTTACCTTCTGACCTATGGCATTAGTTAAAAGCAGAAGTGATGGATGCAAGTCACACCTTTTAGGGCTCCAATTGACATCTATAGCAAAAGTCCCACTAGAGTTTTATTCACCACTGGAAGAAAGTGACACTCCTGTGGTCACCATTGTCACAGGAAAAATTGCTTTTATGGTTAACACCGCTGATGGCTTGTGCATTTCTGTTCAGCATTTAGTTGTGTGCTAGTGGTGTTCTGCAGTGGCCTTGATTGCACTGCACACTGGTTACGGTTGCTGTCACTTTCTCATGTGAAGATGAGCTTAATTTTTCTTTTTTAAGATGTAGTAAAAATCCCTATGTGTTCATTAATTAGTATCCACAGATTTAGCTGTAGGCAATCCTATATTAAAGGAAATGTATAGCTCCAGAGGAGTTAATTTTTTTTTTTCCCTCAGCCAAAGAGCTCAGAGAGTTCAGGAAAGAGTTAAATCTTTTTTTCAGAGAGACACAATTGCACATTGCACTCACAGGCAGTGTTAGAACAGATGCTGCCCTCTTTACTATTCCACTTCAGCATAATTAATAAGCAATCCAGATTGTTTGGGGGGGTTTTTTTAGTGCTATACCTGGAATAATGAACTTTGTCAAAAATTCATAAAAGAAGCTGTAACGCCAGAGTGTGAATCTTGAGCATGCCTGTACATTGTTCTGCAGAAACCTGAGACCCGGTCCTTCAAAGTGCTGAGTGCCCTCAGCTCCAATGGAAGTGAAAGGTGCTTAACATCTGACAGGATCAGACCCCACCTAACCACTTCCTTATCAAACTACATAATGGCCCAGGCACTTGGGGACTGATGTGATACCCCTGAAATCTACATAAAGATTCCAATGGGTTTTGGATCAGTCTTGAAAATGAGCCTCTGTGCTTTGCTGTTGGTGCAGCTACATTGTATGACGCCGCTTTATGTGGGGTTGGCGCCACTTTGGGCTAATGCTAAATGCATTTATTTGAAATCTCCTCTCTTTTCCCAGTAGTTCAGTTTTGCTTATCCGGACTGGAAATAATATTTTATTGTAAATGAGCAAGGAGGTTATTTTGGGGGGTTTACTCATACTGACACTTCAGACATAGTCTCTTTCCTATTGCGTAATGGTTATATAGTTGCAGCTATGCAAAAATAAGGAAATGCCCTATAAAGGAATACAAAATGAGATGCCAAAAGAGGGAACTTCTGAAATGGAAGGGTCCGTCCATGATGTCATCACATTTTTCCCATGCATTCCTTTTTACATCTATCTAAATATGTAACTACAAAATATTTCCAGATGGGTTCAATATTAAGAACTAATACATTCTTAAACACAAGTTAAATACAGTAATGCTACTGGATATGTTTGTCTGGTAATAACCGGTACACTTCTTAATCCAGCAACACTTCTTAATCCAGTTTTTACTCCTTTGCCCCCTTTAAATCAAATGTTGGTGTGTTTTAAATGCAAAGGACTGATTTGATACGTCTCTTTTGTTTGCTTTGCACTTTTTTTCTTCACTTGTTTTAAATGGAAATAATTTTTTTTAATCCCAGCGTGGAGGGAGGGGGAATGGAGAAGGGTAGTTCCACTAGAGAACAACATGTAGTGACTGGATTCTACAGCCTTGCTCCTATTGTTGTCATTTACACCTGTGCAAAGTGGCTCTAAAATGCTCCCAGATCAGAAAAGCCGCATTTTACCCCTCTTCCTACTCTCGCTTTACAAAGGTCCAAATGATGGTGCAAGGTACAAGGAAGTGAAGAATCAGGCCTGCAGGGGAGAAAAACAATGGGCTTTGAATAAAGGCACAATTACGATGGCTTTTAAAAATGGAAAAAAGCAGAACACTTGAAACCTCTTCACTCATGCTTAATCATGCCAGAATAGCTTTGTGCATCAGCACCTTTGATATTTGTACAGCGCTCTGGGAATAGTAGATCTTTATGTATTTCTGCACAGGCAATAGAAGGAGCACAAAATGTATTGGGTTTTTTGTTTGTTTGTTTTTGGTTTGTTTTTTTTGATAGGTCCTGCAAAATTATGTATTTTTTAAAAAGGGAATGGAATATTGAAAGCTTTGTTTTATGTATGAATCGGCCCAAAAATTGTTTTCACCATACTCCATACCAAATGTTTAGGAAATAAACTTGGCGTATGGCTCTTACTTAGACCCATCAAATATCAGGTGGACAATCTGTGCTAAACATCCTTTGCTACAAAAAGTACAAGGCTCAAGCCTAATAAATTTCTCTGACCTAGCATATGGGGAGGGAGGAAATTTCAGTTTTAGCCAGGGTGACGTTTCCCCCTCCCCCCCCCGCCCCCTCCCTGTCACACTACATCATGTCTGGGTAATCCAGGCCTGAACCAGAGGGAGTCAACTAAAGTTTATGTCCGGCAACTGTGAGATGTTTAACTGCAACCAGCTTTGTTTTTAAAAGAGTTGCTGAACATTCCCTTCCCAGGCAACCACGCCAGCCAGATGAGATGCTGTTGGCTTGGCTGCGCCAAGGGCCAGATTCTGATCTCGGTGATGCTCATGAGAATCTGGAGTAACTCCATTAAATACTTACTTCTGGGTGACATTGGTGCCCCTGAGAGCAGACCATGGTCCCAAGTTAGGAACTTGGGAGCCCAGGAGACTTTTTGGAATTTGTGAGGCCCACTAGCCCAGCAGGGAAACTTGGTCAGGGACCTGAGCTAAGGAGGTAGAAGTGCCTCACGTTGCAGTTGGGAGGCCAAGTATCTTGTCTGAACTAATGATGAGAGTACCAGGTGAAGTAACCAGCTCAAACATTCCTCTGGAAGTGGAGTCGCATGCTTTTCAGCTGAGTTGGGGGACTGCTAAACGACTGTCACTCCCCTACCGTTTCTGGCTTCACTTGGAAACTTACTATGCCTGGCCTACTTTCTAAATTAAAGCATTTTGAATAAATGTTGGAGAAATTCAAACTTTTGCCCGCAATCTTCTAAGATCTTGTAGCTGCGCAATCAGAATTCAACAATCTTGCTCCAGATTTTTATAATATTTTCGCCCAGCCACCTAATCATGACCATACAGGGGAACTTTCCTTCATACATGCTTCAGCTCTCTGTTATATGGCATTACATTTCTTCCATGCCTTCAGGTTCAGTCCTGTCCTCCAACATGTGGCATGCATGGGCTGTGAATCTCTGAAAGTCAGCTACTACACAGACTTGTTTGATTTTCCCGCCCCCCGTAAGATACAGAGCAGTTCCCAACATGTATATCTGGCGGCAGGTTAAGACCTTTATGAAGAAATGACTGCATTTGGGATGAATTGGCAGATCTGTTGACAGATGAGATAAGTTAATGTAGAAAAAATGTTTTAGTATTTTACCTTTTTGGCTTTCCATCATTGGGAGAGAAATGTGTTCTTGGACTGGAAAGCTTTCATGGAGAGTGGAGCAATTCCAGTAGGTAAACGGAAATGACATAACTAAGAGACAACAGCAGTTTTGTTTTTGTTTTTTCATCCTAAATGAAGTATGTATGGCTTAAATGTTCTGACTTTCAGCAGTCTGTATTCTCAGCTCTCGGCATAATCTCTGTACAGTATTAGGAAACGGAAGGGTAATTTACTAGTGATACTCAAAAAGAAGTCCCCATATTTCTGTAGTACCTGTGTCTTTTCAATGCTTCTAAACAAGGGCTCAATCCTGAGACCCACTGGAGGAGCCCTTGCGTGAAGTGAGGACCACAGCCTTGTCCTGGTATTTCACCATATTCTATTTTAAGTTTGGAAGAAACCTCTCATGTTAAACTGAAGTCTCGTAGAAAGAAGGGCTTTGGAAAGCCCAAACCACGTATCATTTTTCTCTTCCCCCTACCCCAGCCCTGGCAATGCTGTTATGTACTCTGAATACACCAAATTAATAATCGTAAGATCCTGTGCCATATTTAAAAAGGAAAATAACTCTGGCAGTAAACCAGAAAAACTCAAACACATTGTACACCTAATCCACAGTAGGTGTAACTACTTATGCATCGTACTGACATGCATCTCGACTCAGTTCTGACACCTTCCCCCCACCCCCCAAAAAACTGGTGATCTCACTGTAGAAGCTTTCATCTTTCCCTGTCCCTATGCCCCACCTACAAGTTGCAAATATTCGGATTTTCCACGTTATGCGGCAGTTGGATTACATCACTTGCAGCTGGAAGTTGTCAGGGAAGAGAAACCTGGTGAACAGAAGTTAATTTATTTGGAAAGATCATCTCCAAAGTATTAACCTTTCAAAATTAAACAAAGTAATTAATAGTATTTAGTTATTGGATCAAAGATAAGGGGAATTCTTAACTCAACTTTTTAACTTCTATCAATGGGGAGACTAGAATTCCATTTGTAAAATTCACATGGGTTGGGATTTCCTAAGGGGTCTAAGGGCATTAGGTTCCAAATTCCACTGAAATTCAATAATTGAGCACCTAATTCCTATAGGCTCTTTTGAAAATCCGAGCCAAGAATCTTAATGAATAAAAATATTTCCTTTCCATAATTTCTTTTCCCCTGACCCATTAACATGATGTATGGATTCCAGGAGTACTTCGTCAGTAAATCAAGGCATCAGACTATTGTCTCCATATGCAGTCCAGTTCTGAGAGGAGAGCATCTTGGTTTCGAAGGTGCAGAGATCAGGTTTCTGATTAACACAGCCACTCACGTGGCTAATTCATTTTCCTTTTGTGGTAAACCTGTAGTTTTGAAACACTTGAGACACCAGATGCTGAGATGCTTCTTATACACTGAGACTTGCACTGGCCGCTATTGCTATGGACTGAGGTTAGTAATGCTGGAGTCATTTTCAAAGCCACCCCCATGCGAGGAAGGAATGGAAACAAGTGGGCAGCCACTCACAGAACATTCAGAGAGTTCCCCTGACGCTGCTTGATTTGATTTACGTTGCTGAGCACAAAGTCAGCTTTAAGTTTCAAGCCCTCCTTTCTCCTCCCTGTCCAGCTCCTTTTATGGGTATTTCAGAAGAGGAACTGGACCATCTGGCGTAATCCTGAACAGAGCCACAGGCTTTATTCTGGGTATTCTAAACTACTTCTATTGTGACTGATATCTCCAGTCTGTCTGCAAAACCAGTAACTGGATGGCTGTCTCTCCCGCTTGATGCTTGGCACTCGAGAGCTAACACACGTTTTTGTTACGTGAGCATAAGAGCAGTTAAATAGCTCACTGGTTAAGATGTAGCTGGATTTAAGAATAATAAGTTGACAAGTGTAAGTGGGGAAAGTGGTAAGTTGCTGTTCAAAGCTTATCATGAACCCAAGGGTCACATCCTACTATGGTCCTGCAACGATGTCACGGGGCAGGACTCGCTGCTGCAGTGCCTCCTGCTGGTTGTCTCAGGAATTAGTGTTTTCAGCCTCTGGAGCACCCTCTGTAGGCTGGTGTCCCACTGGGCCCAAGTCCCTCCTGGACCCCGGTGCCCCTTTCAGGCCAGGGTGCTGCCCCCTAGCAGTATCCCCACAGATCTGGGTCTCCCCTCCCCAGGGAACCCCTACCCGCTATCCCCACCTCGCCTCAGATCTAGGCCCCGTTCACTGGGGCAGACTGCAATGTAAATGCCACTCATCACCAGCAAGGGGGGTTTAGCTCTGCTGCCTACCCTTGGGCTGCCCCTGTGCAGCCACAGTACCCTTTCCAGCCTTTAACAAGGCCCGCAGCCTGGGGGGTTTCTAGGCTGGAGCTCCCCAGCTCCTCTAGCCTTCCCCCAGCCCTGCTCCACTCTAGGTACTCTGTTCAGCTCCCCAGCAGCCAGGCCCTTCTCCCTCCGCAAGCTAGAGAGAGACTCACTTAGCTCCTGGCTTCCCTGGCCTTTATAAGGCCAGCTATGGTCTGATTGGGATGTGACCCCAGCTATGGCTGCCTTCCCCAATCAGCCAAGGCTGGCGGCTCTTCCTAGCCGCAGCCCTCACGCAGCCTCAGCCCTCTCCCAGGGCTGACTTCAGGCCCTTCAGGGCAGGAGCAGGTGACTGCTCCGCTACAGGTCCTCTGTGAAGAACTCTTCCACTGGAGTCTGTTTTGACTTTAATCTGGGTGAAGTTCTGCTGCTGCCATCTGTAATACAGACATGTGCCTGTGGAGCTCCATCTCAGTCCTTTGGTAGCCTTCTGTTGTGCTCAAGACGAAGCTGGAATCTGTAACATTCAAAGCACACCACAGTTACCCCTAAAACGGTCCGTTATTTAGTCTGCTTTCCCTTGCTGTGTTGGAAAGGGAGAAAAAACATGGTGATAAGACTGAGCTACTCTAGCTATGCTGTATTGTGTGGGAGAATTTTTTTAACATGAATATCTAAGGATAAAAGTGCACCAGTGATGCTAAAAAAATTATCTTAACTATGCAATTATTGAGCATTTTTAGTGCTATATTTGGTACTATGCAGACAACAAGACTTGCAATCTGGACATATAAATTAAACCCTGATCCTGGAAGGGCTTGAACCCAGGCTTAAATCCGAAGAGACCACTCATGTGCTTAAAGTTAAGTGTTTGCAAGTTCATGGGCTTAATTGTTCAAACAGGTACCATAGTGTGTGTTTGAAGGTTGGTATTATCTCAGTGGTGTAGAGATTTTGCTTTAAAAGATAAAAATATTTTTTGAGTGGATTAAAGTCTTTTTTTTTTTTTTTAATTCCGCATATTGAAACTCTGCTGTGTTATCTGATAAATCATCTTTTAACACAGTAGGTTGCAAACAGCTTCTTGTATACATTTATATGTGAGATTTAGTAAAGAGTATTTTAATATCAGTGGAAACACGTGCTCCACTTCACAGCTTTCACTGGGTGGCCGTTTAAATGCAGAACAAAGGCTTAAAAAATGAGGGTTTACATAAAACCGAGAAGTATAGAAAGCTTGAAAGGATGTTAAATTCATTTTTGTAGCTAGAACACTATTTTCTCTAACATCATTTGCACAAATCAGCATTTATGTTGTCAATTTACAGTGATGAATGTGTGATTAACACTGAGCCTATAGGACAGAGAGGAATCTGTCTGTAAAGAGATTTTAACCACAGCACCTCTCTCCACTGAATTACTCTAACATTGTTATGATTTGGTGGGGATAATTTTCCAGATCCCAGACTTTTTTGTTTTACTCCATTAGTCCATAGTAATAAAATATCGGATGAAATCCTGTCCCCATTAAAGTCCATATTAAGAACCCCTATTGATTTAGCTGAGGCCAGGATTTCAATCACAGTGGGGAGTCTAGGTTTTTTTTTAATGACGCTGTATTTTGGGATCCCTGTAATAAAATGTACCTTGAGTTTCCTGCTAGCCTACACGAGCTGTGAGTAACAGCCACTGCTCAAGGAGAGGTGTGTGTGTGTGTACCCGTGAGAGAGAGAGCATGTGGAAGTGTCTATTGGTCCAGGGTCAGATGTTAAAGGTGGAAGGATACAAATAAAGACAATCAACCAATCTCTGTTTCAATTCTAGTTAATATGCTGGGAGACCAGTAGCTCTGCTCTGTGGGGAAGGATGAAACTGGTAGGATGAAAAGAGGTAGTTAGAACTGAGTGACATGTTCTCAACCAGACCCGAAACCACATAAAATATGACTGTTTCCTGTCTTGTTATAAATTCTCCACTCAGCTCAGGGTCAGCAAGGAATCCACTAAGACTCATGAGCCTTTTGCTCTAACCTGGACTGGTTTTATGGTTGTATGTTAAACAGGACAGGATTCATAGTTTCATTTCAAGTTTCTGGGGTTGTTTCTACTTTGAAATTCCAAGTGACTGTCAGGGCACCAACCCACAGAAGAAATATTAGATGGTGATGGAGTGTGTGGGAGTGGAGGAAGTTTCACAAATTTCTTAATTCTCCCATTCACCCCATTTTCCTCAGGCTTCTGTACTTCACTTTTGGTCAGGCTAGAAGTAGCAATACAGACCCCCTAAGAGATTGTATTGTGGGTTTAATTTCTCGAGTTGGGGTTCAGAGAGTTGGGATTCTCTTTAGAAAACCTGCAGTCTTGAAATGGGGAGAGACCTTCTAACTGCACCTCTGAACCTTTTGCTCCTTGCTAACTCTAGCAAGGCTTTCACATTACATTACTGCATTACTGTCCATGAAAGCTTATGCCCAAATAAATTTGTCAGTCTCTAAGGTGCCAAAGGACTCCTCATTGTTATTACTGCATTAGTTTCTCAATATAGTGAGCGGGTATAAGACCACTGACTGATTTAGTATTAGGCCATATAACATTAACATTCAAGAGCAACCAAGTAGGTAAGGTTAGAGCCATTATTCTTTTCTGTAGGGAAGTGTAAATATTTTGGACATTGAGCCAAAAATGCCTCATTCTCTTGATTTTCCTAGCACTGAAATCTGATGGGTGCTGAGCATTTGGGGAGAGTCAAGTTACCAGTTTGACACAATCAAAGGCTTTGACTCCAGGCTGCTTAATCCCTAACCATATCTCCTTGACAAAATGCAACCCTGATGAAACAACAGGAGTCTGTCTATCTGACCATCAGGATTTAAAAAGAAAAAAATAACCTGAAGCAGAAACCAGTGCAAAACTATGGGGGGGCACAGTTGGTTGTATGGTGAAGGATCTACTTAGATTGTGATTCAAGGACTTGTGCATTTCATCACTAGTTCTTGTTAGCTTATGATCATTGTACCACTGTGCCAGCATTGGAAGCTAGAAGAGAGGAAATGAATAGTGTATTTAAAATCTCATTTGGCCTAAATAGCGAATTCATCCCTTTTTGTTCAGTGGAGCATATCTGCACTTCACCATCCTGGCTATCGCCACAAGAAATGAATGTAGGCTAAGAAATTACTGCAAAAGGCACCATAGGACTTTGAAATTAATGGACTATAAAAATACATAAAAATGATACTATAGGTATTAAAAGCGGGACCCGATGAGGTAATAGTGGTGGAACAGTATTGAATCTGAGATTGATTTGATTTACAGGCAGATATGGAAGAAATGCTCTTGTACTCCAACTTAAAAAACAGAAAGGCGAAGAACTACTTCTTTCTTCAGCTGTCTAGATAATAACACTTGTCATTAAATGGAACGTAAAAGTTACAGCTAAACAATATGCATGATGTGATTGCTTAAGTCTTCAGATGACTAATTAAGAGGCATCTGTACAGAAATCTCCTGCTAGCAGAACAACACAGGAGTAAGTGGCAGTGTCCTGCTCTTCCAGATATATTTGTCAAATGCAAATTTTTCCATTGAAAATTCGGTTTAACAGCTAATGCAATTAGCACAGAAAGTAGCTGAACTGATAGAGAAAGGTGCACTAGTACGACCTGTGCATCAGTCTTGATGGAGCAGAGTTGTACCACTATGTGGGAGTGGCAGTGCCCTGTAACATGAGCCTGATAATTCAGACTAGCCCACTAAATAATAGCAGAGCCAACTTCCTTTTTTCTTTCCTCCAGTTTTATGTCACGTCACACAAGGAAAGAAACATAAGGGTTGTTAGTATCGCAGAGAGTATGATATGTACTGGCTGAGATTGTCTTCTCCCTTGCATTGATTGTACACTGGCATAGATTGCACTGATCTGTTCTTAATATTCCACTGGTGTGAATGAGAAGAAAATCTAGCCATTGAGTCTTTTAGAACTCTAGAATGAAAACAGAGTGTAGCATAACTATATATCCATCTTCCTGAGACTTAGCTGCATCCAAATGTCAACGTGAAAAAAATCAAGTCACTTCCCTAGGAGTTTTAGTATTTACTTCCTTTAATTTTTAGTAAAGATTTCAAGCTTTATATACAGAAGCTTATTAAAGGTAAAATGTAAAGCTCGTTTTACGAAACAAGATACTTCTTGGAAATTCAGTCCATTCTGAATTTCCAGTTAGGATAGGTGGGCATGCTCTGAGATGACATCTTTGTTTCCAGCAACCAGGATGTGCTGGATTTTTTTCATTTACCGGCTGAACCCTGTAGTTCTAAGTAGTTTCAGTTGGGATTACATGTTGTGTTGTAGGGTTACTCAAGGCAGAAGATTAATTAGAGTACAGGAAGTGACAGGAGTCGAAATTTAAGAAAGCATCTATCATTAACTGGAAAAGAGGCGGTGTGTTCTGAATTGTTACAACTCGAGGTAGGAAGGGAGGCTGTGATCAACCCAGGTGTTTCATACAGGCAGCTCTCCTGTTGTAGGATTTTACAATGTAACCTTCATCTGTCTATCACATCAGCACAGACTGAAGCTATACAGCAACAGCAAATTGTGAACTGGAAAGGTAAATATGATTAGGCCCTTTTTTTAGTGTGTATTAATAGACACTGTTTTTGTAATACAAACTTAAAACAATAAAAGTGACAACATGCTAGTGGCTGATAAAATAGTTTAGAGAGAACAGATTTTTTTTTTAATACAGTTATGGGTCCCTCCAATTTGACGCATGATCAGACAAAGATTGATTTACAGAGGGAGTAATCTGGATAGAATGACTGATGCTAAAAGAGAGGAGAGAAGTGCCCCTGAAGTCAATGGGATCTTTGCCATTGACTTCAGTGGGTGCAAGGTTGGACTCTGAGAATATAAAAACTCCATTGAGGAATTATTTTGTGTGTCTATAACTTTTAATAGATGATCCCTATATATTTTTGTTTGGAAAAGGATAGAGTTCACATTTCCATTGTAAACTAACAAGTGGGAACAAGTGTGTCCAAATAAGCAAAACTCCATGCACTGTATACTCACTAGTTAATAACTAATATTCTTTCACTGTAAAATTTATAGTTACATCCTCAGCTCCTCTCCCCTCCACATGGGTATTTCCACATTCATGATCAAGAGTAGGTTGATGAAAACATGAAGAGTCGGTTGGTCCACAATGACTTTTCTTGAAGTTCAAGGCTTTCTCTATCCCAAAGTTGTCTCTGTGGCTTGCCTATACTAGGAGAAATGGTGTGTTTTTTAACATTTGTTATAATCCTAGTATAGACAAGGCAAGTTGTAGTTTTTAACACATGCTAAGTAGGCAGGGTAAACCCTCCCCTTAAGTTTACTTGAGAGAGTCGTCCGATGACAAAATGCCAGCTTCCTAGAGGTCCCCTGGTCCTGCTAAGCTATTGCTTCAGTAAAAGATCACCTTTATAAGCAGAACAAATTAATTTATTTCATGTTAGCAGCTGGACTTTGTGTATTGCACATTATTAGAAACATATGAGCCCATCCTTCTATGGAATTGTGATATAGTAAAATATGGATTGTCCTTGTAATTGAAAAGCTTTCACACCAAGTACATACACAAGAGAAGTGCCAACAAGAAGACAGGTATTTAGCAATTTGGTCACCCTTTCTAGTGCATTCAGAGAAACAGGGCTCCACAGCCAGCAAGCCAGAGTCTTTAGCTTGATCCTGAATAAGTAATGTACAATGTAGTTTTGACTGGGTGCCTGGGATGGACCACACTGAGAATGCCGCACTCAGGGCAGACTGTAAGAAACAGGCAGACAATCCCCCAAAACTGGTGGTTTATTCTATACTTAGATTCACCAAACCAATAACAAAGGAGCTTCTGTAGCACTACACTGGCTAACCAGAAACCAAAGACAGTCTCCTTTAGGCATTCCAGCCCCTTGGCTCTCATCCAGACACACAGGTCTAATATAGTGAGAAGTTACTGAAAACCCTATTCACCATACTTAAGGTTCTTCCAGTCCCAAAGGATCAGACACTTATACCTCCCAGGTCAATATGTATTTCAGATCTTACCCAAATATCCTGCTGTCAGACAATCCTTAGTAAACTAACTAAAGATTTTATTAGTAAAAGAAAAGAGATGTATTGAATGGTTAAAGAATTCTATACATACAAGTGATTTTCAGTTTTCATAGATCAGGATCATAGCAGTGATCATACTGGCTTGCAAAAGTCTTTCTGGTAACTTCCAGAAGATTGAATGGTCCTCAGTCCATTGTTCAAAATACTCCGTTTAGTTGTAAATCTACAGTCCAGAGGACTGGGGCAGGAATGAGGTAAAACGGAGGTATCTCGAATGTCTTTTATATCTTCTGCCATGTGCATTGAAATTTACTGTCCCAAACAAAGCCCCTGTGTATGGAAAGTTACTAAAAAAAATGTAGTCCGAGGTCACATGTCCACATCACATGCCCTTATAGATCTTGCTGAATCACAAGGGTGGCCTTTGGCTCCTTGTTGTCTGAGGCATCCTCAGGAAGAGCTATCGGAAGAGTTCATTCTTCTGAATGATCCGTCAAGCTTTGAATCGTCCAATGGGCTGTCGAGACTATATGTAAACTACCTTGTGGATGTTACCCCAAGAACAAACACATTTGAGAAACAAATACATAGCCAGTATTCATAACTTTAGATACAAAGCTGATACATGGATTTAACCTGGATAATCATACTTGACAGACTAACTTCTCCCTTGATACCTTACATGATATATACTTTGTACAAGATTTGTAGCAATTATATAATAATGGTATCAATAATAAATGGTCACCCATCTTTTATACAGCGTCACAAGAATGTGTTAATGTTTTCTTGTAACTCTGCCTTAATAAAAACAAAACAGAAAACCTACAACTAACCCTGTCTCTAGTACGATTCTAGCACACAGAAAAAGCAAACCTTTTGTTTTAGTGTAGATATGGCCCCTGTGGCTTCTCAGATTATTCTCTATTCAGGAGTCGGTATTTCTTCTTGGATGCAGCCCTGTAATGTCCACTTTGGCCACCAGAATGCAGTTGGGCCGCCAGGAATGATATTCGGGGATATGCTAAGCCTGCATACCACTTAACGTGGTGACAGGTTCTTCCCTAGATGACTGTCATGGGGCCCCTAGTCCCTGAACATATCTGCAACTGAGCATCTAGTCTGTTTTTTCATTGTCCATGTGCCATAAGGTGGCCAACCTTCCACCTGCGGGCTGTGCATCTTTTTGTTTGGGCAGAGCACTAAGTAACCACTGCCATTTAAAAAAAAAAAAGTGAATGTATATCTTAACCACTTCACGGTAACTGTACTTTGTCATAAAATGCCCAGTGGAATTCTTATCTTTATTTTTAATAGAGAGTTTTCATGGATTAGTAGATCATTAAACTACATCTGGATCATGGAATTGTGAGTCATTGCAGAGGTGAAAATCCTTCCAATCTGTGCATTTACAACACGGTAAAGAATTCAGTGAAGTTTATCTGTTTAAATGGAAAATTGCCAGCCTCATTTTCACATTACACTGCTGCTTTTGTCTGAACAGATAGAAACATTTTGGGCTGATGTGCAGAAGTTTGTTGAAGCCAGAGACTGAAGTTTTGGTGACTGAGTGCTGCAAACCACTTATATATATACCACTTCTAGTTTTGACAGTGTCTAGCATTTTTAAAAATAAAGAGAGAGAAATGAACTCCAGTCAGTTCAATTAAGCAAATCGTAGATTCTGATTTTCTATTCAAAACCAAACCATCCAATCCCACAATCACAGTTTGCAGTGGTTCTTGAAAGAAAAACTCTGCTTCCAGCTTAAAATTCACAAATCAGTGTGTCAGAGTGTAGCTGTTCTATTCTGCTTAGCCTGAGTGGAGGTTACATTGCCTATCCCTTCTTCTCAAAAGATAAGCATGCGCCGTCTCACTATTATTCATATGTCTTCACAGCTAGTTGGTGACCTGAATTCCCTAGTTTTCTGAAGCACCCTTCTGCTATCTTGAGACCTTTTTGTGTAAAGCTCTCAAAATGTTGAAGAATGCTGATGGATACTTAGAGAGTCTAACTTCCTTCCTGGTGGTTGGCTGTATTTTAACAGCTGGGCTGTCTCCTGACTTTAACCAAAGGAAAATAAATGTCATAGAAACTGGGATTTTCAAAGAGGGACCCAACTCTCATTGACTTTCAGTGAGAGCTGGGTGACTGACTCTCTTCAGCCCCTTTGAAAGACCCAACGGGTGTGTTCAGTTGGTGCTATCAGACTGAGAGAGGAAGGAATCTCACTGCACTACCGTTCAGGGAGAGAGAGGGGGTGAAGATGAAAGAAGGTGAAATGGTTGCAAAAGAGGAGTCCAGTGTGGGCTGTGCTGAGGCTACAGTTCAAAATGGTGGCCTCCTCTCAGACTGGTCTCCCCCTCAAAGCAGGCTGTGTGGATGTTGAACTGCTAGTGTAGGTTGTATCGCACCCAGTGGCAATCAGTGGAAGCTTTTGTTTCTATTGAGTTGTGTTTAATTGCAGAAAGTACCAAATCTGGGCTGGCTAGGAGTTCACGTTTTGTCCTTGTGGGGCAAGCCATGACTGCCCAGCTTCCTCGCAGAACCCAGATTTTCCTTCCAAAGCACAAGTTTCTTACCATTTTTGGCTAACGGAAAATTACCTGGAGCTGTTAGCAGTGTCAGGACTATGACATACACATGAGCAGTTCTGATTCCATCCAGTAGGGGTAATGGTATACATGCACAGTCTGTTGCATAATTAAATTCCTTGCCACGGTCAGGTGCCTGAGAGGAAGAAAACAAAAGACAATATGTTTATAAAAAATTTGGAGAAAGAATGTCCTTGATATTTTGGAGAGCCTCTAACATGCCTTTAAGTGCCCAGCTAGGAGATCCCCAGCATTCAAAGGTGAGAGCTGCACTAGCTGGGCTAAGAAGCAGCTCTTCTGGCTTATCCCAGCAGAGACTTTTGTAAGGATTGAGGCCAGGCCTACACTACAAACTTACATTGGTGTAATGACATCGTTCAGGGGGTGTGAAAAATCCACCCCCCCTGAGCGACGCAGTACCCCTGGCGTAGACTTTGTTATATCGACGGTAGAGTTTCTCCCGTTGACATAGCTACCGTCTCTCAAGGAGGTGGATTAACTACGCTGATGGGAGAAGCCCTCCCGTCGACAAAATAGCATCTTCACTAAAGCGCTACAGTAGTGCAGCTGTGCTGCAGCAGCGTTTTAAGCATAGACCTGCCCGGAGTCAAATAGCAATCTGACTGCGTGTGAATCATTCACTAGCAAAAGGTGACAAATGGCAGTGCATTGGATAGGACATTTCTAATGTGTCCTGAGTGATGTCAGTAGAAATGAGTTTACTATTTCCTTACATACACAGGGCCACTTCCTTACGCTCCCGGCCTCTGCTCTTTCCGTAGTCCCTCCTGTAAAAATGCAATAGTATTGACATTTCACATCTTTCCTTTGTGTCTTTATGCCTGTCTGTTTTGGGGAGGGGAGGTAGTGGTTTTTAAATAGTAACCAAATTTTTTGGTGGGGGCATCAGGGGAAGAGGCGAATACCAATGTGGAAGTTGGAGAAGGCCTCACTGGAGCCAAGGATCAGGGATCCGCGATCCGTGTCCTATGGCTGCCATAAATCAGGGCCTGAATCGGCAATGTGCTGTAAAAGCTAGGCAGAACTGTCTTACTCAACAGTAGGTTTAGTAGTTACATTTTTTCTCCCTAATGATTTATCTCTGCATTGTGTTGACCTAAATTAAGAATTCTGTCGTTGCTATAGCTTCAGTGTGTTTCTAGTGGAAGGAGGGGTCTGATGGCAGGCAGGTTGGAAGAGATGAAGCCCCACTGAGTCCTGCGTTTCAGCCCATGGCAGCACATTCCTTTCAGAGTCTGGGTGGGCAGAGGAACAAGTGGTAGGGAGTTAATGTAGGCTGGCAGTATGGGAGGGGAAGGTTGGCTTACATGGATAGCTCCTGTATTTAAGAAAGAGATGAAGCTGAGTGACTAGGCAGACAGGCAGGGAGGCTTATTCAATTAGGTGTTTTAACAAATGGAATCATGCTACCTGTCTTGCTTCTCAATCTGATTGCTCTGCGTCAGCGTTTACCACTTGCACCCTGCAGCTCCCTCTGCTTTAGACTAAGCTCTTCAGGCAGGGACGCTGTCTTCTTCTGTGTGTTTGGAAAGCGCCTGGCACAGGGTGGGAATTGCCATAATCAAAATACTAATGATCTACGTAAGGTTGCCAATTCTGGTCGGACATATTCCTGGAGGTTTCATCACATGATCTAATACTTAATTAAGATTAATCTTTAATTCCTGGAGACTCCAGGACAAACCTGGATATATGTAAATGCAGTGTAAAGAGACTGTGGATCCCACTACGGTGATGCTCCACCTTGGTGTGAGTGGCCTCTGTATCCACAGCTTCAATCTGCCCTATATTGATTTAAACTGGGTGTAGCCCACTGAGCTCCTGATAACAGGCCAGTGCAGCCCTCAGTTGGTATAACATAGGTGGCCTGATCTTGGGCTGGTGCAGGGAAAGTCTGGCTGTGTCTCACTGAATCTGCCCTTCATTCCTTGCGCCACTGAGACTGCACATGCATACGCAGAGAACGGTTTCTCTACTCACAGGTTGTATGTGACAGATTAGATATTTATAACCACAGCTGTAAAACTTACTTGGAAGGAGTAGTGTAAACAGTTATTATTTATTCTCGTTATACTACTGTTATGAGCTAGCAGTGCTACGTGTTTGTAACTTCGTCCTTTCCCAGAAATGCAGCCTTCTCATTCTGAGATAAAAGTAAAACTGGGACAATGTCATAGTCTCGTTTTTAAAAGCAGACCAGAGATAATGGAGACTTCATAGTTTAATATGGCAAAAATCAGAAGGGCTGCCTTTGTTTCCCAAATATTTCTTAAGAGGCTATCATGTGCGCTCGAATGCATTTTAATGAATTTTCACAAGATCACATGAGAGCACATTGGTTGCTTGTCTGTTTGTCCTTGTTTGTGTGTGTGAATGAAGCTTTTACAGAATTAGCCGTGTACAGTAGTCAATCAGCACAGTTATGTATACACATGCATTCATTGCCAAATAGAGCTTGCCTGCATAATAACCAGCACAGAATGGGGCCGAACACGTTTTGATTGCTATTCTCATATATTTGTTGCCAGATCATGAAAAGCGATCTCAGAACTATCTCAGAGGAAACGGGGAAAGAGCTGCAATAAACCAACCCTTTCCCCTAGGAGGAGCCAGTGCCAGGCAAGGGAAGCTGGCAGGAAAGCTAGTGAAGAAATTGTCTGAGGAGGACATGTATGCACCACTGCCAAGTCTTGATCTAGAGATGCCCCATAATAACTTGATTGATAAGGGCCTGCAATGAGCAGCTGATTGAATTGGTTCACCCAGGGGCTCCTGGATATGGACGTCCTAGCACGCCCATGATGATCTGCTGCCACTGCAATCAGATTAGCTAAACTAGCAAATGTCTCTGTAATGTGAAGCTGAATTTCTTTCCCCTGTACTTGTCAGAACTGCCACAGTGGCGTGTTAATGCACTATATTTCCCAGTGAAAGCATTCAAATGGGATTTAGGGAGTTAGGGAGAAAAATCTAGCAGGCTCATAGCAGAGATACCAAGGTGGCATAGCGTGTACTGTAAATGAGTAATGAATCATGTGTGCTTGAGCATGGAATACTTAAGCATATCTTTATATAATATAATATCAAATCCAATGAGTGATTTCCATGCCTAGCTGATAACGAATAAAGAAGTCTTCAGTATATTATTGCCATCTTTTATTTGCTTGGGATATTTCAAAGGTGGTATTTTAACCCTGCAGATATGGGGCAGTATTCAGACTTGTCAGAAGCAAATACAACCCTGCTGAATTCATTGGATTTACACCCACTTCCACCAGTGGTGAATTTGGCCCTGTGAGTTTTATGGGCACTAGCTGCAAATACTCACCATGAAAGTGAAATGCCAATATCTTTTGCATATTAAAAAAAAATCTTGTAGACATTTTATTACACTAAAAAGCAATTTTAAAAGCTCAAGTGCTACTGGGTACCTTGAGACTTAGAGGCAGATTTGCAAGGGGTCAATACTCAGGGGTGAATTTTCAAATGACCTTAGCTCTGGTTTAGGAATCTATACAAGGTCTTGCTTGTCAACCGAACTCTGCACCCAGCAAATCCCGTTGGGACACATGGCTGGATTTGCCACAAGAGTTCAGCGTCCAGCGTGCTGGAAGGTTTTAAAAATCCCCGGTGGATGCTGAGCCCTTCTGAAAATTCTGGCCTTAGTCTATGGAGGCCTGTTTCTAGTAATTCAAGGTGGTAATGGGGTTTTCCTGTTCTCTTCACACTTGCTCCCCAGCGCAACAGTTCAGCAGTTTTTCTAAGTGTTCTGAAAGTGGTAAACTCAAGAGTCAGGACAGACATGCAGTTGGCCATGTATGGGAAGCACCCCCTCAGTTTTCCTGCCTAAGGTTTCCTGGAGTGCTGCTTGGGATCACAATGTGTTTATTTTGGAAATGGGAAGGAACCAATGAAAAGTTCTCTAAATGTGTGTGTTTAGATTTACACAGCTGTGCCTTACTGGCATGTCTCAGAGAGCATGGCAACGTCGATTCAAACATACCACGTCAGCCCATTTTTATCAGAGTAAAAAAAGGGGCACTTCAGATAAACAAAAAACAAACAATCTATCTCCCACCTGGCAGCCCATCCATCATCAGACCGAGGACTTGTGCCGTTTTCTAATGATCACCAAACTTAGGCTGTGTCAGGTTAGTGGAATAAGCAAATGACAATCTATAATCCTTCACTGAGCTTGCTCTGCCACAAATCCACAGATGCTTACATCTACACACTTTAAAGTGCTTTAGCTATCACTGGGTGTGGCAAGGAGAGCAATTGTCTTTCTCACAGTCAGGAATCAAACTTCATATGTTTCTAGAGACCAAAGCCAGAAGACAACAGGAATCTAGTACAGTTGTCAAAGAACTGGTGTATGTTCCTTTTAATTAACACATTCAACAAGCAGTCACCCGCATTCTGCACCAACTCTAACTTCCACGTGGTTTTCAGGTGCAGCCAATGTAGAGCCCATTGAAGTAATGCAGTTGGGAGGTCACAAAGTCATGGATCACTGTAATAAGGCCCATATCTGAGAGAATGAAAAAGGCTTTCTTGGCCCCAGGCCCCAAATGTTGCTTTTGTAAGCAACGAGTAGACCAACTCCATCCAAAACATGGACAAGAACTACCCCTACCATACTCCCTGATATTCCCCTCTACCCTCAAACCTTGGAGCATCACCACTAGATTGATCCTCTGCCATCTCATGTTTCTCCAAATCTCTCTGAGCTGCACACTGAGAAAGTGGAGGTATTGCACCATCTAGATTTGATGATAATCGTAAGCCTTGTTCACAGATGAATGATACTATAGATCCCATTAACAAGCACCGTCCTCCCCATCCATTGAAATGGAGAGTTGACAAATAAAATCTGTGGAACCCAGCATGAGCAATCCCTTGGGAGCAGATGTGGAGTTGCACAAAACCTCTCTCTAGGTCCTCCCTGACAGAAAAAAGCAGCCAATGTAAAGCTATTCACTTAACCTGGGACCCAATGCATGTTAACATGAACTATGGTCAGAGTTAGCAAAAGCTGCTGATAGATCTAAGGATACGTCTAGTGTTCAATCCCCGATCACTCTGCCGTTGACTTCTGTACTCCACTGTGGCAAGAGGCGGAAGCAAAGTCAATGGGGGAGCGGCAGCAGTCGACCCCGCACCCTGAGAACGCGAGGTAAGTCGACCTAAGATGCGTCGACTTCAGTGACGCTATTCTCGCAGCTGAAGTTGCATATTTTAGGTTGATCTCCTCCCCACCTCACCCCAGTATAGACCAGGCCTAAGAGATTCTTCAGGGACGCCTGACCGTTGTCTGTTGCTTCTCTATGTTAGGGCTCAATGCTGAAGTTAAAACTAGGGATACGCTTAAAGGGTCATTTCAAAGTAGCCTCTCCTTGGCTACTAAGGAGAGAAAATATAATTCTCAGGAAGCAGGACCAACTGTTTAGTTGGGGCCATGCTTCTGAAAGGGGCCATGGAATGCTGCAGTGGATGACTATCTACACTTGTCTATTAATGTTACATAATAGGGAATATTTGTCTCCTGCTGCCATGCAGGCATGTTCACCAGTGGGGAAGAGAATATTCACTTTTGTTTGTCCTTTCGGATTTTAAGCTCTATGGGGAGTGATTGTGTTTTACTAGATGGAGGTTCAGTGCCCACCATAATGGGGTTCGATCTTGGCTGGGGCCTTTAGGTCTTATTCGTATTATGATGGCACCTAACAGTAAAGTAAACTAGAGTGGGAGTTTTTGTTGATAAACCTGGGTGCAGTTTGGTCATGACACTGGGGTTAATGCTTATATTCTTGCAAAAGTGCTATGAGGTTGCTTTAATAACCATGAATGATTGAGAGGACCTGATTGTTTTAGATCTCCCTCAGAAGAAGAGATGCCTGTTTGAAAGGTTTGTTTTATTTCTGTCTGAGTGCCCTGCACATGTGTTACCAACTGAATAATAGATCTGTAGAAACTCTATAGTTACATTTGCTTATAACACTACACCACTGCATGCTTCTATGGCCTTGTCTGCACCAGAAAGGGCCTGCAAATCGCTCTACTAGCAAACCCTCCTAGTAGCGACATAGCTGATACGTGGAAGTTCTTTTGCCAGCTTAGCTTATACCAGTTCCCCCCAAAAAATAAACTATCAAGGCAAGAGGACTCTTTGCATGGTATAACTGTGTCTACCATAGGGCTTTTGCTGGCATAACTACATTGGTTAGTGATTTGATTTTTATTTTATTTATGTATTTATTTATTTACCCCCCCCAGCATAGCTAGGCCGCAAAGCGTGCTGCATTGTGGAATGATGCACTCTGCAGTTCCCACCAACACAGAGTGTTGCGATCTCACTGCCCTGTGTGGTCGACACTGATGCCAACTAGCTGCCTTTTAGTTTGTACAAGCAGCAGCCATGCGGGGCAGTTAGATTGCAACACTTTGGTGTGCCCTGCAGTGCCCAATCCTGTAGTCCACTCTGCAGCACAGTGTCAACATACATTAATGTATAGACCAGGCCTGGGAGAGGCTTGCAATTTTTGTATCATCCTAAAAGGTTTCAGAGGAAACGATGGATTTTTATTATTTGCCTGCAATCTCTCTCTTTTGATAAATAACATAACTGTAACGCCTTTAAATTGAAGCAGCAGTGTTAATGACTGATTAATCTTATGACCCACAGGCCCTGCTTATTAAAGTGAGGACCACAGATAATTACATTTAGAAAAGACTGACATGTCATGTCAATGGAGCATTAAAGAGCCATTGTTTTCAGCTTCACTTTCTTTACATAGAGTAGGAAGTGTGATCATATTTGTCAAGATTACTGGATTTTTAATTCAGCATTTAGTGAGCATCGAGTTTTTCATGTCTCTTTTTGTGCTTTACAAACCCTGTAGGTTTTGTGAAGGAGTGGCAGTCCTTCATATAAGCAAAGCCGAGGCTAGTGTGGATTTAGAAGAAACAGAAATTAAGATTTTTGCTGCTGTTTGGCGTTTGAAGTCTGAAGCATCTGTGGCTGGGGAGCTTGAAAGATTAAAATGTGTTTAGATATTTGAGAGTTGTTTTGCTTTCTTTAGAAAGTATGCTGATTATTTCATATGCCCCGTCTTTAAAGAATGTAAAATAATTTAGCTGTCTCAGGTCTGAACTTAATACCCATTGTTGGCAGTGGGGCACCAACTTTAATCCAGGATTCTATTCAACTCTACCATTGTTTAGACAAAAAAAAATAGTTTCCATAAAAATGTTGGCATCTGTGTTATGCAGGGAGCATAATGTCTTCATTGAAATGGTACCAGAAAGTATTTTTTTAAATTCTGTTATTCACAAAACAGACAATGTATTACAGTTTTAACATCCGGTTTAAGACTAACCTGTCAAATTTAGCATTTGTCTGTTAAATTCCGTACATTTATGTCCACTTAAATCCTGGCGGACTTTGTCCCAATAGGTCTGTCTCAGTATTTCACCTTGCAACTTTAGAATGTGGTCTAAGGCCAATAACATGTCCTTTTCTTGCAGTTACAGGGATCTATTAAGAGAAAACTGGAAGATGACAGCTCCCCTGCTTCCAGTGGCATGCCCGATGTCATTTTCCCAAGTGACAATAAGAGACTTTGTCTTGATGATGTAACTCTATCTATGGGCCAAGAGACCAATCCCAGTGTGTCGTGTCCAGATATGCAGAACTCTCCATTCTCCACCAATCACAGCACTTCTTCCATGGGAGTAGCTGGTCATTCAGCGCTACTTGAAAACAATCACATGAATGGCAGTGGCATTGGTTCTCCATTTTCGGTACCACCCAACACAGAAATAGGACAGAAAGGGACGATAGGTGGACAGAATAATGTTGTTCATTATGACGAGAAAGGAAACAATATGCAGTCTGTGGACCAGGAGCTGCAAGATCTGTTAGAAGAGCTGACAAAAATGCCTGATCCTTCTCCTAATGAGCTGGATCTTGAGAAGATCTTGGGAAGCAAGGCTGAAGAGCCGCTTGGTCTGAGTCACCCACAGTCAAGCATAAGCACCACGCCAAAGTCCTCTCCGCAGACATCTCACTTGGAGAACCACATTGCGAACAAAGATTTTTCTCCAGGTTGCAATCCCACAAGTGGAGGATCACCCCAAATGAGGCCTCCATCTGTTGGGGCTAACTATCCGGTTCCTCCCCCAAACAAAGCTGTTGCATCACCCATCTCTTCGGGAGCACAGAATAAGAATCAGGCACAGTCTATTCTGCCAGTACCCTTGCCCAACATGCCTACGTCTAACTGGCATGCACAGCAACTAAAGCAGCTGGCAGCAAGCAAACAAGTGTCTACTACTAATAAGCAAGTACAGGCTCCCAACTGGCCAACCATGTCCACTCCAGGTCTTTCTCCGCCTTATAGGCCGGGATCATCCCCCCTCCATCAACCTTTCAGCCCTCAAAATGTCATGGTGTCTGGCATGACTTCTAATAGTTTACCAGGAAACAATATTCAAAGTCCTCAAAACACTCTGCTTTCAAGCATGGCTTCCGGTAACAACCCATCCAGCGGGCCCTCTCCACCATATGGGTCAGAGAAACTTTCCAGTCCAGCGCTTAACCAGCAGCCTTTCAGCCCCCAGAATTCCATGCTATCCAATATGACTTCAACCAGCCTCCCAACCAATAATATTAAAAGTCCACAGAACAATCTGGTTCCCAGCATGGCCTCCACGAATACTGGACCTTCCCCAACGTACAGGCCAGAAAAACTGTCAAGCCCAGCTCTGCACCAGCAGCCATTTAGTCCTCAAAATACATTAATTCCTAACATCACTCCCACCAGCAATCCCACCAGTATGCAAAGTTCTCTTTTTAAATTGATGACTACAAACCAGTCCAAAAACATGAACATAATTATGCAACCGCCATCTAATGGCTTGCAGAATGAGAATCCTGTTACCCAAGACCAGTTTTCTTTCAATAACACCAAACCACTGTCTCATTTTGCATCGGAGTCAACTACTCCAAAGATGTCACCCATGACTGCCAATCCAGGGCAGCAATCCCTCATTCACTATCTCCAGCAACAGCAGCATGCTCCAGCCACACAACAGTCTCCACAGGCTAATAATACCCCATTTATCGAGCAACATCTTCGACAACTGATGCAGCCACCTCGGATGCAGAGACACATGCAGCCTGCTGCTTTGCCATCTCAACCCAGACAGGTTAGAACATTTTATTCTGTATTAAACGGGTTACATTAAAACACTGATGTTTTTGTTGGGGTTTTTCCCCCCACCTCTCTGCTTCAAATATAGCATCACTGAGCTCTTTGGATATGTGCATAGACATAATGGTAACAACATTCTGGGGTGCTTGGAAGTAATTGTGAAGAAATAAATACTATGTCATTCCATCATACACATCCTAGCTGTTTCCCCCCTAAGTGAGTGGATAGTTTCACACTATTGTACAACAAATATCTCAAACCATTTACATCACTTTTTAAGGGAATAATTTTGCTCTTCTAGTTAGCTTATTTTGGTAGCCGTGACGATATTCACATGATGGATTTACCATCATCTGTCACTCTGTTAAAATCATATTTCATACTCTGAACCAAATTACACCTGAAATTACACCTCTGAAGCCAGGTAGGCTCAGGTTGGATGGAAGGTGATGCCAGAATGTGGCCCCTGTATGTTTAACAATGCAGCACTTGAGTAGCCAGGAGACAGATTTGAAATACCTGTTACAAAACTCACCAAAAAATGACCACCTTTTGGTGAGTGCCTATCCTTCCCTAGGTAGATCTGGACTATGTGTTGAGTGGACAAAGAACCGCAGCTGTCAGGGGTTAGAAACGCCATTTATTTCTCTTGAGTAACCCTTGCTGGGAGAGGTGCTGAGTGACATCTGTCCATATCCTAGCTGACCTAAGAAATGTTCGTTGTGACCAAGGACCTTTGACAAAGGGAGAGCTAAAGGAATGGGGTTTGTTCTGTGGGCGCAGGAACAAGGGAAACAAAGTAAAATAAAAATGCAACTTCACAGCCACAATTAACTAGGTTGCTAACCAGAAGCAAAACTCTGACAGTAGAATCTGCAGAGCTGCGTTTATTGAGAACAGTGGATTCTGACCAGACACCAACTGGCGTGGAGTCTAATCACTTATCACTGGCCTGCACTCAGAAGAGCGGAGGATGGTCTCTGAGGTGCTGTTGAATTTAGCTGAGGAATGACAGATGAAACCGAGGGTTTCTTTGTTCTTCACTGTACCATGGTCAGCTTTCAAACGTCCAGCATGTGCCAGCAGTTCCCACACTATAGTATCTTAGATACCACAGCCTTTTCCTGTACTAAGAGTAAGAAATAAGGTAGCTGTTGGTAAATGTCAGCTTCTTAATGGTAACTAAACGTAGCTTCTTTCCACAGCGGCCTTTTTCTTGATAGTCCCTTATTATGATGCATCTGCTTCAAACAGGCTGGTCGGAAGGGCTGAAACTCACTGATGCTGCTTATCCAAACATATATATCGTATTTCACTGGGCACTTCATGGCTGATTAGGTGTTAAAACAGAAAAAAACAGGCTACAGATGTAAGGCCCTGATCCAGCAAAGGACTTAGACACATGCATAACTTAAGCATGTGAGCAGGGTGACCAGATGTCCCAGTTTTATATGGATAGTCATATTATTTGGGGCTTTGTTTTATGTAGGCACCTATTACCCCCACCCCCATCCCAGTTTTTCACATTTGCTGTCTGCTCACTCCACGTCTAAATCCCATTGTCTTCAGTGGGACTAGTTGTCCTCTTAAAGTTAAGCATACAGTGAAGTTGTTTGCTCTATCATGGGCTAAGAGTGTTTTTTCCCCTGCTCCTGAGGACCCCAGTGCCCCAATTTTCCCTGCTTTGCATTCTGTCATACACCTTTTGAGCTCCAACATCACTGATTTATCCCTTTAGCTAAGAAAAACTGGAAAAGATTCCCTTTGGAGATTCTTTTTAATTGGTCAGTGGTTCCTCTTCAGGCATCATTCTTCATGCTTGGCCCGTGCTGCATTTCTAGCCTCTGCCTGCCTACAGCAAGCGAGCGAGAGTGTATAATTTGGGGGCTATCAGTGAAGTTCAAGGACATTTGAGACAGTGATTACAGGTGATGATGATTTCACATGTCCACGTCAGGTAGGGAAGCTCACAGTGCCTCACTGATTTTATAAGGCAAGACTTATTACATTAATTATAATCTAAACTACACTGCTTCTCCATGTTGTATAGCTTGTTAAGCTGCCTGTGATCAATGGTGAGTGTTGAAGATGGGATATTTGCCCAAAGTTTTAATAACTTTGACAATTTTTAATGAAAAAAGTGGCCTCGGTATGCAAAATTATATATAAAAAAAAAAATATCATGGAGGGAGAATATTCTAGGCACATGAAGCATCAAAATTCCGATATACTTACATTTCTTTGAATATTAGTACTTAACTTTTGCAGTTTTGTATACAATTATTTTTTCAGTTGGGTCAAAAGCATTGATGTTGAGATTTTATTTGGGATCCCGATTTCACACCAGGTTTATGCCTGTGTAACTCAGTGGATTCCATTGGAGTTATTCCAGTACACTGATGTAGCTGAGAGCAGAATTGGGCCCTTTATATTTTATTACCACCACTTCTCCATCACAGCCAGTAACGAATAGAACTATTCAAACAGAGATTGTCCGTGGCATTAAAAGACAACAAGTAAAAGATTCGGGGGGGGGCAGGGGGAGGCGAATAGCTTCTCCATTTTTAAAAGTAGTAACTGTTGACGGAGAACAATATGGAGAAATATGTTAAGAGGAAATTATCATAGTGCCCTGGAATGTTGTTTGGTGGTTTGAAATCATCCCCATACTCTGTGCATGCATGTGTTTGTATATGTGACTAAAACTTGTAAAGAGAAGACATAGTGCTTTCTTCTTTTGAGCAAGAGGTGCGGCTTTGTACAGAAGGAGGAGGAGAGAATGGATGGTGGCCAGTTGGAGGAAGAACAATAAAGCATGAAACTTGATCTTTGCAGCAGGCAGAGCAGCATGGGGAATGGAGCAGCTGCTGTGACACAGACTCCAAGTGTGAGCTGCGTTGTTGTCGTAACACATTAAAGAGAAGACTCTGCATTCCAAAAGCTGGAGCAACCTAGTGGTGTCTCACAGCTGTATGTTTTTTTGTACTTCAGAGATAAAATATATCGTGTGGCTTAGTCAGACTGTTTTCAAAATCACATAGTGCCTGGACAATTGGTAAATCTGATAATGTCTAATCTTTTCTCTGAAGTGCTGTGTCTTCATTGTTGAGCATTGACAGATATTGATTTAGTCACTGACAGTTTGCATTGTGTGACATTGGAAAGCCTGGTACTGCTAGCATTGCTGATGTAGATTATATTCAAGTTTTCATTTTGCTCATGTAGTATAGGTCCGTGCAGAGTGAAATTACGCATATCGATTTGGATTCATAAACTCACACTACAGGGAAGACTATGAAAGGCCAAATTGTCAAAAGTGGTCTCCAAAAATATCATCCACGCTTTTCCACACTTAGGAGATTTAGTGGTCCAAAAGGTGTGTCAGGTTTTGGACAGGCGGCAGGTTGGAAAGCAGAGCCCAAACTGCATTTGCCCGGATAGACTGGATAGCTGTGCATCGCTCTGATTTGCATGCAGTGCAGTTTGCACTCGCAGATCTGAGTTCTTTCATGTCAAAAATGTAGTGCATGATTCTCCTCTGATGTAATATTGCCTTCAGTGGAATTACTCTTGATTCCTATTGGTGTGAGAAGAGAACTAGGTCCTTGAATGAGGAAACGAAGGTCCCCAGAAGGGCAAATGAGCCTGCAATGTTAGTGGCTAAGTTCAGGTTGCTTTGCAAGGAGCAGGTTGGGACACTTTCAGTCCTCTAGGCCCCAAATTTGACATACAGTAAAACTCTGTAGAACCTGGTAAGAGAATGGCATCTGGATTGTGTAAATACCTCAAAAACAAAATAGCATTTTGCTGATTGTTTTGCAGAGGATATAAATAATAAATCACCACCATTTGGGTGTGACACACTGCACATTCCTGAGCTCTGCAGCAGCCAAACATGCTATTCCTAGAGCTCTGTGCATTCCTGCTGACATGTGGGATAGCTGTACAGAGGGGAGTCAACAAAAGGTATGTTGGCTTCAGCTCTGTTGCCAAAGCCATGGGAGGGAAGAATGGAGAGGAGCAAAAATCAGCGGGAAGACAATTCTGTTTATAGGATGAATGGTCAGACTTGCATCTTGCTATTGAGTGGTGCATGGAGAAGAGTAAGACCGTCAAGAACAGATTGAAATGAAGAGTGAGAAAACAGTGAAGGGGCTTGATAGTGTTTATTTAGCTGTGGGAAGAGCTAGTAATACGGTGTCTGAGTTGGCAGCGTAAATTATAGGTAGCATAGAAGAATGGAAATCCCTCAGCTAGATTATTTAAGATATTTTTTCTTTGTGCATTTGAGCTAAAGTTTTGTTTCTGAGCATAAACTCTTACATTTAGAAACAAACCTGAAGAAAAATTCACAGTCTTGAGAGTACACTGACCCAGTGCTTTGGTGTTAAAGGTGCCCTGTTATATTCTCCATCACATTCTATTCATTTAGCTTTTATCTATATAGGCATAAACATTTGAATACCCTGGACCTGAGTCTCCTGGTGCCCTGCACCATGTGTGGTCATTTACACAAGTGGAAAGTCAGCCTATAGTTCGTGCAAAATGCTACTATTTTGGCTGGGTAGCTGCTCTGGCGTAAATGGATAAGCATTCTGAAAAGCAATGGAGAATCAGGCTCCTTGAATCTAAAGTACGTCCAAATCTTGTTGTGACTTCAGGGAAAAATGCCCATTGTTTTAAACGCTTAGATGTTTCATGGAGACATTTCTGGCAGAGCGAGCGTCCAACCGGTCATGCATGAATAAACCTTTAGTTGATCAGACCAAAAACTGCTGGCCAGATTTCATCTGTGTCTTCTGTGAACATTTTTTACAAAGTGTCAGATTTAGTTGCTTCAGTGCCACTCTGAAAGAAGTTCCAGTTGGGTTTTGTTTTGGGTGGGTGGGTTGGTTGGTTGGTTTGGTTTTGATGGTTTAGCAAAGTTTTGTTGTTGTTTTTTAAATATTACTTCTTTCCTAGTACCGTGGAGAAGAAAAACAGATTTGATTTCAAAGGGTATTGCTAGTGACAGTACAATGCCGGAGCCCAGGCCTCTGAGGGTGTGGAGAGTGTCTAAAGGCAAAGCAACAAGCCCTTCAGCTAATTAAGTGCCTTTGAATGGTGAATAAAGGATGCCGGTGATGAATCAGGATTACAGAAAGCAATAAGTCTAAGCCTGGAGTTTGACCTCGCCACGTACTTTCCTCACAGATGTGAAAATATCTTTTTGAATGGTCATTTCTGCTTTTACATTTATTTGTGCAATTGGAACTGTTTTTTTTCTCAGACTTGTAGGGTGTTTTTTTCCTCCCTCCTTTCAGCAGTCTCAAAGGAGCCTTCATGAAATGGTTATAGATTGGTCTCCCCCCCTCCCTCCCCCAAGCAAATGTTGAATACTTCTTAGAAACTCAGAGATAAACTCTTGAAGAACTGTGGTGGACTTGGCCACTTAACGTCCATTGAGGGGGTCCTGCAGTTAATGCAACAATTCAAAATGCAAGAGTTAGGAATTAAATTACAAAGACTAGTTTTCATTCAAAACTGATTTCTTTTTATATCATTTTCCTTTATGTATTTAAATTGTGGGCACCCTCCTCTTGTACCAGCGTTTTCTGGATTGTAAAATGAGCCTTTGTAGTAACATCTTTAAACTTCTTCAGTTTGTGGACCTGACAATATCTTGAACTCTTCATAATGCATCAGACTCAAAGGAACAATCCATGCGGGAAAGTAGTTACCAATAAACCATCTCCTGCTATAAATGGAAGACCAGTAACTAAACTAACTTTACACCCCCATCCAATTATCACCCCCTTATTTTTTTCTGAAAATTGCTAGGAAACTCTGTCAAAGCTGAAACTCTTTCCTTGATCCATCACGCTCTCACCTTCTTAAATTTATGTTCTCCTTAACAATACAGAAAAAGTCCATGCCAGCAGCACAGTTCGTTCGGCACTTATGGGATGAGCAACCCTACAAAAATAAATGAGTGTGTTCACTCAAGCTGTAGAAATAGAAAAGAATCCTAGGGTTTATAGTAAAGAACAGGGCGATATTATGCAAAATATCTTTCTTGCCTATTCCCCACATGACAAGATGATGATGTGTAAAATATGTGCACTTTCAGACACATAGTATTTAAAAAATGCTGTTGGAGATGGAGGGAGAGAGAAAGCATGTTTGTGAGCTGCATATATTCAGGAGGGGAGCGTAAGCCAGTAATCGAAAGAAATTCAGAAACAAGCCTGGAATTTTACCCTAACACTCTGTCTTTAATTAACTGCCTTGTACCTAGGAATTGCTGCACATGGAATGTACTACAGCTTTGTACCACAAATGTACATAGACCTCAGCAATACCACAGTACTTGCATAGTGAGCGGAGGACATTGCACATAACGCAAAGTTCTCTGCCTTAGCACTGAAATAAATCTTGCTTTTGTGGTTTTAAGTCAGTCCCTTCATGTTGATTTAAGCAACAAATACACTGTTGTTTCTCTTTGTTTAACAGAAGTAGAAGGGGAGGCGAGGGGAAACCCTCTCTCAAATGTGTAAGGAAAGTGACATGATCATGTTAAAGAGTGTCTCAGTAGCTTTAAGTGGAGCCAGATTCTGCCACCATGTCTCACACGTAGTAATACCCTACTCTTCAGGAAGTCCCACTGACTTCAGTGGGGATGCACCTCAAGTAACAGTATGAGAATCTTGCCCATGGACTGTGCATATGGGTGAGTTGTTTTTTTGTTGTTTTTTTTTGTTTTGGTTGGTTAGTTAGTATTTTAATTTCTTGCCAAAAGGACTCTTGGACTAAGAGCCCATCCTGTAAACCTTGATGAGTAACTTTCCCTTCCATGAGCCCCATTGAGTAAAACGGCAGTACTTGCAGGTACAATTACAGGATTGGACCGGAGCTACAGATTTTCATTTAAAACATTTTTAAGACTTTTGATATTTATTGGCACAAAAAGTGTCTGACCATAGAAACCTTTCATAGGTTCATGGATTCCCAGGCCAGAAGGGACCATTGTGGTGGTCTAGTCTGACCTATGGCCTGTGCTCTACAGAACTTCCCCAACATAATTCCTAGAGCAGATCTTTAAGAAAAACATCCAATCTTTATTTTAAAATTGTCAGTGATGGAGTATGTACCGCGACCTTGTACATTGTTCCAATGGTTAATTGCCCTTGCTGATAAAGATGTACATCTTATTTCCTGTATGAATTTGTATAGCTTCTACTTCCAGCCATTGGATTATCTTTTATACCTTTCTCTGCTAAATTGAAGAGCCCATTTTTGAATATTTGTTCCCCATGGAGGTACTTATAAACTGTGATCTAGTCACCCCTTAAATCTTCTCCTTGTTGACTTAAATAGATTGAGTCTATTATTACAAGTCAGGTTTTCTAATCCTTTAATCATACTTACAGCTCTTCCCTGAACCCTCTCCAATTTTTCAACACCCTTTTTGAATTGTGGACAGCAGAACTGGACACAATATTCCTTCAGCAGTTGCACTAGTGTCAAATACAGAGGTAAAATAACATCTCTGCTTGTACTCAAGAAAGATTCCTCTGTTTATGCATCCTAGGATCACATTAGCTCTTTTGGCTGCGGCATCGCAAAGGGAACTCATGTTCAGCTGATTTTTCCACCATGACCCCAGAATCTTTTTCAAAGTCCCAGCTTCCCAGAGTTAAGTATGACCTGAATTGTTCCTAGATGTATACATTTATATTTAGCTGTATTAAAACACAGATTTTTCACTTGCATCCAGCATACCAAGTAATCCAGGCCATTCTGTATCTATGACCTGTCCTCTTCATTATTTACCACTCTCACAATTTTGGTCATCTGCAAACTTTTTTTTTTTTTTTTTTTTTTACAGTTTATTCTTCTGGGTCATTGATAAAAATGTTAACTAGCGTAGAGCCAGAAACAGATCTATATTGGCTCTCACTAGAAACATGCCCGCTCGATAATGATTTCTCATTTTACAATTCCATTTTGAGACCTATTGGTTAGCCAGTTAATTTGTAAACAACTTAACAAAGGTTTGTAACTTTTTCTTGACTGGGCCCTTATCTTTGAAGGAACTTAAACACTCTGAACATTTGAGTTTCAAATGGCAATACAGAGGGACCCTTTCTCATTAGTTGGTGCATAGAGGGCATCACAATGAAGTTATCTGAATGCACAGTCTGCCTGTGTCTCATTTATAAAAAGAAGACTGCGAATAGTGATTTAGCCGATGGCCGAGAGCTGCTACTTGTGTTTTCACTTGTAAGTTCATGCAACCGTAACTCCCATATTAAAAAGGTGTGTGTGGGTTGTACTCATGAATGCCAAGAAGTATTTTCCATTACCCTAATGTGGGCCTGATCCTATTTTCCTCCCGTACTGAAAACTCTCATTGACTTCACTACCTCTAACCACCAATTCTTGCCACATTTGAGGAAGATTTAAAAAAAAAAAAAAACAGGAAAAGGATTTCCAAAAGTGACTAGTGATTTTTGGGGTGCCCTAAAGGGGCCTGACTGTCAGAAAACTTCAGTGTGTCTCACGTTGGGCACCCAAAATCACGAGTCACTTTTGAAAATCCTTTGCCAAAGTATTTCGAAAACATGATTTCTGTGGTCATATTGATTACTCAGACCCCACCCTCTGCTATGTGTCTATTTTACAAGGCAAAAATATTTAAAGAAAGAATCAAAAGCTGATGTCACGTAAACAGGAAAAAAAATCATTTTGAGAGTTGATAAACTGTGTACTGTAACTAAAATATGAAGGCAGGTTTGGAGGGTGGGGGAAATACAGTCAACTACTTGGTCCTTCTCGTTATGCCACTTCGGTAGTTTTCGGCCTCGGTGAAATAAGTGCTCAACAACAACAACAACAAAAGTGCAAACCTGTTCTGTTTCAGATGCAATACCTAGAAATAACTTTCCTGGTAAAATGAACTCAGTTTCTTTCTTTTTTCTCTGGGCATTTTGGAGAAATTTCAGTGTGTGGGTGGGGGAAAACAGACAAGTGGCTGTAAACAGGAACTGATATTGTCTCTGCTTCTGAATGGGGAGAGAACTGAACGGGCTTCATTGGTTTCTCTCGTACATCTGTGTATCTGGAAACACTGGGATGATTCAGAGTTTTCTGATTAATACTGGAGCAAGCAAAATGGTGCAAATTAACTGCCATTACAGATCTGTTCTGTGTGGCAAATACGCCCCTGGAACAAACGCTGGTCTGTGAAAATGACTTAGAGAAAAAGGTAAAGGGTCTTAAATACAAATTAGGAGCAGTCGCTTCAAAGCTGTTAACGTTAATGTGAGAAAGCGAAACACTATTATGAGCTGTCTTCAAAAATTCTGCCCATTTAGGAAGCAAATCATCCTGTTCTTTTTGGCTTTGCAGTATTTCTGTTTCAAGTACTTAGGTCTATTTCAAGTATCACACACTAATCATTGATAGAAATTCACAATCAAAATGTAGCAACCTCTTAGGACTTTGAAGGCTAATCACTCTAGGACATGTACATGCTGAAGATTAATTTTTTTATGCTGTATTCAGGGGGAACATATTTCCATATTGCTGTGTCATTCTAAGAATCTATCTTGGCCATTTAAAAAAAATTAGGCTTGTCCTACCATTTAACTGTTTGAGGTCCAAGTGGGTTGAAATTCTTTAGCATAGATAGTATTAGTTATAAAATCCAGTGCCATGCTTTAACATTTCTGATGCCAATGATTACCAGGAATGAAAATGAAACACTAAAGACAGAGAAAAGCCTGATGAATAGATGTTAGGTATTTATTTTTATTGTTTATACTGTAGTATTCCCTAAGAGGCCTGAGTCAGGATCAGGAGCTCCCCACTTGTACAAATGTATACGAGATGGTCCCTGCCTGAAGACTTCACTATTGAAGGTCGTGATCCTGCAAAGACTTAAGAACATGCTTAACTTCACACACTGGAAGTAGTCCCATGGCTTCTACAGGGCTATGCAGATGTGTAAAGTGAACAGTTTAGACCACGGGTAGGCAACCTATGGCATGCGTGCTGAAGGCGGCACGCGAGCTGATTTTCAGTGGCACTCACACTGCCCAGGTCCTGGCTACCGATCCGGGGGGCTCTGCATTTTAATTTAATTTTAAATGAAGCTTCTTAAACATTTTAAAAACCTTATTTACTTTACATAAAACAATAGTTTAGTTATATATTATAGACATATAGAAAGAGACCTTCTAAAAACGTTAAAATGTATTACAGGCACGCAAAACCTTAAATTAGAGTGAATAACTGAAGAGTCGGCACACTACTTCTGAGAGGTTGCCAAACCCTGCTTTAGACCTTGATGCTGTAGAGAAAAGGGATGCGGCATAGCAGCAGAGTGATGATTGGCAAATGTTATATTTGTCCAATGATTTTTTTTAATGGTAAGAACTTCAATGTCGTGTTTCACATCAGTTCAGACTTGGCTTTTAATAGCCTTTTTTATGCAAGTTTAATAATTATTCTTTACATTTCTGTGACTTTGAGCACATTCACAGTGTAATTTGTTTCACTGATTACTTTTATTCCATAGGGGGTTGGGTTTTAGGGAAAATCAGGCATAAAGGAGGGAAAACTTGCCCCTTGCAAGGTGCCGGGGGAGGGGAACTGACCCTCATCAGCCATTTCATCCACAACAGTGACAACAGCAAATGAGAAGAAATTCTTAAAAGCCTCTTTTTGGAATTGCAGCCCCCTAATGTTAATACTTTTCTTCCATTTCCGGAAAGGACATACTATCGGGGACAGCATTAATATCCCTAACATAAACAAATCCATTGTAGTTGGTACTTAAAGACTGAGGACTTTTGGAAGCCTCGCCTTGAATACTGAGTGTGTTGAATTCTAGTATTTCCTGTTGACAAGCACAATATTAAGTATATGCTCTTGCTCTCTAATTTACAAGGCACTTACATTTGGATAGGTTATTTTCCCCTACCATGACTATAGTGAGGATTGTTTTAAAGAGCGAATGATCTTAAATCTATTCGTTTTATTTCACATGTCTGTTTTTGGTGATCCTTTCTTTGTTAAATCAGCATGTGTTCCTTTTTGAAATTTTCAGTTCAGTTCAGTTTTCTGTAGGGAAATGTGATGTTTAACAGAAAAATTGCATAACAAGGATGTTACTTTTTTTGCTCCCTTTTCCCAAGAGATGTCCCGTGACTTCCTCTATTACTCCATTAATCGCTATAGCTCAGATTTTGTTCTGATCAAAGGAGCAGAATGAGGTTGAAAAGGGCAGATTCTGGCAATTGACTTGACTTGTTTAGATTCCCTGCTGAGCTCATTTACATCTGGAATTAAGCTGTTCCTGCTGTATTTTTCCTCCTCAGTTTCTTGATACTAGTACTCTTTCCAGCCCCGTCCTCAAGGGGGCAGCAGCGCTGAAGGCAGAGCAATAACCATGGGCTGACAGACCATTCAGATTACTTTCACTGAGATTCAGAACAGAATTTCTCTAGGATCTGTAGAACCAAAGTCCTGCCATGGTACTAGTGAGGCTACACAATCCGCTTGTGAATTTTCAGTGTTTGTTTGACTATCTGTGTCTGTCATTAGATCTCATTATTTATTCCAGTATAGAACCTGCTAACTGACCAGAAGCTCAGGAGAAACTGAAGCAAATAATTAAGTTTGTGTGTTTTATGTAAGCACTGTGTTTCCATCTTCTTCAGCTAAACCTGGATTATTACCTACGCTTCAAATGCGGAAGAAATCATTTTAAAATACGTAAGGAAAAAAAATTTAAACCTCTTGAAGTCTCTGAAAGTCTTACTTTACCATATAACGGCTTAGTTAAAGGATGCAGTTGACTTTAATGTCTGCTTTATTTTGAGGTCAGGTCTTGGTACCATGAAGTGCCTTTGGATTTCTGGAGAGAGAGAGAAAGAGAGAGAGGTTTGTGTGTGTGTGTGTGTGAGAGAGAGAGAGAGAGAGAAATATATAATGTCCTTGGCAATTTGGTGCCTGATCTTGTCTTCCTCGTGCACCCCAAATTTCCACTGATGTCACTGGGAGTTCTGCGCGCACAAGGAATACAATGTGTGGCCCTTGATGTGATAATCGTTTTATGATTAAACCGCTCCCAAAAGTGAGCTAGATGCTTCACAGACAACAGAGATAGATACATTTCCTGCCCTCAACAGAGATTCACATATCATTGAACTGACCTGTTGTTGCTGAAATGTGAATGGCACTCCGTTATCGGAGAATATTGTGTATTTAATGGTTTAAGAGTACTTAAGATTAGCATGGGCACAGAGAGTGAGTGAGTGATGTTATCATTATGTACTGACTGGCGTTCTGAAAAAATGTCAGTAGAGCCAGTCAACAATTTTCGGTACATGTGTTTTTTTTGTTGTTTATTTTTTAAAGGGAAATTTCTGCCTTCATTGAAAGTTGTCATTTTTTCCCCAAAACCAGAAAAATCTAATTTAAACGGAAAATTTTCCACTTTTGTTTTTTTCTGGAAAATCCCAACTATTGAAAGAAAAACTGGAATTTTGTTTTCATCAAAATTGTTTGCAGAAGGGTGGAACAGGGAAAATCCTTTAGACAGCCAGCTCTGCATGTGAGCTTTTTTTTTTTTCTGATGTACACACTGACAGGCTGGGGTTTTAATTTAAAAATGAGCAAGTGTCCTGAATTAGAGTTCCTGTGTGAAATGAAGTCAGAGGGGCAGTCCACATTGTACCTGCTTTACCCATTCTAGCTTTCCACAGCGTGTAAATCTGTGTCAGTTTTAACATATTGGAGTCTTCCCAGAATCTGCATGGACACTCTTTAAGCAAGAAACATTGTTACACTATGGGCAGTAATTTAACTCTCTCCATGACTTCTTGTTTCGTTTACATACAAGTGTGAACAATACTGAGGGTTACCAAGGGTCTTCTGAAAGAATGATGATGTCCAGATGCCACTGTAAAGAAGATCTTGTCTCTCGACTACAAATCCTTGCCCCTATCTCTCTCTTAATTAAACATTTTAAGGACAGTTACATAATTGCTTTCTAGAGTACTGTAAAGTATAACTAAATGGTAAAGTTGTTTTGTACCCTGCTCACAAAGCTGTTTTTTTTGCCTTCTAACTGGGAGCAGCTATTTTTAAAATCATGACCACTACAATAACCCTTTCCAAACCAGACTTTTGGGTCTGAAAATCTGGATTCTGAGGGAAATATAGGGAGCCTTTCCATGCCCGTGGTGTAACCTAAGAGCTTTAGCAAAAAAAGAAGGAATTAAGGTAATTCAGAGTAGTAGAAGCATGAAAACTTTAGTGACCTTCTGTAAATTCTGTGTGTATTTCTACCCCAATTACACTATATCCCCTCCTGTAACACTGTTCTTCCACGCGTTTACTGCTCAGAAAACCAACAGCTACTCGTCTTTGCAAACTTGTGTACCAGTTTCCCATACATTACAGGCTTGAACGCATATTTTTAACAGCAATTCATGATTGGGATGACGGGAAGGAAATGAGCAGAAAACATCATATTCTATCTCTCTCTGAAATCTTGCTGGTGAAAGATACGGTTACCACCATAATGATCAGATGCTAATTGATTCATTGTGCTGTGAGGCAAGTGCTGAGCAGAGGAGCCGGGCGGATTGTCTTCTTACTCAAACTCCACTTTGGTTTAGTTGTTGAGGAAGACCAGGAGAGGGCTAGACAGCCGCTGCCACTACATCCAGTGCATGTTTTTCTCAGAAAAGAGGCACCGCCAGCCAAGAGCTCTTTCCTTTGGAAACTGTGGCTGGGAAGGGCCCCTTTGGCTTGCGAGACGAAGTGGGCAGGCAGACAGCCCCTTTCCTGAATCCCAGGCAGGCAGGCACCAGACGGCTGAAGGAAGAGAGGCACCAGGCTGAATTAGATTGCCTCACTGTCCAAAGCAGGCAGTCAGAGAGTCAGGCTTAATTGGTTTGCAGCTGTTCATTTTTTCCCTTCCTCCCTCCCCTGTGTCCTTTCCCCCTCCTCCTATCTGACGCCCCACACCCACCATCACTCTAGCTAGCAGAACGGAAACCTTGCCAAGTTGGGAAGGAGTATCTGAATTGTCTGACTAATTTTTAGCAACTTTTATACCTTTCCCTAAAGAGCAGCAGCAAAGGGGAGGAAAGTAAAGCCTTTTAAACAACAAACCCTTCAGTAAAACCCAGTAATTTTAGTTGCAGTGTTTTTTGTGGGTTTTTTGTGTGTGTTTGGTGCAGGAGGTGTTGCAGTGTTTTGTTGTTTCTGAGTGGCTGAAGACCAGTCTTTTCTCACTGTCCTTTAGCTGTTACAAGCGGCCAAGTGACCAGTGATTTTTGGTTGCCATTGACAGAGACCTTTTAAAGGGGTTTCGCTTTCAGGAAGTCCTGAACAATGGGCCTCTGGAAAATAGGCCCAGTTAGAGGGTCTCAAGCTGGGCCCCTAAAATCACTGGTCAGTTTTGAAAATCTTGGCCTTCAATCCTAATTCTCAGATTTGTGTATGTTCGAGGTGGGAGCCTGCAATGGGAATTTCACATATCCATGATTTAGTTTAACTTTTGCACCGTTTACATTCTCCAAGCTACATTGAAGAGGATGGGATTGTGGTCTTTCCCAGGCAGAAATGACAGCCACTACTTGCCTCACATTCTCTCTATCCCATTGCTTTCTCTGACTTCCAGGGATCTACCTTTACAAACTGCACCCACGTGGGACTGAGATTCACCTTAGGGAAAACTTCACTTTAATATGATGTTCTTCTATAATGATATTGGATGCTGGATACAAACTTTTCTTTAGAATTATGACAGGCATGGTGGCTTCTTCAGAAAGAGGAGATGAGTAGCAACCCCCTTTCTTTTTGATCCAGGCACCTTCACTTCTATAAATCCATCTAGAAGTCCCACGGCTTCTAACAGTATCCTCTGAGTCAGGGTTAGAGGTGACCAAGCCAAAATTGCTCATGTCACAGAAGTTGGCTCATTGGAAAAAATAACAATTTAACACATGCCAGAGGAAAGACTCTGGAAGATGCAACAGAGCATTTGTCAACTCCAGTAATTATCAGTACTGCATCCAAAAGAGAATCCATCCCCCGGGTCCTATGACTTCGTCCTGTGAAGCGGCCCAGTTCTACTCTGGATCTTGTCATCTCTGACTGTTCTTTACTCAGTAGCTCATATGCTGGATGCTGTGGTATAGACAATCTCTAAATTATTTCCAGTGCAATGAAGTGCTCGCTGAATTAGTATCTTGGAGAGACCTTGAGGGATTCCTCTTCCAGAACCAGCATGGTGTGCAGTGTCTCCAGGATTGGGGTTGGGGATACACAGTCCAAAAGTTCTTTTTCCTGAAAAGTGCTTATCACCTCACTATTCTTGAGCTGAGGATCATCAGAAAAACTGTCTGATCCATTAGAGAATTCTTGTAGGACCAAGCCATCATGATCTGCTCAGACAAAGCCTCTGAAATGGCATTTGCCTCATCACACTAAGGTGCCACTTTTTTGTTTCCTTACTTCCTTGGTGCTTCTGGTTTAAGGACCTGCCACTCTGCTTTGTTGGTGAGACGTCAGTTCACCCAGGTGAATGGATCCTGCCTTGCAGACAGGGTTTTATCCAAGTGGCAGTCTGCTTTTTTGGGTCCGTTCACTTCCAGCAGCAATGTCAAGCCAACCCAATTTTGCAGCTGGTGTCAAGTGCTAGAGGCAACTTTTCTGGATGTCTCTTGTGCTCATAGAATTTAGTATATATTTTTCCTCCATTCCAATAATTCACATGGTCCTTGGGGGTGGAAGTGGTGGAGAGAAAGGAAGATATAACCCAGGGCTGGTTCATTCTTCTGGTAAAGCCAGTTGTGGATGTGCTTTTTCCCCTCTCAGCCCAGATCTTTTGTCCCAGTAGCATATTGGGCCTCTCAACTTACTACTATGGTATCCACCAGTTTGCTCGTGACTGCTCCCTAAGGTCTCCCAGATATCTTCCTTCAGGACACTGGATCTTCAGTGCCCTAGTGACAGCGTAAGGGAGTGAAAACACCCCGGTGAATTGACCCAAAATGCAGTGAATCTATGGCCATGTGATGAGCGAGCAATCAAGAGTTTAAGGTATGCTAATCTGTTTATATAGGAAATACTTGCTGGGAGTTTATTTTTATGATGTCTGCATTAGTATAAACCAGAGCTTGAAGTGGGCACCAGTTCTGTGTTTTGACACATTTCTCTTACTTCACAAGAGCGTAGTGGGGCAAGGGAGGCCTTCGTGGGGTCGAGCGGGTCTGGGAGTAAGTACTATGATGGACGGAAGGATTTGTGTCTGTGGGAACATTTATTAAGAAGTAAGGTGGATCCGTGATTTTTTTTTTTTTTTTTTAATCTATTCAACACGCAGCTTTGTAATGGCTCTGGCAGGGAGAGAGGGGAATGAAAACCTGTTCCACATGAGCCCTACAAAGATGTTGAGCCTCATCTCTAAGAGGGGAAACCTGTTGTGTCCTGATTAGTGCTAATGAAATCGGAAACCTTTTTCAATACAAATAAAAATCTTGTGAATGAAAATATAACCTGAATTTTAATGAGAGCGGGTTACATACTGCAGACCAGATCCAGGACTTGTTGCCTCTTTGTGAGAAAGGAGGCTGGTGACATAGAGAGCAACCACTGCACCCCCACAATGGTATCTCCCAAAACCACTGAGTTCCTGCTCTCCCATATCCTCTGTGAGAGGAGGCAGGAATCCAGGGCAGTGTTTGGGCTCAGGACAATCTAGCATAGATACTCCCAGACTTGACCTGCTGCATCTTGTGCAGATTCCTCCAGCCCTTAGGTGTGTGAAGTTAGCATGGGGCACCACATCAATGCTGCCTTTGCATGCCAGGCTGAACAACCAGAATGAAGAGAGCCTGAATTTTCCCAGCCATCATAGCCCTTTTAATGATGGGGAGTGGTAGGTTCTGTTTTGTCCTGAGTTAATAACCAGTTCCTCGTTTAAAAATAACCCTGCAATTAAAACAAAATGCCTAACGATTTAGGATGTGACACTGCAGCACAACCAGTCATCCTTGGCGTTGGCTGAACATGAAGATTCACTCCGGCACTGAATATTTCATAATTGCTTTACAAGAGGTATAACTGATGGGAGCAGCCAAATGAAATGCAGATAGTAACAGAGTTGTGCAAAGAGTTAGCCCTTTGAGGCTGCGAAAAGCTCTTACTTCAGGTGTTCGAAACTAGTTTGGCTCCTTCTGTATAATGACTACTTCTGTGCATTGCTTAAAGATATACAAACAAAAAGGATCACTTTATTGTAGAGCCCATTAACTCCTTCTGATGCCTGTGCCATCTCTCTCTCCCCCCTTCTCTCTAGTGTCCCTAGCCTCTGTTTGCCAGAAGCTGGGAATGCACGACAAGGAATGAATCACTTGATTACCTGTTCTGTTAATTCCCTCTGGGGCACCTGGCATTGGCCACTGTCTGATACTGGGGCAGATGGACGTTCTTAGTCTCTCACTCACTCTCGCCCATGTGCACACACAGAGTAATTTTAAGGAATTCAGCAACTCTGCCACGTCTTTCTCTCACCCCCACCCTCCACCCCTGTCTTCCACTGCATTTCAGCATGTGTGCATCCGCAGGCAGAGTTTGTCCCTTGTATTCAATTTCAGGGCAACGAGCATTCCTTGGAATAGATTGACCATTGGTTAAAGTGGGTGGAAACAGATATGGGAGCACTGACCGCAGCAGTCTGGGAGGAGCCGTGGGGAAAAGGGGGGATCTCCTCTCTGCTTATTGCAGAGAAGAGAGGGATCAGTGTGTCCTCCAACCCCATCCCTCACTTCATCCCAGGAGCTTGACTAAGGGTACATCTACACTACCCGCAGGATTGGTGGGTAGCAATTGATCTATTGGGGATCGATTTCTCGCATGTAGTGTAGACACGATAAATCGATCCCTGATCACTCTCCTGTCGACTGCCGAACTCCAGCTCGGCAAGAGGCAGAAGCAAAGTTGACGGGGGAGCCGCGGCCGTTAGTCCGGGGGAGCCGCGGCCGTTAGTCCGGGGGAGCCGCGGCCGTCGATCCAGTGCCGTGAGGACACCAAGTAAGTAATTTTAATTCAGTCTAAGATATGTCGATTTCAGCTACGCTATTCTCATAGCTGAAGTTACGTATCGTAGATCAATTCCCACCCCCCAGTGTAGATCAGGCCTAAGAAGTGTAATTGTGTTCACAGGAACATGCTGGATAAAAGACCTTGTGTGCTGAGCCCTTTCTATGAACTTCCCAGCCCACACCAATGACCACTCCAGTGGAATGAAAAGCCTGCACCAGGTTAAACCCACCAGCTGAGTTGCTTAAATCTGCAAACACAAGTCTGTCTAAAATTTAAAAATAAAAGCAGTGCTATTTTAGTGCTTTGGAATTGGGGATTATAAATAGTCCTCTTGGTGTATTACTCCTGGCTGTGTGCGTAGTTCCTAAGACATCACCACGTTCATCATTTACCTTTGGAACAGTCTGTCTGCTTAATGAATGTGGCAAACAGAAGCCTTGCCTGCATTTGTATCTTGTGACGATGTTTGCAGTTGAGTAAAAAAGTGCCCGAAGACACAAGCATTCAGCACAGATGCACTTACTTCAAGCGCTCAGACCCACAAGAGTCCACTGTTTGATAACAGTACATGCTGGACCAAGAGAGCTGAAATCCCACTGTCAGCTAGCAAAAACAGTCATGCTGAAGCTGTGGAGTTTGTAGCCATGAAACTGGACTCTGGCATGCGAGAGAAACCCAAAGTAAATTTTAGAGAGTATAGTGATCTGCAGCACTGATTATAGAACTGGGAGCCAGGGACTGCTGAGCTCCATTTCAGGAGCAGGATGGTCCTGTGGTTAGGGCACTAGACGAGGACTTTGGCAACCTGGTTCAATTCCCTGTTTTGCCACTAACTTCCTGTGTGACCTTGGGTGAGTCATTTAACTTCTCTGTGCCTTGGTTCCCCATCTGTAAAATGGGGATGGATACCACTTTCCTACCTCACAGGAGTGATGTCAGGTCAAACACATTAAAGATGGTGAGGCTTTCACATACTTGGGGCGGGGGGTATGTAAGTATCTTAGATAGATAGCTGTGACTCTCCTGCCTTCCTCCATAGCCTTGGGAAAGTCACTTCACCTCTCTCCCTCAGCAACATAGAGACAGTATCCACCACATAGTGTTGTTGAGAGGAATAAGGAGATTATCTCCATATTTCTAGTGCATGCATCATTGTAGTGTCTAGGTGCCACAGTCAAGAATCAAAGGAGTATCCTGTCATATTCTGCTTCTCTCTCAGGGCAAAATTCTGCTCTGGATACCCACAGACTAGTTACTGGGGCACAGGTTGGGACCATCATATAGCTGGTGTTCCCAGAAGGAATGCTGGCTGACTCATGGGTAGTGTAATAATCTGTTTGTTTGCAGTATAGTATTTAGCCACTAGATGTCTCTACGCACATTGTAGGATTCCACACATGCTGTGGAGCCTGGTAAACACAGAGACAAAGCTGGAACTCAAACTGTGATGAAGCCTGTTTGTGTCTGAAGAAAATAACTTAACTACCATTGATGACTGATCTTTAAAAAGTTCTGTGTTTCTATATCTCATGACAGGGTGCACATGTCAGAACTGTGCAGTATGCATGAGTGAGGTGGGGGAGGGGATGGCACTTAGTAGGAACAGGTTTATTCTCCCAGGGAGATGATGGCCAGCCTGTATGCAGGGCGTAAGAGAGGGGAACTCATTGGCCTCTCCCTCATCATGCAGCTGAACAGGGACGGTCAGAATCTATTTAGATATAATTTCGTGGGTGAGTCATTCTGCTCTAGGGGAATCTCCTTCGTAGGCCCCTTCAGTGAGGGGAAAGCCCACAAAAAAAGAGAAGTCGCCTTCTCTAAAAGAGGCAAGATACAAACTCATCCTGCTGTCCTAAGACCTACAGGAGTTTCACACTGGACTGCATCAGACATAGCCTCCCTGTATTGTTTGGAAGACATAGGGGAGAATCTATCATCTACAATAGGCACAAACTTCCTGTTGTTCAGAACAGACACCTATCCTGTGGGGCAATGGAGAAAACAGCTGCCATCACCCAGAGGCGAACTGGGAATGCAGTAATAGCAAATAAATGTCTTGGGACTTAAAAAACAAGTTAGAGTGTAAGGCCTGTATTTCTACTTCTGGATACCTACCATTAAGTTCCTAAAAAGTGGCCTGATTTTGCACAGGGCTGAGCACCTGCCCCTCCCATTGGCTTCAGCGGCACACTTGAGTGTTCAGCACTCTTGAAAATCAAGGCACTTATAATTAGGCACCTAAACGTGGGTTTTGGCTTATCTAGCTTACAGTTAGGAACACTGATTTGAAAATTCAGGCTTTTGACTGCTGATTTAAGGGTTACAGTTCTTACTAAAGTCTGAAATCAAGATATTTCTTCCTTTCCCCTGCACTGGTCATCGTTACTCACAGTAGGCAGCTGGGGGGGGGGGCAGGGGGAGATTGGGACTTATTTAAATGCACATGGTATTTTTCTTGCATTCTTAATTAGGCCTCCATTTCACTGCAGATTAGCAATATGTGTGACGCAGGACTCTGAGACCTCGTGTGCACAGATATTATCTTTTCTGCCCCTCACATTTGTTTACAGAAGTGTATACTGCATGTGCATGCTCGCTCGCTCTCTGTCACATGCACATGCACAGCCAAAACCTCACAGAGGCGAGGAAGCTCAGTTTGCTTTTTTTTTTTTTTTAATCATTGCAAAACAGGAACAAATGAGTGTGTCACTTTAAACCAGGAGACCACTTAGTCCATAAAGACAGATTGGGCGTCTTTGTGCTTCCAGGGACAGGCCAGAATTCCATAGTGATCCCACTGTTCTCTCTCTCTCTTTCCCCCCTCGGCCTCCACCCACCTCTCCCTTCCACTGCCTCTTGAGATTTGCTTAGCTTTTGCCTGCCTCTGTTTTTGTGGCTGGTAACCAGCAGAAGAATGGAATGGATTTAATGATTTGTTGGCTGCAGTGCCAGTGTGATTAAGTCAATAAAGCTGCAAGCTGAAAACAGACAGGGTAGTTACAGTATATGACTTTAACCTTGTTAATGCATGTTTACGTCCTTCTGCCCACTGCATAGCTGTACGTTAGATAAAGAAGATCTGATCAATCTTTAACCCATTAAATAATTCATAAAGTGAGAGCAGACATCAGCTCCTTGCAAAGCGGATCAGTAACCATGGGGTCAGCAATAACTTTGGTTCCCTGGACCATATCCAGCATGTTTAAACTATGGTAATGTCACCAGGCAAGCGTTTAACCTTAATCATTTGTATGCGAACAAAGGGAAGTTAACTGTTGACGCGCGATGTCCTTTTGTGAAAGAAGCGCTTGTAATGGCTCTGCAATGTCCATGCCTCAAATGGAAGACGGAGATCTCACTAGCCTTCCCAAGATCCTTGATTTTTCTGTGTCACTTGGTATCTTTAAAAAGCCAAAGAGTAAAATTTTCAAACACAAGTGTCTTGGATGAAGCTGCAGTTAATGAAGACCTGAGACTTTGGGAGTTGAGCAGGAAGGGGCACAGACAAACAGAAGCTTGAGGTTTCAGGCCAAATGCCTCAAGTTAGGCAGGCTTGCTCCACCATAAAGATCTTTAAAGGCTGGTTTGCTCAGTGTCTGGTCCATGGCACATTCTTTTCTGTAGCCATGTGGCCTTGTGGCTAAGTAACTGGACTAGGACTTGGGAGTTCCCAACTGTGGCAGATATTCCTTGTGCGACCTTGGACAAATCACTTAATCTCTCCATTCTTCAGTGTCCCCAAATAGGGGATCATTGTCTTCCAATTCATAATGGCCCCCTAGTGGCCTTTATGCCAGGCCACCCACCTAGTATGCCCACTGCCATGCCCTCTGTGTGCCAGCTGCAACAACTCAGGACTCCACCACAGAGGCAGTGTGAAGGGGGGTTTTGCATAAGAAGAAGCTGTGTTTGGACTTGTAAAATAAAGGAAAAAATGGTTTGGGGTAGAATTTTCAAAGTTTGGTAAAGGAGTCAAGGGTCTGACACCCATTGAATTACAATGGCAACTGAGTGCCTAATTCCCTTAGGTATCATTGAAAAATTGCAGCCAGTGTGTAGTTAAACAAATTTTCAAACCTTGCCTCTGACCTTATGCATGCATAGATTTTCATGAGCAGATCTCCCACTTGTGGATCCAGAAGGGTATTTGCATATGCAGATAAAGCAGTTAGACACTTGTGCACATAACTGTGGTACTTGCACACATGAGCAATTGCAAGCCAAAGTTTCAAACCAGTCCCACATAGTATGCCTGTATTTACAGGCAGATTTATTGGTTACAGAAAGCCAGAAAGGTAAGGCATCAAAACAGTCTTTGTGAGCCAGATTGCCATGCACATCAGAGCATATCTCAGAATCCAGTACACAAACCCGGTAGCTGAATTTTCCAGACACACAGCAATACTCACTGTGAGCGTGAGATCAGAATCTGCACCCGTCGGTGTGCTGATGCCAGTGTATGCTGGCGGGAGCTAGGAATTAAGACTCCCAAGAGCTGGTGCTGATTCCCCTGTTATTTAATTACTCTCTTTTGCTTTATTATTTGTATTGATCAGGACTCTTACATTAATTTGCCTTGTGTGGTTGTGCAATCTAGAGCTGTGGTCTCTGTTCAGGAGAAGGTGCCCCAGAACTGATGGCAAATCAGATCTGATTTGAGAAAAAAAATCCATGTTAATTTCCTATGAATTTTTAGCTTGGAATTTTCTGTTATACATTTGAAAATCCTTCCTTCCCAGTCTCTTTATTTCCATAAACTAACCCATATTCACCCAGTAATGCTTTATTAGCACCACACCCACCATAGGGCTGTTTTATGCATCTGGTAATTTTTGTGCTTTGACTGCGGGGGCAGGAGAGTTGTGCATTTGTGTGTGGGGGTGGTTCTACTTGATGGAATATGGAGGTGCTCCAAGCACATGTTAATGCTGAATGGGGGGGATTCCAATTCCTGACCCGTAGCTAATATCCTACAAGTCAGATGAAGCTACCAAGGATTCCTGGGCTATAGCTTGAAATGCTTCAGTTATCTACAAATAAACAGCATTAATTGCTTTTAGAGTGTGTCATGCAGTGGTTAAATAATGAGATCTTTGTTCCCGTATTTGTACATCAGCCTGTTTGGAGGTGGGGGGAAAAGTCTGAAGTGGTGAAATTATTTAAAATTAGTGGGGATATTTACAGGAAGGCATAAAGAACTGTCAGTAGTAGAAAGCGGCATTTTATGTTCTTGTCTCAGATGACCTTGCTCCAAGGACAAATCAGAGCTTGATGAAATGAAGCTGCAGATGGCTAGTGATCTCAACTCGGTAATAATGAAATGACAGAAGAAAAAAATGAGCCCTCTCCAGTTTGTAAATACAATCTGAAAGGAAGGGGGAAAGGAATTTTGAAGGGGCGATTGAGTTGACTTGGTTATAGCATTTCAGCTCTGGGTGTCTTAATAAATATTTCTCATGATTTTTTTTTAATTAGTGGCACCATGTACATTAATAGCCAAGGGTGCCTTCATATTTTTTTTTCTATTTTTAGACGTTAGCACCTTGGCTATGACTTCGCATTGCAGGTCACAGCCTATTTATGATCAGGTTTCAGAGTGGCAGCCGTGTTAGTCTGTATCCACAAAAAGAACAGGAGTACGTGTGGCACCTTAGAGACAAACAGATTTAAGGTGCCACAAGTACTCGTGTTATTTTTATTTATGATCAGTTGTTTCGGCCCAACATTTATTGGTGTTTTTTGTTGTTTTTGAAGTGGAGGAGCATTTGGAACCTGATTGGACTGATTACTTGATCTGGAAGTTTTAGGTACTCTGGCTTGGCAGGAAGGGATGAAAGCGGGTAAGAGATTTAACAGTGAAAAAGTGCTTGCTGCTCATGTGCATAATCTATATTATATATTTTAAAAAATTCACTTACAGAAAGGGAACAAGTCAAAAACTCCTTCTTTTAACCCAGGGGTTCTCAGCCAGGCGTCTGGGGACCCTTGGGTGGCCATGAGCGGGTTTCAGGGGGTCTATGAAGCAGGGCCAATATTAGACTCACTGGGGCCCAAGGCAGAAAGCCACTCGGGGCTGAAGCCTCAGTAATATAGCTTCCTGGGGGCCCCTGTAGCTTCCGTGGGGCCCCGGGCAGTTGCCCTGCTTGCTACCCCCTAATGCTAGCCCTGGATTTTATATGCAGAAAAACAGTTTTCTTAACACAGGTGCGGCGTGGAGTTTTTATAGCATGTTGGGGGGTGGGGGGCTCAGAAAGAAAACTCCTGTTTTAACCCACTCGATCTTGATTTGGTCCAAGTAATTAAAAATGGCAGAGATCTCCAGAATTGGCCTAATTGCCCACTGAATACCAAATTTCCTGAATTTTGCCATGTTTGAGCCAAACCTTGCATGGTTATTTCATGTGATCCTTCCCCCGCCACCCAGCTATTTAATATACACATTCCGCATCTAGCTGGTGCTTTCTTCTGTGGCTGCTCCTGTTGTGCATTCAGCTACACTGACTCCTGTGAACCTCATCAACACCTCCATTAGAGAGAGCACCATGACATAACACACACATAACTTGACTCAAACTGTACTTTATAGACGCGAGACACTGCAGTTTGTCATTGGGGCTAGCACAACCTTGCAGAGGCAGTCAGAAAGAAACTACTAGCCAAAATTGGGTGAGATAAATACAGTTTTAGATTATCTCACTGAAATTGATAGGCGAGCTGCCCTCAGTGGGAACGAGAGTGCATTGTCAAGGGTTGGAGAATCATGACAGCAGAAACAAGCCAAATATAAATATTTTATTCTTTGCAGAGAATTCCATTTTGGACTTTGCCTGTACAGAATATAGACATGCAGGAAGTGTATATGTATAACTAAGGCAGGCAAATTTATTAGAAGGGGTAGTGACCAAAAGACGCTGCTCAAAATGAGTAAGACTCCTAGAATTCTGGCCTTGAATGGAGCAGCCCGTGTGGAACAATGTATGTGTGCTGAGGATCCCTGTGATCAGAACTGCGGCAGAACCTTTCCTACCATTCTGATTTCCTCGGTGCTTCCATAAGAGTGCATCTCCGATCCTGCTGCTGCCCTTCACTTGGGGGGGTGGAGTGCAGAAGGTCCTCTTCCAAGGTTGCTATTAATGATGCTCTGGCAATCTGCCAGTAGGGGATGCCTGTACCAAGGGTGTGATTTGCAATCTACTCCAGTCCCTCCTGGAAGGCGGGGAGTCATTTTAGATGGTACCATGGCCACTCCTACTCTAAGGCTTGCACTGCAATGCATTCAGTGCCCTAGGGTATATGCATCCCCATGTTACATTGAGTGTCCCACCGGTCTAAGTGGAACACTGATTGTACTCCTGAACCAGTCTCACGTGCTCCTTCTTGCTACCAATATGATGTTCATTAAAACCCTGTATTAGCATGATCTCAGATAGGCCTGATAAAGCGTGCATTTTCCTCTGTATGAAATAAAACAACCAATGCAATAACTTGCAGTATTTTTTAGATACTTTTTTTCCTTTGTTCTGCTGAATAAAACCAGCTGGGGGAAAAAAATATGGCAAAATCCTTGCATAAAAGTTTTCACTAATTTGATTAATTGTTTTTGGAAGGGAGAGTTGGGCTGAATGTCCATCCTGTTAAAAGCTTGGATGCTTTTAGAAACACCCTTATGGATATTTCTCTTTTGAGCAGCGTGCAACATAAGAGCAGCTGTAAGGAGATGAGCGTATTTTTTTATTTTATGTGGCCAAAACAGTCCCGGGTGTAGTTGCCAACCAGGTTTAGTGATCTTGTCATTGCTTCCATCAGAGAAGAAGGGTTAACTTTGTGTGATGCTAAGCATGCCCGTGCCATAAGAACAGAAGAAAGACCTTAAAAGAACTTTTTTCCTCTTTTTTTTTTTTTTTTTTTTTTTTTTTTTACAAAACTGTATACCCATGGATCACTTACAGTCTTCAAACAAAGCTTGTTCCTGACTGACAACCCCTGAGATAAGCCTGGAAATTTGAGTCTGATAGGATTTCACATGGTTGTATATCAAGCAAATGGGTGGAAGATGAAAGAAGAAAAGACCCACTTAGTTACACAGTTTGTTTGATCAATGCTTGTATATTGTGTTAAAACAAACAAGTGGAAAGGGGGAGGGTGGGGAGCTTCAGAAGATGTCTGAACTAAAAGGGTCAGTATTATCTTGAAGTGCATCTTAGAAGTGGAGGTAGAATCGGGGTGGGAGTGGGGGGTGGAGAAGAAGAGGGGCAGGAAAGGAAGAAATCTTTCCCCAAAGAGCAAATGTAAAGTAATATTAAAGACAATAAATAGGATCTATAACAGGGGTTCTCATACTGGGGTTGGGACCCCTCAGGAGGTCGTGAGGTTATGACATGGGGGGGCGCGAGCTGTCAGCCTCCACCCCAAACCCCGCTTTGCCTCCAGCATTTATAATGGTGTTAAATTTATAAAAAAGTGTTTTTAATTTATAAGGGGGGTCGCACTCAGAGGTTTGCTATGTGAAAGGGGTCACCAGTACAGAAGTTTGAGAGCCACTGGTCTATAATCCGTGCATGCTGGTTTAATGTAAATAGTCATGACCGGTTATAACATCAGTTTTAAGTCATATAACATGAAAATTCTGCCAATGCATGGGAGACTTTGGAGGTGGCGGGGAGGAGGTTTTTTGTACGAAGGTAGCCACATCTCAACCAAATATTTTCACCTTTTAGTGTCCATTTAGATTAAAACTTATGGAAGCATTGATAGCAGCTGCTTAGTAAAGGCTTGCACCAGGATTTTCCTTTTTAAAACGTATGCATGTCTCCACCCTCCTCCTATTAAGTAGCCTCTCCAGAATACCAGGCAGAGAGAACACCATATGTGGATTCTTTATGGATCCTGCAATTCAGCCAAACAGACAACTCTCATTGCAGTATAGTTTGATGCATGGAACAATGGGATCTTTGTGCTAGGAGCTGTACAGACACAGAACAAAAAGACAGTCAGTGCCTCAGAGAGCTTACAAGACAGACAGACAGATGTGGGAGCACAAGGCCACATCTATCTGTCTGAGGCCAACACACATCTACACGTCCTCTGTACAGAAGAAAACTCTTACTTGTGGAGGTCAGACTAGATGATCATGATGGTCCCTTCTGATCTTAAAGTCTCTGAGTCTGTGAGGTCACCCCTCCAAACACTGTCAAAAAATGAGTTAATGAAACTTCACAACACCCTGCAAGGTAGGAAAGCCTCATTCTTCCCATTTTACAGACGTGAACTAGGCACATCGGGTATGTCTACAGTGCAGGTAAAAACCCACTGCTGGTCTGTGCTGGCTGACTCAGGCTCACAGGACTTTGGCTTGGGGGCTATTTAATTGCAGTGTAGACATTCTGGCTTAGGTTGGAGCCCGGGCTCTAGGACCCTACAGTTAAACAGCCCCTTAGCCCAAGACCCAGGAGCCCAAGTCAGCTGCCATGGGCCAGCCGTGGGTGTCTAATTGCAATGTAGACATACCCGTAGAGGTTGTCTGATTAGCCCAGGCTTTGCAGTGAGTCAGTAGCAGAGCCAGAAATAGAACTGTTGAGGAGTTTTGTTGCAGTATCTCTTCTATCCTAGGTTGCTAGAATATAGCTTGTTTGTAACTACTTCAGGGTTAATTGTCTCGGCTCAAAAAGCTTGTTAAACATCGGCATTAACTTTTTTGTCTCTCTCCCTCCTCTCCCCATATTAATAGCGAAGAAGTCTGATCTTTGCTGCCTGTTTATCTTTGCATTTTGTCTTTATTCTTTGGTACAGTGGTTGCGCTTAAACATTTACTTCTGTTTTGAGAGCTGTAATTACTGGATTCAGCTGTGAGCCCCATTGAAAGAAAAGGGACTATTTCTCAAACTGGCAGCATCTTTCAAAAAGAAAGATACTTTTAAAACTCAGTCATTGTATGCATTTTTAATCAGATGCACTACAGTTCTTCCACTGCTTGTTACTTTCGTTTGAGATGCACAGTTTTCACTAGCAAATACTCATGTTCTTTGCAAATCTGAGTCTATTTCTCACAATAACCCTGCTTTGACCTGGTTATCTGTTAACCACAAAGAATTCTGTTCTGATTAGTCCATCTGTTAACCATTCAAATTCACATGACTTGGCTTTATTGCGAGGGTCTGTAATATAATGCTCAGAGGCCTCCACTGGCCGCTTATGTCTTGTAAAGTAAATGTGCCTTTCCGAGAGCCACTCTTCTGCAGGTCACTGTCTTCTTGATGCTTTCAATGACTTTTTGTCCAGCAGTTGCAGTCCCCTTTATGCCCTCATTGAAATATATTGTAAATCTTCAATAGCTCTAGTCTTAACTTAGTGCATTTTAAAATTGAAGTTGCTTTATGCTCTGTTCCTTAGAGTGCCACCTTCAGAGAAGATGGGAAAATATAGGAATGATGAATGAGATTGGTGCTTTCCAACATTTTTTTCAAAAACAGTGAGTACTTTAGATTAAGGTTAATGGGTTTCTTGCCTGCCCGTCCAGGGTGACTAAACCCCTCAAAATGAGATTGAGGAAGTCCTGTTTTTAGACTTCTGTTGGTTAACGAAGACTCATGAAGAATTAAGGACTGGAACTTTCCAGATTCTCACCTAAGTGAACATGCGTGTGATTACTGGATGAACAGTAGAGAGCTGGAGTTTCTGAAATGTGATCACATTGTTAACACAACTAATTTGCCTGTGCACTTACTGCAATTGGAAGCCAGGTTTTTAGAAGTGAGTACGTGCATGCCTGGTAAACGTGGGCCCAGATCTAGCCAAGCACTTAAGCACGTGCTTAACTTTCAGCAGGCACGTAGTCTCAAGTGGGACTATTCATGGCCTTTGAGTTAAGCACACGCGTAAATGCTTTGCTGGATCAGAGCCATAAGTGCTGTGACCACACACTCAGCCACAGGAATCACCCGTGCTTTTTGTGCATACGAACAGTTCTAACAGTGAGTCACTGCATACGCTGTTTATGCTTGTGAATGGCCAGTGATGCGTCTGACCCATCATGGGTGTTCACAAAGACCAGGGTTTTCTCCCACAGGTGTAATGGTTGTACCTGAGCATGGATACTAAGCATACACATTCCTGAAAACTGACTCTACCTCTTGCTGCCTAACTCCCGACACAAGCACCCGATGCTGGGTCCCTATCCGCCGACTCACAGCACCAATCCCATCTCCAACAGAAACGGCCAAATTGGAAAGCCCACTGAGTACGGTAGAGCTCTGAAACTGCCATGTGACAGTTTGCCTAGCAACAGAACCGCACGCTTTCAGTGTTTCCAGGCTCCTTACAACGTGCTGTTTGGTTAAAGATTCTGTTGATTTGATGTTTTAATATGAGTTTTGGAGTGAGAGAAGCTGTGATGTATTATGAAAAACACAAGTGGAATTCAATGACTGCACACCAGGCATTCATCTCTTTGGATGTAGCCCATAAGTAACTAAATGCACCCCCAGATGTGTGAACACCCAGGGCTGTGGTCTCTGGCTTTGAAATTCAAATCCTACCCCAGATGCTATCTTCCTGAAATTTAAAATGGTATAGCCCAAAGCATGGGCCAGTTCAGATAGTGGCTTGTTTGGCTTGGCCTTAGCATGGGAAGTGATTTTCCTTGGGAAGTGATGAAAAGGAAAAATGTTTGAAGTTCATTAACCTTTGGTACAGATAGCAGCATCCTTTAGACCACATGCAAAAGCTATTCTTAGTCATGACACTTACATGGTTATTTTCTACTGGAAGGGAATGCAGTAGTTCCCACTAGTGGTGAAAATAAGAGATTTTTTTTTGTTTGTTTGCTCATCCTAAACGTGAACTGTAAAATGAAAGACTTTGAATTCCTTCCTTGTTCCCCACCCCTTTTTTTGCCTAATTTTCCCCCAAGCAAAAATGTGTGTGTATATATTTTTCTCTTCAGAGCCTAATTAAATGTTATGCAACACTTATCCCAAATGTAGCAACCTATTCTGGGTATTTGCAAATGAACTTGGCTGATTGTCCTTCTTCCAGCAAAATCCCATATCGTTAGGCCATTCTGCTGCAGCCCAAGAGCTGCAATTAGTAATGTGATTTTCCGTTCTTTACCATTAATAATATGGAAAAACCAACATTATTTTCCCAATTAGGTTTCGGAGAAATTAGAATGAGGTGGACACGATTAGTTTAAAAAAAAAAAAAGACGACTTTAATGTTATGACTTGTTAATGCAATAGCCCTGAGCGAAACAGAATGATTGTCCTTGCACTAAACTCGTTTGCTTCAGTAAGCACAGACCCTCTGCACGCAACAAGACAAGTTGGGAGGGAATTGGCGAGATGGCAGGGAATTCAGTGATATGAACATTTCAGTGTCTTTCATGTGTAGAGTACACAAACTGAATCCCTGCTCTTTCAAATATTACCCCAGAGGCAATCCATATTATTCAAAGCTTAACTATGGCTGCAAAATAATATTTGACATGAAAGCAGAACATTAGCTTTACATGAACTTTTGTATTTACGTCAGGAGTAAATCATATTTACTTCTCTTCCCCTCCTTCTCCTTCCGTGGGAGGGAGGAGAGAAAAGGAATAATGTCCAGCACGATTGTAAGCAAAGCAGCGGTAAGAATGTCTGGTCTTGTAAGACTGCCCATGAATAGGAATGATAATGAGTCCAGTGATGAGTTGCAGGTTTGTGTCTTTTGGTGAATTATCTCACAGGCATTTACATTTCATCAATTGTGGTTTTGCATAATAGACCTAAGTGCTGCAACAAAAGGAGGCACCATAAAAGTGAGTAATTTCAGTGACCTTCTTGGTAATCGCTCCTATTTTAAAAAAAGTATACATCTCCAAATGACCGGGGCAATCCCTTCTAGTGAAACCATTGCGAAAGGCGTTCCTGCTCTGACAGCCTGGCTTTTGACAAACACCCTCCAACGGCTCCTTCTGATCACTCCGAACCATTGCTCGTATCCTGTCTGCTCCATTTTGGCATGATTCTCATTGTCAGATGTCAAAAGGCAACAACCATTTTCTTCTTGCTTATCTTCTGATAACATTGATTCTCAGACAAAGGATGTGGGCTTCCATTCTGAAAACAAAGGAAACATGGCCTGGTTAAGAATGCTGGATATAATGTACATAATTCTCTCTGCCAATAATAACAAAGCATCATAAATAATGTAAATGCTGGATGTTAAAATGGGAACTATACTGGTAGCTACTGTGCCTGGGTATAGAGTTTGCCGGAGCATTTCCCTGCTCTTCCTCTTCTTCACTGAAGACGTGGCTTTTTCACTTATTTTTCTTTCCCTAATTACATGCTACCTCTGTAAGATGTTTTGGCTTAAATGTTTCTGACTTTCTCTTCCTTTCAGGTTCTGCTCCCAGAATCTTTGGGGTGCTGTTGTGATGGGCTTTAGAATTGTCCCTTCTGTTCATTTTGGGTCAGATTCTCAGGTGGCGTAAATTGACGCCGATCCGTTATTGACCACAATGGAGCAATGTCAGTTCCCACCAGCTGGGGATTCCAGTGGAGTAACAGTGATTGCCACCAGTTGGGAATCTGGCTCTTCTCTCTTCTGCATATTCAGGTTCTTGTCTTGTTTCCAGATCATCCTAGTCAGGAGCTTTCCCCTCTGATACTGGTCTCCTCCACTCCCAGTTCTCTGCATGACCTTGGCTCTCCTTTCCCTATGTTTTCCGCAGTGTGCTTCTCCTTTCTATCCAATATCTAGCTCCTGCTTTACTCCAGCTCTTCTTCCTTTGTCTGTTAGTTTCACGTTGGGGAATTAGTGGAGAATATAGGGCTTGATTCACATCCGTTCTGCCAGTTACACACCCATGTGACTCCATTGATCCAGGTGAATCAGTCCCCTAGCTGTGGGCCAGGAACAAAGAACTTTGGATTAACCTTCGATCCGTCAGTTTCTTCCTGTGTTGATACTCTGAAGTCAGAGCAGTCCACTGCTACTCATTACAACAGCCATAGTATGCACCATTCAATGTTTGTAAAAATCCAGAAGACGCAGTTCAGGATGGAACAGCAACTGGGTTGGAGGGGGCCATCAGTGGATGGGAGAATGGCTTCTGTTGTAATCTCCCTGGTGCAATTGATTTTTCCCCCCTCTTTTTTATCTTTCTTGGCAGGATCAAAATCCTGGAATTGTTACCAGACTTCAGGAGCCAGGCACCATCCCGAGCGGCGGCTCGGTGCCTGCGCCAGCTACGGTGAATGGGTATACAATGAGGAACCATTTGCTGAAGCAGCAAATCATGAGACGGCAGCTAATGCAGGTTCGGCTTGCTGTGCTCCTGTAATGTACGCGTGGCCAGGGTTAAAGTAAGAAGTGCTGCGTAAGAAATGGCTGTTGCAGAGTATTTCTGGAGTGTGGGAAATCACCAGGCTGGATCTGACTATCAGTCCATAGAGTCCAGCCTTCTGTCTCTGAGAGAGGCCAGCACCAGTTGCAGCGGGGGAATGGTGTGTGTGTGTGTGTGTGTGTGTGTGTGTACATTCCACTCACTCCTTGTGGAAGAGGAACATGGTCAGCTCTATGCTGCTGTTTCCATCCCCTGCAGCCCAGGGTCTGTGCTAGGAGAGAGGGCAGATGCTGAGGGGTCTGACTCAAGGAGTGAGTGAGTCAGGGTTGGGGGGGATGCTCTTCGTGGGAATTCGTTTCAGTAGATGGCCCAGCTCCAGGTTGTAGTCCCCTTTGCACTGCGCTTGCCACTCCTCCGAGGAGTCAGGGAGGCCCTTGCAGCAGAAGCTGTACTGGAGCTTTGCTGTTGGGGAGCTGGGATGAGAGGGGCTGCCAGGGATCAGAGGCGGTGAGGAGGCACAGAACCTCTCCATGGATGGTCTTGGCTTCCCATGGATCCTGAGGAAACTGCCAGGTTTGGGGCAATAAGACTCCTCCCCCCAAGAGGCCAGTGCAATTGGAGCTCCATGAGGGAACCTTGCTGAGATTTCCTCCCCAGGCCTGTCCTGCATGTGGTAGCTGGAGTTACTGGCTGTCTGCCTCCTCTCTCTGGTTTTGCCTCCTTCTCACTACCAAAATGGCCCCCCTTCTGACCTGCCCCCCATGTCTATCTGTGCTGGGGTTGTGGGGCACTCATTCCAATCCACACTGTGCTCTCGGCACTGTATGGGCTGTCACAGAGCGGACAGCATGGCACCATTTGGAAGGACGTGGCCAGAGCTCTGAGTCGCATAGGCAGGTTGTGCTGGAGAAGATCCCTCTGAAATGGAAGGAAAAGTGCATGGCATACAAGTCAGCTCACTTTAGGCAGAGCCCACAATATCCTGGTAAGGAGAGAGCTTCCCAAGGGTTCTCCCTGTGGGTCCACAGTAGATTTTGGTTTAAAACAGGAATCTGGCCTATACACATGAGAGTAGAGCCATCTTCCCAACATACTCGCAACCACCAGCACTGTCCTCCATCAATCTGCCCCCTGAAAGCTGCCCCATTTCTGTGTGTTCACATGCTGTGAGCACCTTTCATTTCCACCCCCAAGAATCTGGGGCTTCGAAGGATGTGCCCAGACAGTTGGCCTGGTGGATTCTGGGGAGACCCAAAGATTCCTGCAGCACACAGAGCCTGATCCTCTGAGGACATTGGAAGGACTCCCAGTGACTCCAGTGGGCTTTGAATCGGGCCCCAGTTGAGCAGAAACAAGGAGAGCTGGGCGTAGAACCCCCTGCCCCCAGGTGGGTGAACAAAGTGGTCCCAGTGTCATTCCAGCTCCCCTAGAGAGGTGGACCCGCTTACACAATTTTTGCCTAAGGCAGCCCCTGCTTAGACTGTGCTATATAGAAGACACCTTTGTAAGAAGGGGCACATGAACAATTAGGTTCCTGACTGAAATGAACTGTCTGGGCTGCACGTCTGAAGAGCTTGTGTGTGTAGCTGGGTAGGTTGTTAGTGCCCAATTGGCCGTACTTCAGATGTCTGCTGTTATTTTTCTTCCTTGAGAGGCTGCAACGTGACAACTCTTTCTCTTGTTTTTCAGGAGAAGCAGAAACAAAACATACTGGGAGTAGCATCTGAGCAGAGGAGTTCATTTGCGCCCCAGCAGATAAATCAGTTTCAGGGTAAGGAGTGAAAGTGTGTGCCACCAAAAGCTTTGACGAGCCGGGTGCTCATTAAATGCAGGGCTCTTAATGATACTTTGCACTAAAAGAAAACCATTCTACATTTTGTCACATAAGATAGGATTCTCCTATTTTCTTATCACTCAAGTAGTAACTCTGTGACAAGGAATGCTGTGGCGAGACCTGTTTAATGAAAGAGAGGAATTAAAGCAAAGCATCCTATTAAAAATCTGCCATGTTTCAGGGATAAATGCACCCTTAATGTTTAACATATACCTCTTTTTATATACAGCAGTATCACAACCTATTCCTAGTGACTGCGGTCAGTCCATGCCAGCTCCTCCACTGAATCACCGCATGGTGCCATCCAACCCGGGAATACTTCAGAACACCCTGGGCTCCGGACTTACTCCAACCACTGTTAACCAGAACAGTGGGACAATGGTTATGATTCCGCATAATCCTGGCAAACAGCAAGGGATTTTTCCACCTAATTCCGATTTTAACATCCCTCTGCGACCAAACCAAACCTCTCTGGGCATGCACTCAGGATGTCAAACGGTTCATAGCCATGCTACTGTCCGGCCAGGAATGACATTGTCTAGCTTTAACTCGAGTTCCTTATCGAATCACTCAGCAACTCAGCAACACTTAAGACAGCCTAGTATGCCAAGAATTTCTACTGTCTACCCCAGCGCATCTGCTCAGATGTGGACACCAACTGGGGTTTCAAGAATGCCAAATCAAAGCCAAATGGATACCAGCATGCAGCAATTCTCCAGTAACCCTCTCGTCTCCAAACAGAATGTGAGACCAAATATATCAGGTCAGCAGTTTTCCCACCAGGCTGTAGCGCCGCCTAATCAGATTGTGCCTGGAGTCCAGGTCAGACAGATGCAAAAATTAAACCTGGGACAGTCTGGCCAGAACCTGAGCACACTCAATAATCAGAACTTGAGACACAATTTAACCAGAGGACCATTGTCGGCTCTGAATGTTATGAAATCCATGCCACAAGGCATGTCCAGTTTTAACCAGCTCAATCCTGCTCAAGGACTCTGCCCGCCAAGTTACCCCTCCACAGGCCAGCTGTCAGGAACATTCAACAGAATGAGTACTGCTTCCGAGCTGCCGCAGTATGACTTTGTGCCACAACAGAGCAATTCGATCTTGCCTGGAAACTGCAGCGAGACTGACTTCATTGACTCCCTTATGAAGAACAGTAGCAACAACGATGAAGACTGGTTGAACAATTTGACAATGATAGATGACATTTTGGGACAGCATGCTCAAAACTCCGGACATGTTTAGCAAATAGGGAAGCAGACTGACTTGTAAATAACTTAAGTGTGACTTTTAAAAGTGAAAACAAACCAACAAAAATTGCCTCCTCTTTCAATACCGAATGGACGCGGCTAATTCTTTGCCTGCATCAAAGTTTAATATTGGCAGTTTTTCAGATGACTGTATATATTTGAATATTTTATAAATTATGTTTTCCTAAACATTAAATATAGAAGTATTTATACTTCTTTGCTGGACTGTTTGTAAATAAATCTACAGCATACATTTTTTGTTTTATTATAGGAAATTCATTATACCTTGTTATAAATATGCAAATAATATTGTTAGTTTCAGTAATACTGTGTATTACAGCATAAAATACTTATGTTTTTGACATAACTTAACACATGAGCTAGGGGTGTCCGTGCAAACTGGCTAAACAGAAAGCAAATGTGGTAATTTATCTCCCTTGTCAAGAAAGAAGATTGAGGAATTGCATTTTTTTTAAACTGTCAACCTATTCAGAGCACCCATCCTGCAAACTGATCCTCGTGAGTGGATCCCATCAGAGCTTCGTACAGGTGGAGGGATCCACCCACAGATATCCTATTGCAGCAAAGTTTTCAGTTGGGATACACTCCCCCATATGTTGACGAGAGCGTTGAATGCATTACCTGTCTAGTACTGAGTATATACTCATAATAGTACAACTGTTAACACAGATATGTGACTACGGATTGCAACCAATTGAGGAATTATGGTGTGAAATGAGGACACCTGAAGTGCAAACATCAACCAAACATTGTAAAGCCCCTGTATGGAAGTATCATCCAATGACACAATAGTTCTGGTTTGCACACCTCTGCCATGTATATTTGTAGTGTACAGGTGATTTGTTCCTGGTTTCAAGGCTTTTCATAATTTTCTGTTTTTAATGTGAGACTTTTTTTTTCCACAGGGGAAAAGTCTATCAACATAAATAGTTAATTTTTGATGTTTTTTGTCAGCTACTATTGTCATATGTATATTTAAGTCTGTTTATAAAAGATCCACTGTACTGTAAACTTCTTAAAATGTTCATAATTTGTGTAATCATATTTTAATAGTCACGTCATACTTTGCAATACATTTGTAATATAACGTCAGCTTCAAGCACAGAATGTTTTTTCTTCATACCATAATAAACTGCCCGGGGAAAATTGCTATATTTTATGTTTTCATTTCATAGAAGCAACATTTTGTATCTGCAAACATTTGATTTGACTTATTTCACTGTTTTCCAGGATGTTAGAACATCATTTGAATACCTTGTATAAATGTATATGTGCTATTACTAGAAGAAATGAGGTAGAGGAAGAATTGAATTAAGCAGGCTAGAATTTCAATTTTGGATGGGATTTCCTATGCCAGTTTTACCCATCCTTTCAAATGCAATTATAAAGGAATCCAGACAGCTCTATGTGGTTTTTATATAGCACCTATCACCATAGTTATTTAGGCGACACTTCTTATTATCCAGAAATATAAATGAATCTAGATTTTGGCACTATTGCTTTGACAACTCTTTATTTGTACTGGTAAATATCTGTTGGCCTATCTGGAAAATGCAGTTGTTCCACTTCAAGGAAAAGCCATGCCCAGTGTAAAGCGGTTCAGGGCAATTGTGCAGACACTGTCTTGGTAGACCCAGCCCATATCATCTCGTAATACATATGGTAAATATTATATATGTGGAGGGGGGGGACAAAGCTGAGCCACTCCATTCATTTTAGATAGAGACGCAAGCCCTTACAGGAGAGCTCTAGATATAAAGAACTACTGCCTGCTCTGAGGGGCAGGATATTAAAAAAAAAAATTGCCATCCCAAATGGGTCTTAAAAATATACAAGTGAAGCTATAGTTAAATCAGCTCCACATAAACTGAATCCAAAAAGGCTGCAAACCTTCTGGGAAAATAAAATCATGCAGTTAGGGGGAAATTTTGCAACCTCTCGGTGTGGAGGTGGAGGGTCATCCCTACCCATGCCTACCAAAAAGCCGATAAGAAATCAGTCTGGGTGAGTAAACCTCCAGGAGATCCCCTTTGTGGAATCTTCCCCAGATGATTCTATTGGGGGGAGGCAGGGTTTGCCCTGCTGTGGAATAAGTAGGGGTTCCTCCCCTCCAGATTCCCTAGAGCTGCCAGAGGCACAGGCGCATCTGCATGGAGCACTGCCCCACACAGACTCTCTGGCCTTTTCCCCATTCCCTGACAAGCACAGCGCCAGGGAGCCCCGCTGCCATGGCTTCCTCTCTGGCCACTGCTCCCAGCCATCGTATATGGAGTGGGGACAAGGTAGAGTGAATGCAGCCTCTGCTGCTTTGTTCTGGATGGATTTCCTGGCAGGGTGCCACTGGGGATGATGCACACGTCTCTCCCCAAGCATGAATCCTTGGGCCTACAGCAGGCCCTGAGAGGGCAAGAGGGGACAGTAGGGTGATGACAACCCCTTGCTATGTGCGGAGATGGGAAGATCCACATGTGGATCCTAGAGGAATGATCCCTGATGAGCCTGGTCCTGGGAAGTGATAAGCACCTGCAACTCCCACTAAAGAGGGGAGGGAAGGAAGCCAAGATGTAAATCAGTGGGAGCTGTGGGTACTGTGCACTTCTCCAAATAAAGCCTTTATGCATAAACGCAGACTCACCTCTGTACAAAGCAGAGTATGGTAAACTCTTCTCAATAAAACCACAATGAGGACATGGGTGAGTGAGTTTGGCTATGAGAATTGTTGAGGCTTCTGCTGCTTTTCTGCTCTGAAATCCGCTCTGCCAGTGAAGGGGCGTTGGCTCCAACTGGAAGTCAGTGCAGTTTGTCTCTTTAAGGAGAGGTGAGCTCAAAGTCCCAATCCTGACTCAATCTCAGATTCGCAGCGTGTCACTTAGAGACAATGTCAACTGCAAAATCCTGTGCTGCGAACGTCTTTCCCTCCAGGACGTTACTAATTACTGAGATGATTTTACGTGAAATAATTCTTAAAATCAGATTATTTTCTCTCTGGTTTTTTATTTTTTTTATTTTTTTACTTTCTCATCTGGGACCATTAAAATCACTGAAGTCAATTTGCCTTCCAGTTTTTCAAACACTGCAGGGGGTGGGATGGAAAAGCAAACATTTCTACTAGCATGTAAGAAAAATCATTCCCTTGGTCTTAGGCTGTGTTAAACACTTGTTTTCACACTCTAATTGTTAGGCCAGGTTTGAGCTGACCGTGCCCTTTTCACCTCTCTGTACCTCAGTTTCCCCATATGTAAAATAGAGTTGTTAATACTTCCTACCTCACAGGGGTGTTGTGAGGACTAAAGCTTGTAAAGTGCTTGGAAGATGAAAAGTAGTATTACCTGGTGTCTATGGAGTATACTCATGAACACTCACTTTCAAATATGTCCCTTTGGCGATTCCACATGTAAACAGTAATGGGAACTGCTCCATTGGGGATAGCCGGGCTCTCTCTTGTCCTACGTGTTGCCATCCCAGCCCGCAGACTGCCTGTGAATGGAGCATGCATTACGTGGCCCACAAAGATGAAAGCAGGGTGAATATTGTGTAATGGATCACTGATTGGAGCATTAGCTTTACATTTCGGGTTGGGATCAGACTGTAACTGACAATGCCTCTGTCAATAAACTGTTTTGTTCTACCAAACACCTTTCTCTGCAGTTCATCTTACTTTGATTACAGAAAACACTGTTCAGATGCACAGGGCCTGATCCTGCCCTCACATGGCTGTAAATCAGGGAGAGCTGCAATAGAGTCATACAGAGTTCAAACCAGTGTGAGACTAGGAGGAGAAATGCTACAGCGGCCCAGCTGCGGCTGTGTAAACACGCTACAGCGATGGCTGGTGTTCTTCCGTTGCGCTAGTAAACCCACCTCTCTGAGAGGCAGTTGCTTAGTTGATGGATTTCTTCCATTGCCCTAGTGGTCTCTATGCTGGGGCTTATGTTGGCTTAATTACATCACCCAGGGCATGACATTTTTCACAGCCCTGGGCGATGGAGTTAAGCTGCCTGACTTTGTAATGTAGTCCAGCCCTCCGGCTAGCTATGTGCACTCGCACCATTAGCAAATTTCATGTACTGGATCAACAGATTCCACCACAAAATACGTGCAGGCTTATACCGGCAGCCAAATTCAGCTGTCAGGCACTCCAGCGTAAACACAGAATGCTTTGTGCTCTCGCTGAGATTCGTTGCATCTCTTGCTGAAGATGCTCTCAACAAAGGCATGTGATGTTGAAATTTCAGGTCAAGTTCTGCTCTCGTGTAGGATGTTGTAAAGCAGGAATAACTTTGCTGACTCCAGCAGTTACTCCTGACTTATGCCCAACTCCTGAGAGCAGGACTGAGCACTCAGGACAAATCCTGCACTTGCCGCCCTGGTGTGATTCTGCTGCACAAGGCTTCAGGGACCATGCCACAGCTGAGCAGCCCTGGCTCTGGTCTGCATTAGCACCCTGTGCAGCCGGACACATGCAAGGAGGTGGAGAAGGACTGAGGTCAGAGGATCTGTGGCCACATCAGTCTTCCTCTCCTCCTCCTCCTCCACTTACGGGGTGTGGGTGATTCTGTATCATATGGGAAAATTTCTCCTAAGTACATCGGCACAGCCAGGCTTTGGTGCTTAATATCAATTTACAGCCTGATTCATCTCCCGTTCCCTGTTATACATAGCAAATAAAAAAGGAGGGTGGGGGGAGTGTTGTGCATTTTAAATACCAATAAGCCTCTCTCCTGGGAAAGCTAGAACATAAATACTGATTGGCAGCTGCTGCAGCTATTGAAAACTTAAGGCTCCTTCTGGTCAATAGGGCCACAAGGTATAATACTGAATAAAACCTTGCAAAGGCTCCTTAGTGTGAAACAAAAGAGACATTTAATAAAAGCAGTTTTCTTTGTTCCCTTCCCCCTCATTTAACTGCTTTTGTAACACTGCTCAAAATTAATATGCCATTTTATACATGTCATTTTCCATTTCCCATTACATGGTGGGTAGGTCCAGCCAGAGTTGGCTTCCCTCCCCGCTTTGCCCAAGGCATGCATTAGCTTAACAAGGACTCGCTCTGTCGTGCCAGGTTCTTTCTTTGCAGCCAAACACATGTGACCTCGGTGCATCTTTGTTCAAAAAGTCACAGTGCAGAGGCCAGTTTCTGTGTTTTTCTACTCTTGAAAAGCAGGGAAGTTTGGAAGGTTGGAAATGGTGTTTTCAGCATTTCATTAGCCTGTTCTATGGCACATCTGTGTGGCAATTAAAACAATGCACAACCACACTAAGGATTTGTCCTGGAAGCCCAGTGGGACCGTCACTGTGCAGCTGAGCTCTGCTCTGCTGGTTTTACAGGTGAGAGAGCCAGATACCAATCAGATCTCCCTGATTGTTCTGCATCACGTATGCTTCGCCCTTATTAAGACTGGTGTTGCAATTTAATGACCAGGATTAAAAAAATACTCCCATCAAAATGGCATTTTCAATTGGCTGTCTCTTGAAAATCATGTTACGTTTTGAATGTTCCAGTTTTTGAGTCTTGACTCTTTTTCAAGGACAGATGGAGACCTGAGTTTTGGCCCTGTTTGGTTTCCATAGTATAGTGCTGTGCTGCGTTCAGTGTGTGGATGGGATGCCCCTAGGGCACAGGCCAGCTGGCGCAATGAGAGAAAAGGATAAGGAGCTGATTTTTTTCTTTTCACTCCCTGCGGGAGACCAGCTCTCCGGCATATCTAAGACATACTATTGTTAACACTCTGTTTTTCCTTTGCTGATGTAATGATGTGGTTGAGACCACTGATCTGTATCCAAACACTCAGTTGCAGGTTTTTGTATTACTGTCCTACAGATTTCTGTGGAGGGAAATGTTCTGTATTACCTCTGGAAAGTGGGGGGAAGCTGAATTGGTTCTTCTGGGATCAGGCACTGTTTTCCCTTCCTCGCAATAGGGATTTTTATTACCTGTAGCTATCTATGGTACATACGTGGTCTCCATTACAGTAGTATCTGAGTACCTCACAAGCTTCCCAACACCCCTAAGGACCAGACTCTCATAGGTGTTTAGGCACCTAAAGATGCAGATGGATGTCTAGTGGGATTTTCAAAAATTCCCAAGAAGGTTAGATGCCCAGCTCTCGTTGATTTCACAGAAAGCCTCAGGTGGAGCTGGGAACTGAATGCAGGTCACCTAAATTCCAGATTAGCACCCTACCCACTGGACCATAATGCCTCTTAATTGTGCATCATTTAGTCCCAAACCACTTCACAAATTGTACAGCCAGCCCCACCGATAAGCTTTCATCTCTGGGGTGAACTATGACAGCCAGGAGAGGTGTGATCAACACACAACGTAAGTGTATTGGTGGGAATTTTGGACAAGGAGACTGGAGCTAATTCCTACCTTGTGGCAAAGTTTCCTGTGTAACCAGCTGCAGAGCAGCTAGAGGCTCATTTTTCATGGTTTCATCCCACAGACTCCCCACATGGCCGGTGTGCAGAGATTTTGTCTGCTTTGTAAGTACACCACCACCCGATATAACACGAATTCAGATATAACGCAGTAAAGCAGTGCTCCTGGGAGGTGGGACTGCGCACTCTGGTGGATCAAAGCAAGTTCAATATAATACGGTTTCACCTATAACGCGGTAAGATTTTTTGGCTCCCAAGGACAATGTTATATCGAGGTAGAGATGTATAAAGAACTGGATCAGCTCTTATGGGATTCCAGCCTGTTTTAAACCTGAAGCTTAGACAACAAAGCTATCCTCTCCATGTGTGCCTCAGTTTACCTGCCCATAAAATGGGAATAATTTCAATCTCACAGGGATATTTGGAGGATTAATTGGATACTGTTGGTAAAGTGCTTTGATTACATAAAGTAGTACAAGTGCCAACTATTATTTTTATTTTCACATCTTTGCTTTACTGTGTCAATGAGATCAAAGAATCTCATGGCACTGTAGCACACTTGCCGCATTCTCTTCTCACACAGACCTTTACATGCCATAGGCAGCACAGCTTGCACTGGACAGTGGTGTATGTAAAGAAAAATCCAGGCTGAGCACTAGTAAATGTCTGACTGCTTGAGCTACAAAGAAACTCGTCCACTTCAGAAAAGAGAGATGAATTTTTACATTAAAGATTTTGGGCCAGCTTCCCAACCCACTCAGTAAATTTGTGTTTGTGTCTCACAATTTCTGTGCACAGTTGTGTATGTTCAGCGATTTGCTTTGACTGAGAAATGGAATTTGTGCCATTCATGCACCCAAATTCTCTGTGGGTGTGAATAACACTTGAATTTTAGACATGTTTTAACACATGAAAATCAAAAATATGTTAACTAACACAAGCGCAGAATCTAGCATGAGCAGGAGCTAAAAGTTTGTTGCTAGTTGTGTTGGGTTAAATTACTAGGAATAAAAGGCTGTTTGTGTCCTGAAACAAATGATTGTTGCAGCATCTGCACTAGAATGTACAATTATGTTAGTTAACCCATGGTCAAACATGACTGGAAATTCAAGGGCAGACATACTGTGCCGTACCAATCAGGCAAGATGCCTACCGGAGCATCCCAGCTCATGGCAGGGACAGAATTTGGGGGGAAGGGAGGGAATGTCCACTTAACCACTCCTTATGAAGGATCAGCATGAAGCCTCCTCCACGACTGGCTCCTACAGAGGGCCAAATTCCTTCCCCCTCTTCCTAGCCACCGTGCCAAGGTGCTAGCAGGCAGCAGTCTGTAATCATGGTTGGCCTTGTGTGGGGTCAGGAGGAGAGGCCCTTTTTGCCTGTCGTCTATGAACGTTCACCCGAGAACCAGGCACCATTTGATGTTATATTAAATGCTTATGGTGTAGGAAATTTTACTCCTAAAACAATCCACACTAACCGTGAGGAGAGTTTTGATGCTGCCATGACTGCAGTGATGGGAACCTGTTGTAGCCACCTGTAATCTGTAAGAAATTCAAGATAGCTATTGTCTCTGTTATATCCTTGCACAGTGGGGGCTCTGGCCTTACGCAATACCATATTACTACTAATAAATAACTCAACGCTGAGGTTAACACTACCACACAGAGGCTTTCTGATTTGATACATTAACTTCCCGTTCTTTTCATGCTGCGTGTAAGCCCTAGCTGGAGATATGCAGTGCTGTGACGATTACTGTGAGTACTCTGATCTCCTCAACCCTGAATGGAGGTCACTTTTGTGTAATAAATTGTATTACAATATAAATGACAAGAAAGCATCTAGGGTTTTTTCCATCAGGAATTAGTCACAAGAAGCTTCATGGAAGAAATGATGGTGTAACTCCAGTAAAAGCCAATATTTCTTTTAGGTGTCTGCTTGGAGCGTTGTTAATTGCTGGGAGCATCCTGTTTCTCAATCCTAGGTGATACCCAGAGTTCCTGAGAGGATTGCTGGTTTCAGTGGGTTAGCTGAGCTATGAAAGGTTTTTGTTTCACTCAGCAAATAGATGAATGGCCTGATTTGAAGAAGGGCTGAGCCCTCACAGCTAAAACTGAAGTCAAAGGAGGCTGGGCACTGAACACATCAAGTGCTATATAAAGCTAAGTACTCTGAAAAATTATGTTATAGTTGTCTCAGGTTGGGCACCCCAGACTGGTGAATACTTTTGACCTTAATGTGTCTGTGCCTCAGTTCCCCATCTGTACATTGGGAATAGTGATACATTTCACAGTGGGCTTGTGAAAATATTTTTTTTATGAAACACTCAGATATCACAGTGATGAGCACCACAGAAAAGCCCATGAGGAAAATTTAATTAATTCTGTCCTCAGAGCAGGGTTTGAATAGCAGGTAGCAAATAAGGCCTGTTGCTGCACCTTGAATGAGGAGAAAACAAAATATTGAATAGGTGCTCATTAAAAGAGCACAGTCCATCTTGTGCACTGAATGAAGCAGAGTCCTGCGGAAAAATTAGTACGTGATCACTGATTAAAGACTGCATTATAATTCATACACACAAAGGGGGTAAATTAAGGTTGCAAAGACAGCCTTCATTCTGACATTTTCACCCTTTGCGTGCTTGACTTTGCAACCTTGAACAGGAGCAGGATCAAGGCCTTAGTGATCCCTAAGATGATAGCAAGTGAAAGAACCTTTACGGTCAAAAGTACTGTTCACTTCTATGCTGCTTGGTTAGTTTATGTAGTTCTCTCTTCTTGGACACCAGATATAGCTTGAAGAGTACCCATTACACTGTGCTTTGGCATGTACTTCTACCTAGTAAACAGACTTATCAAAAGCATGAGTGCCAACTCTATCCTAGTGATAGCAACACAAAGTCCATTCCCCTGATCAGCTCTTCAGGCAGCAGAGGTCAGAGTGGTGCCCAGACACAGCAATAACTCTGAATAGTTCTTGAATAAAGAGTACTGTTTAATATTCCTCAGTGATGTCCTCTGGAACATTGACAAATCCTATCCTGAGATATGGAAACCAACCCTTTAAGAGCCAAAGTCTGTTTCCCCAGATTTCAGCAAATGGTAAGAGTCTTTCTGGAGTTGTGTGGCTAATTCTACATCATGCTCTTGTTCACATGGTTTATTATGGTGCATCCCATGAGAGGGCACTAGCAATGCTTTCTCTGTAAGAGGTCAGGCTTTAACTAAACATATTCACCTCCCTGTCACGGGTCACCTGAAAGGCTGCTCTGAGCCGGTTTTTTTCATACAAGTTACAAGATGGACATCCACTAAAATAGCTGCCTCCTTTTCCAGCTGACTGAACTCTGTTTTCTGCTTACTTCTCGTCTCCATGCACGGATGTGTGTGCACAGAAATGCAATAGCTTAGATTGGTGGATCACAGTGTAAACCTTTCCTTGAGGGATGCTGCTGACATCACAGGAGTGCAGATTGCTTTCTGTATTGTCAGTTTTTGTATCCTGACATCATATGTCATTTCCTCTAACTGTGGGAAAGGAAACTGTCCATCTGAAACCCAGATTCTTCTTTCTCTCCTGTGACATGTATTTAAAAAAAAAAAAGGTCTCATTTAATAGAAGGGGGGAGGCGCGGAGTTTTGCCACAGTGAAGGATAAGGCCTGCGAGACTAGGCCTGTTTTTCCTGTAAATCAGATTTAGAAAATAGTTTAGGGAAAGCGCAGATTAAACCAAAGTCAACCAACCATGGCTTGTGGGAAGTCACGAGTAACCCCTTTTTGAGGTTCTTAGCTGTGCTTATTGTGGGTTCCCTCCTGGAATAGCACTGAACCTAGTTCTACTGGGAATTAAGTCCCTGCTCTCACCAGCACTAGGAGCTTTCTGCAGAATGAATGGAACAGCTGGTGTCTATGAGAGAGAGAAATCGATGACATTGCAGTGGGCAGTGGTGACCAGAGCAGCTTGCCTCCGCTGAGTGCCAAATCATTGATTTCCCTCCCTGATAAGCAGCAGCTGCTCCATTAATCCTGCAGAAACCCTCCTTTTCAAACTGACTTGATGGTGTGACAATGTATTTTATCACTGAAATTAAGCAAAGTATATTCTAACTTAATGGAGTTATGTTCCTCAAGTGGAAAGAGTGGTGGAGGGATAGCTTCCCTGGCATTTGTATTCCCCGCTGCTATCCCTTCTGCAAACCTCTCACACTATTCCAGTGACCCATGGCTCTTCAGTGTTGCAGCTACAGTGGTTCAATGCCTGGATCTTTGCTCATTCATATTTTAAAGGCAACCTTCATCTTTGGTGCATGACAGTTGGTAGATGGTAGATTTTGCTTTCAAAATATCAAAGATCCCACCGTAAGCTGTTAGTGTTGTTTGGAAATGGCATTTTTCACTCCTGGCCCTAAACTGGCAAACAGTGTCACTTTGTGCTGGTGAATACAGAATACTGCAGACGGCATTATCTATTAGGTCTGTTCTGTCTAGCTGGCTACACTATGCCCATCACCACATATTTGAGCACCTTGCTTAACACGTTACACAATGATTTTTAAATTTGATTAAACTGAACTATAATTTCATTTGTGCCTGAGTGTAACTTTAACAAGAAAAGGCAGAAGGAGGATATTTTCCAGGACAGCAGAAGCCTTTTACATGGATAACGATCTGAAACCAAAACCCTATTATTTTACTAGGTCTGTTCCTTTCACTGTCTCAGTGCTGCCTCCTTTGCAGCCCCACACACTAGTTATAGCAGGGTGGTTCTGTTGTGATTTGAATGAAATGTCAGCACTTCAAAGAACTCCACTGAAGCAGAGACCAGCAGCAAAGCACTTAACAGGTATTAGGCTAAGAGGTTTCTGGTGTTTTATGAGCTAGAGTTGAACATTTAACAGGTCGCTTTTTATTGTATTCTACCTTTCAGTGCCTTGGGAGTTTATTCCTTTATCTGGCATTGAAGTTAAGGGGATTTTCTTCTATTTCTGTTATTTTGGGCAGCTGTGTTGATGTATCTAAAATGTGTTCTCTAGCAGTTCTGTTAATTCAACTGCTAACCTTAATGATCTTGCATTTATTTAGTTCCTCTCATCCAAATGGGTCCAAAATCACTTTAGCCCTTTCCTATATAATTTGTACAATAAGTGAACATGAATCGCTTTCCCCACCTCTGAAATGAGCCACCAGTGGGATGGAGCACAGCACTGAATCTTATATTTGCATGTTTCCCTTAATCAGCTGTTGTGTCCCTTAATATCTGATATGTTCTCTGCTAGAGGACTGTGTCTTATCCTTGTAGGAGAAGGCATCAGCAGCCTGATAGGTCACATTTTTCTAAGATCGCTCCACTAGCCTCCAAGTATGCATGCCTAGGTTGTCACATGTTTGCTTTTTGGGTACTCACATTATTGTGCATGGAAAAACTTGACATCAGAAAGAAAGCACGCAACTAGATGCTTAATTACAGGTGTGCCCATTCAGAAGGCATTTCTGAAAATGTGTCCCAAAGGGCAATTGTTATTTCCAATCAATATTAGACTGCAAACATACAGCAAACTCATTATACAACTGTCTGATTACTACAGTGAGCCAAACAGCAGAAGGAAGACTTTTTTTAAAGGTGTGGTAGGGATTTTTCTCTTTTTGTAACATGTTACTTGATAATGAAATGATTATACTAATCATGGAAAAAGCTAAATATAAATAGGCTACAGAGGTATTAAACTAATGGCTGAAAGGACTTAAATCTGGGCAGCCTTTATTTAGTGGAGTCAAAAATAAACTGAGTTAACAGACAGAAACAACTATAATAGAACCTTATAGAGGTGAGTGGCACAATATGATATGGGCAAGGAAACGCAGTTAAATTGGTAATGCACCACCCTATGCTTTCTATACCTACCAACAATAAGGACGCTGTTGAGCCAAGAATGCACACATGTGCTTTGTGTGTGTGTGGAGAGGAGGTTCTATTTACCTGGGCATTTCCTTGCTTTATTTTGTCTGTGTCACAATAGCAATCTGCAGAAGTCACACTTTGTGGTAGGTTTGCCCAGATAACTCTGTTTCCAGCCACAGGTCCTCACACTATGGACAGCCTGTTTCCCCAATTCCTTTGCCTTCTCCTTCAGTGTGGGATGGGGCCTGGTGCTTTGCCTTCCTTTTCTTCTCCACTGGGGGCTCTGGTTCTCCCACCCCATACACTGGTCCCGGGATCCATCCTCCTGGTGTGCTGGTGATGAGGTTCCCTAGAACGATCCAGCTAGGAGCACTGTTTTCCCCTGCCCCTTGTGTTAGGCTGTGTTTCCACACTGTCTTTACCTAGGGTGGTCCCATTTTCCTTCTGGTTTGTATCTTTATGTCTCGGTTTCTCTGGTTTTCCATTCCTGCACCTCAACCATGGTTAAAGGGATTTAGACCAGTTACACTAGCAGTGAATTGCACCAGCAGTGTGTATATTACACTTTCACTATATTTTCCTGCAGCTGAATGATTATGTCATGTAAATGATGGCTGATGAATCAAGCCAAATGTTGCTAGAACAGTGGCTCAAAACAATGAAATGGAACTGCACCAGTGAATTTCCTAACAAGCCTTTTGTTGAAAGGGAGATGTCAGAAGGAAAAGAGAACAGCATCTCAACACAGATGAGATTATCTGGGGGAGGAAAAAGGAAGAATATCGTTGTTTTGTCTCCCTCTGGCTCAATGCTTAGTGTTGCTATTTGTTAATATAAAATATGCTATAGGAATAGCTTGTCTATACTTCAAAAACAATTTCTGTATCATAACAGGCATTAATTCAGTTCCCTTGTGTTTAAAAAAATTGTTTGGACAAAATTAATTTGGTTTTTGGGAATTCCAGCTGTAAATTGTTGACAGTAAAGGAGATCCTAAAAATAATGGATTAAAATTATTTTAAAAACAATTTGTCTCATGATCATGACACGTAAAAGTGCATCACATCTGGAAGGAATGCATGTCTAGCCTCAAAATGCAGTTGTTAGACTATCGACCAGATTCTCAGCTGGCTCCACTGACAACAGCTAAATTAAAAAATTACTTTGTGACGTTGAAGGAAAACTCATGAAAGAATGCACACTTTAGTTGCAAGTGTGATGTCTGTGATTTGGGAGGTGACCCTCTTCCCTCTGAGCTAATACTCAGCCAATGGCCCAGCATCGTGTTAGTGTGGCGACCCGACTGTTGGAGGTGCCATATCTTGGATTAGATATAAAACCAGGTTTGTGACCACTGATGCTCATGAAAGATCTCATGAAAGATCTCACTCATGCTCATGAAAGATCTCACTTTTCACAAGAATAAAGTTGGTAAGCCTATTGTCCTGGTCCCAGTTTGGATAATTACATTTTGCTTACCTTTACTATAAGACAGGGTATTCTATACCATCTAATATCATGAATTCCTTTCTCTGTTAGAAAGCTAGTTCTACATGAGTGACAGGTCTCCACATTATAACTTTACACTGTCGAGTTTTATATTAGTTACTTTACACTGTGTCTTAATATAGCAAAACATCTTGGTGGTCTATGAGTCCTTCCATTTTTATCTCATATTAATCATTCCCATGTCTTCTCCCCTCAAACTGTTTTAATTATTAATTATTTTTGTTTTTTATTTGTACTGAGGTAGTATTCAAAAGTCCCAATGAAGCTCAGAACGCCCCAAGGTAGGTGCTCTATAAACACCAAAGACATAACCTTTGCGCCAAAGGACTTACACTCTAAAAAGGATGTGACAGACAGACAATAATAAACCAAAACAAGGGCAGAGGTGAAAGTAAGCTGGTACGAGCTGGTACAGAGGACCGGTAAGAAAAGGAAACTGGTTGAAGGGGGGAGAAGCCTGCCCCCTGCATAAGAATAGTTTTAACTCAGCTGTTCCCTGAGTGGTTCAGCCCTTACAGTTAGGAGCGTTTTCTGGCATCCTTGTTAATTTCACTCACAGTAGCTGGGAGGAGTGGGGAGGGTGTGTTTGACCATGGCAGGGGCAGTCCTTGTCTGCCCCCAGGATGAGGGGATCTCTGCAATACTAATATACACAACAAATACAAGCATTTGGCTCCACCGCTTAAATCCAGAGCTAATAAAAGCAGGTGGAAGGGGAAAACTCACTGTCACATTGGTTCCTCGTGTCCTCCCTCCCCCTCCTCCAGCCAGGCTGCAGACAAGGCTCAGCATTCTTCCCTACCCCCCAACCCCAGCAGGGGTTCTCCTCTAGGCTCTAGCTTGCAGTAGGGACACTGGCTGAGATGCTGCTGCTGCTGCCTGCATAAGAACAGTTTAAACTCAGCTGTTCCCTGTGCAATTCAGCCCCCAGAGTTAGAAGCCGTTTCTGGCATCCTTGTTAATTTCACTCCCAGTTGTTGTTTGCGGGTGGGGTTAACATGGCAGGGGCAGTTCTTTTCTGCCCCCAGGTTGAGGAGATCTCCTATACACAAAAAACACAATCAAAATCAGGAACCATATCCAAGTTCAAATCTATCCCATTCCCTCCCCAGCAGATCATGGTTTTGATGTCCAAACTGCTTGCAGATCCTCTTTGAAATGCTACTGAACCGTGCAGGGAATAGCTGAGTTTAAACTGTTCTTGTGCAGGAGGCAGGCTTCTCCTTCCCTCAGCCAGTCTCCCTGCTGCAAGCTAGAGGGAAGCACCTGCAGCTGCTGCTTAGTGCCAGGCAGGAAGAAAGCACGGAGCCTAGTGTCCACAGCCTGGCTGGAGGAGGAGGGAAGACATGGAGAAAAATGGGACAGTGAGTTTTCACTTTTTCAGGCTTATTCCAATAGTAAAGTTTTATTACAGACAGTACTGGTAGTAGTAATGGTAGCTTTATTTTCTCTATCTATGTCATGCAATGGGAGGGATCCATGAAGTACATAGGAGAGGTGGGTTGCTTGTGATTGGACCATATGGGTAAGAAATGTAAATTACTTTCACCTCTGCCCAAACCCCAGGGCTCCCAGCCGCCTCTGCAGCTGGTAACTCGGGGGGTGATTTAAAGGGCCCAGCCCCTAGCTTCAGCTGAATCCCCGAGCCCTTTAAATCCTGATTTAAAAGCCCTGGGATTTAAAGGCCCCAACTCTTCTGATAGAGGCCACGCCTCTTCCGGTTGAGGCCTCTCCCCTTCTGCAGGACTCTGGAGTACTGGCAAGTCCTTTAAGTTACTTTCATCCCTGAACAAGGGGTAGTCATAGGTACATGTCTCGTTGGTTCCTTTTTCACTATTGCCAACTCAAACATTCAAAAATCATGAGGTAGGCCTAAAAAAATGAGATTTCAAAATGGTTCCCGAGCCTTTGGTTCACTCAGGTCATGTTTTCCAGCTTTTCTCCGCAACATGAGGGCTAGAACACTACTTTCGTTTTAAATGAAAGCCAAGATTCTTACCGAACCATTTGACTCCAGGAGCTGGGGCTTTAAGAAAAACACCAAATATCACGAGACTTGTGATAAAATTGTGAGAGTGGGCAACACTGCTTTTTATTAACTCATTGCCTAATTAGCGGTACTACTTTTACTTTATGATTAAACTTTGTCTGCTTACTAACCCATGCCTTGCCTTGTGTCTTCTCTTATTTTTCATTATGTTGTTTTATTTATGGATAGGAAATATGTTTTATTTAGGGTCCCTATCCAAGTGCAGACCCTTACAACTGTGGAAGCCTGTTGACTTATGTGGGAGGGGATATGCTTTTACTGGATTGAGATGTAGTATTTGTTATGTGCTGTATACATTAATATCATGCTATACCTGGTTTTTATTAAAATAATATTTAAGAAGTTATATTTTGAGGTAGCATCAAGACATCATATATGAGCTGTTGAAATTTTGCTTTGGGCTGAAATCTGACACAGTCTCATCCCAGGAACAAGTTCTTTAAAACCAAATTTAATAAAAAAGCTGGTTGTCTTTTTCCAATTATTTCTGAGATGCACTATTAGATTTGTATAGCTTGCAAATCTCAAGACAGATTTGTATTACATTGCTAGCTGGTTAGGCCATGGATATTACTTTATTCTGACAACTTTCCTATTTAAAATGTTGCGGAAAGGCAGAATTAACCATCCCACTGAGTTCTTTAATAATAACTGATTCTAATGCCATTTAAATGCAAAGTTACTTGTACATAATACAGGCAAGTGAAAGACCAGCAGAGGATCTTTAAAAAAATGGGTTTTCTGCAATCTGCATGTATTTTTTTCTGTTTTGCTATATAAAGGCAGCCTGAAATAAGTTTTGTTTTTAATCTACTCTGAACAGGCACTAGCATACATTGGGCACACAAGTACAACTTTTAGCACCACGTGAACAGGTTGGGGGACATGTTGTTAAATATACCTGAGACTAGTCTATGCTGCTTCTCCTACTGTTGCCAGTACTAGTGGAGCTGCATCAGCACTAGGCCCATCACAGGAGAATTTCTGAACACAGTCTGTAGCAGAAGTGGGCAAACTATAGTGGCCCGCAGGACCTTCCTGCTTGGCCCCGGAGCTCCTGGCCAGGGAGGCTAGCACCGGGCCCCGCCCCTGCTGTTCCCCCTCCTGGGTGGTGTGGCTGCCAGACATACTGCTCCGAGTGGCATGGTAAGGGGGCCGGAACCAGGGGGTTGGATAAGGGGTGGAGGGTCTCGGGGGCCAGTGAGGGGACAGGGAGCGGGGGTTCTGGGGTGGGGATGGGGAACAGGAGAGGTTGGATAAGTGTGGGAGTCCCAGGGGGCCTGTCAGTGGGCAGGGGTGTGGATAGGAGTCAGGGAACAGGGGACTGGGAGGGCCTGTCAGGGGGCAGGACTATGGATAGGGGTCTGGGCAGTCAGGGGACTGGGAGCAGAGGGGTTGGAAGGGGGTGAGGTCCCGGGGGCAGTTAGGGGCAGGGGATCCCGAGAGGGGGCAGTCAGGGGACTAGGAGCAGGAGGGGTTGGATAGGTTTGGGGTTCTGAGGGGGGCAGTCAGGGGACAGGAAGTGGGAGGGGGCAGAGAGGGGGTAGAGGTCAGGAGTTTGGGGAGGCACAGCCTTCCCTACCTGGCCCTCCATACAGTTTTCCAACCCCAATGTGGCCCTCAGGCCAAAAAGTTTTCCGACGCCTAGTCTATAGACTGAATCCTGCAATCCCTAGGTATGTGAGTAATGTTTGTCATATGTGCAGTCCTGTGACTATGTGAGTAAAGTTACTCGCATGCCTGCAGGTTTGCAGAATTAGACCTTAATTAAGACAAAGAGAAAAGGAAGTGTAGGAAGAAAATTTGAGAGGAAATACAGATGAGGTAAAGATCATATTGCCTCTTGCATGAGTAATACATAGGTCTTGAGCATTAAATAATTTTTTTACTTGCCTATTTGAGGGAGATTTCCTCATTTTGGATTAATTTCGCTGATGAAGAAATGTGTTTCAGGTGACATATTTAGACTCTCACTGCTATGTTTTTAAATCTTCCTCATTAACATAAGAAAGGCCATACCAGGTCAGACCAAAGGTCAATTTACTCAGTATCCTGTCTTCCAACAGTGGCCAATGTTCTTATGTTCAAGCACTGACGGTCGAAAGGACTCGCCGTGACTTTTCCAGCTCTTTCATTTTGCAGAACAGTTGCCAGATCTCTTTTTCTCCTCTGTACCGTGCCATTGCCCCATGGCAGCTCTCTGAAAAGCTCAATTTCTGGTTCTATGGCCAGAACCATTTTCTTTAGGCGTTCTCCATTGTGGACTCGTTTCCTTGCTTCCCTCATAAGTAGTGCAACTTTAAAAGTCGCCCCTTGAATTTGATCGTCTCTATTAAAAAAATCTTTGAGCTGCCGCTGTTGTCTTTCGAACTCGGTTTTTGCATCATGTAATAGCTTGCGCCTCTGAAACTCGTTGTGGTAATTCTGTTCAAAACAGTGGCCAGTGCCAGGTGCTTCAGAGGGAATGAACGAAATAGCTAATCATCAAGTGATCCATCCCATATCCCCCATTTCCAGTTTCTGGCAAATTGTAGTGCAGAGGTCGGCAACTTTTGGCAGGTGGCTTTCCAGGGTAAACACCCTGTTGGGCTGGTCTGGTTTGTTTACCTGCTGCGTCCGCAGGTTCGGCCAATCGTGGCTCCGACTGCCGTGGTTCGCTGTCCCAGCCCAATGGGGGTGGCGGGAAGCGGTGGCCAGCACATTCCTGGGCCCATTGCACTTCCTGCCATCCCTACTGGCCTGGAGTGGCAAACCGCAGCCAGTGGGAGACGCAATTGGCTGAACCTGCGGACGTGGCAGGTAAACAAACCGGCTGACCCCCCCAGGGTGCTTACCCTGGCAAGCCGCGTGCCAAAGGTTGCCGACCCCTGTTATAGTGTTTAAATTGTCAGAGTCCTGGTACTATCAAAGTACAGCAATGTTTTTAAATATTTGTTGGATGGTCTCTGAAATGGTTTGTCAAACAGTACAAAACGGAACAATTCAATAAAGAAGTAAAGCACATGTGCATGTATACTGCTTTATCTTATTTAGCCTTGCCAGGTTTGAGAGTAGCACATTTTACCGCAATCAATGCCTTATCTAGTCCTGCTGATTTGACTTCAGTCAGCAGCCCTTGCTTTAAAAAAGAGAGGTCAGAGAAGTAGCTTTTAAACAGACTGAAGGGAGCAGGAGAGGAATTGCACAGCAAACACCAAAGTCTCACAAAGGAGTGGACATAGAGGTGGATGAAGTGTGTCACTATCTTAAGTGTGTAGTTACTTGGGATCTTGTGGCATAAAACACCATCATACATGTAAGCAGAGTCAGGATGAGCTGTACCCTGACATCTGGTGGTGAAGTATGGGAAGTGTGGAAAGAATGTCTGGAATGCGAAATCTCAAATATTTGCATACGCACGCCTACCCCATCCCAGACTGCCGAGCTGTGGGACTGCTTTGTGACAGAAATGACTCAACTTCAGTTGGGTGGTACTTGCTAGACAAGGGACATGGGTTCCAAAACCCAGTGAAGGGAGAGAGGTTGGGGACAGGTATTTGTGCCTGGTGGTTGCAGAGCGCCTGTGGATAGAAGCACCAGTCTGCCCCGCCTCCTCTCGTCCCACTGCAATGTCAAGAGTTGATTTCCTCTTGAGTCCTTGTAAGACTCTAGATAACAGGTTGAGCGATACTCACTTGGGCTAATGTGCACTAGCACTGTTCCCCTACAAGTGCTGAGATCACTACAGAGCTGAAATTAAAAAGAGCTGAAATAACGAGCTGGAGACACTGAGTACGGTCTAACTATGGGGAGGCCTTGAAGCTATCTGTGGAACAGAGAAGCTGCGGAGTGAGCAGTTGTGGGGTGCTGAGCGGACCACAATGACAGCGGTGAGTGGAGCCGGCTGCAGAGCGGAAGTAACTGTGGGGTGTGTGAGCATAGCCCACAGAGCGAAGCGGGAGCCGAGCAGTTGCTGGGGACAGGCTGGAGCAGCTCACAGGCCAGCGGTGGAGCGGAGCCAGTTTGTGAGGATGGCGGAGGACGCAGAGTGGAGCGCGGTAAAGGCGGAGCAGTTCGGAGGACAAGGCGGAAGCAGAACCCACGGAGAGGCAGGCAGTTGGCCCTGGACCGTAAGGTGCCATTTCACCCCAGGCCTGGGGAGGGACCTCTGCAGATAGACTCTTGAATTCTGGTGGCCACTGACCAGAGACTTTGGGTGTTGGACTTTGGAGTGACTGGCGACTTGAACCCTAAGGAAAGGACATTGCACATGTACTGGGGGTGGTGGGGGTTATGGTTTGTGTTATAACTCGTTTGTGGTGTTTTTCCAAATGGGATGCCAACCATTGATTCTCCTTTAAAGATTTTCGCTACATGCAACTCCGTGTGCGAAGGAAGTCGTGCCTCTAGAGCCGCACCAGGAGGGTATGAGTAATGTCCTCAGGTCACTGGGTGGGGGCTCGAGCCGGTTATGCCTTGTGTTATTGAAACGGAACCCCTGGATACTGAACCTGGCCCTTGTTGCTGCCAACTCAGAGGGGCAGAAAGGTTACATACATATGCAAAAAATAAAAAGGAGGAAGCCATGGAGAGAGGTAGTTAGCTTGTCCTCACCAAGAGAGGGGACATTAAAAGGCACCTAAGAGCCTCTTCTCTAAACCAAGCTGCCCTGGAAGGGACTTAATTTCTGTGTCGGCTAAACATAGCCTTCAGTTTCACTTGTCTAAACAACAAACCTTTCTTCTCTACAGCATAGTAATTCACTCCTCACAACAATGCCTCTGGAATCCCAAAATAGCAATTAGTACAACTTGCTGCCACCAGCAAAACTAACCAGTGAGGCAGAAAAGCTTCCATTTCACACTTGCTCCCTCTCCTTCACTATTTCCTGTTCTTTTTCTGATCCCTCCCCTTTCCTTTCCCTGTTTTCTCCTCTCTTGCCTTGTTCTGTCTCCTCCCAATCTCTCTCCTTCTTTACTCCCATTTCAAATACCTTTTAAAAATATAGTAGTGGCATTAACAAGTGCTGTCAAAGTGTAAAAAAAGACAGGAACTTGGGTGCTTGTCAGAGGGAGATACAACACATCAGGCATCTATCCAAGACAGAGTTCCGGTATGTGACTAGATTTTAATCCAGTGTCTATTTGTCATTATTATCCATCCTTGATTTGATGGTAGATTGCTACATAGCAATACTGCCTCTGCTATCTGTCTCCATCTCCTAGGCCAGGGGTGGGGGGTAATAGGAGCCTATATAAGAAAAAGACCCCAAAATCAGGACTGTCCCTATAAAATTGGGACATCAGGTCACTCTAGGCCAGAGTAATGCACAGTTGTCCCACACAGCTTTTTGATTGGCAGTCTGTTATAATTTCTGATAATCTGGGGCAATAACTCTCTTGTAGCAATTCACCGGTTCCCTGCATTTTGCAGAGTCATTTGCGTTGTGAGCTTCACACCAGTGGAAATTACTCCACGCAGTCGTCACGCAATGGTGATTCAGATACCCCCTGTTGGTGTGACCATTTCAATCACTCCTCTCTCATGCTGGTCACCGTCCTCCAACTTTTTCACTGTGCTGTGTGTTGCCAGCCTTAGTTCATGGGTTCTCAGCTTGAGGCTTTTGACCAGATTTCACAGGGCTTCACCCTCCTCTATTTAGGGCTAAATAGGCAGCAACAGCCCCCCCCCGAACTTTTCCCAGTTGTAATGGGAGGTTACAGAATGGAACAGACTGAGGACAGAAACCCTAGTGGAGTCTGTGCGTGGTGCTGCTAGCAGTCCATGCACTGTTCTCCCCAGGGTTAGGCCTTAGCCACCTCAGGGCTGCGGTGAGTAGGGTGACCAGATGTCCCAATTTTATCCCGGTGAGGCAGTTTGTTCCATGGGTTGGGGCGGGGGGGGGGGGGCGGGGGCCTGTTGTGCCTGCAGGGTCATTGGTCTTCTTGCTACTCCTGCCCCCACCCAGGCACTTCTCGTCTGACTCTTTTTAGAGTCGGCGTTTGTGATATATAGACTTGAAACAGGCTCCACCCCAAGCCAAACACAGTCCCAGCAGGCCCCGCGCCGTCCCTGCCCAGCAAACTACACCACTCCCAGACGCCGCGCCCGCCGTCCAAGCAAAACTACAACCTCCAGCATGCCGCGCCCTCCCTGCCAAAGCAATACTAACACTCGCGGCAGGCCACGCGCGGCCCAGCTCTGGGGTCTGAGCCCTTCGG
>NC_133776.1:95159264-95185979 GCF_003597395.2 Chelonoidis abingdonii | reverse complement strand
GGCGCACCCCCACCCCATTCTCCTCCCTCACGCGAACCCCCGCCATACCCCTCCCCCACCGCACCCTCACGGACGGGACACGTCTCCCGCCCCGCCTCCTAGGTCACACTCACCTGCCATGCCTCCCCCCTCCCCCAGACCGCTTGCCCTATATGTCCCTCCCCTAAGGTAGCCCCCACACCGCAGGGTCTTTACCCCTAGGTCGCTGCCATCCAGTCACGCCCCTCCACTCGTGGCACCCTCTTTCCCTTTCCCTTCCGAGGCTGCCCCCATCCTACATAACACCCCTCTTCCAGCCATCACCATGCCTGCCACCCCTCTCTTTCCAGCGCCCCTCCCTTCAGATCAGCCCCATCCCACGGAACATCACTTCATTTCCCTAGAGCTTGGTGTGATGATTAACTCTCAGGCCATTTCCTCTCCCTTCTCTCAAGTCACAGCTCACCTTGTCTCCCAAGACACTTTCTAGGCTCCTACCTTCCTGTCATCTTAAACCCTTTTAAAAGCTGGAAGTTGTGTTGGAGAAGGATATCAGGCCCTGGAGAGATTTCCCTTCCCCCAGTGTTTGTGTTGCTCTCGGTTTGGGTGCTGTGTAAATTACCTTTGGCTTCAAACGGAGATGCTGCTTCATGGGGCTCTTTAGGAGTCTGTTTCTGTTACTGTTCATTCCCTCTGGATTCTTCTTCGAGTTGCTCTGATGGCCTCCACTGTTGGTAACTTAAAATGAGATGTTAAATGTTTAATTGAAATTCATGACACTTTCTTCAGGGGAGTGGAGGTGCTTACATAAATTATTTCTTCCCCCTCCAGAAAGGTTTCCCTTCCTAATGACATTAAAATGTGGGGCAGGTTTTTTAATTTCAGAGCAAATATTTTTATTTGATTCCTAATGAGACTAGTTCTTGCTAGCAATTTGCTGTTAATCCTTCTTGTTTTCAGTCTTTTCTATGTGATGTAGGAAACACGGGAGTGATGTTTGGAGTTTGTTCGTTTGGCTGAGTTAGTGCTAGAATAAAATCAGAAAAGTAAATCAGTTTTAACATCTGCATCATTGTTTTTTGAATGACCGTACTGCAAGATCTTTTAAGATCTTTTTTGTTAATTTTAATGGTGCTGGGAGTAGGGCTTCCTTTAAGGAGAAAGAGGGAAGCTCACACTTGTTCTTGGTAGCTCTCAAAAAATACCTCTAGAGATGCTGAAAGACTAGAATAAATTTTAGGTCTAAATTAGTTGTGTGTTGCTTAATATTAAATGACTGAATGGATTTTGTCTTTATTTATATCTGGTATGAAGATTGCTGCCCTTTTGGTGGTGTAGTTAATAAACAAGGTTATATTATGTTAAAAAACAGACTGGCAGAAAATGTCTGTATAGGTTCTTATGGTTTGGCTCTACTGTAGCTGTGATATAATTGTCTACTGTCCAGAACCCTTTACTTACCCATAGGGAAATAGTGCTTGTTATGGTCAGACTTGTTTGTCATTAGCCAGGTCTAAAGGACAAAATTTTCCTGGCAGAAGACTGTATCAGTGGGCAAAAACAAAGCATACTTATTACACACTGCTACAATATTTGGTTTTCATCCATCATTTGGTGGTAAAAACAAACTAGGTTTCCAGTTAAAGATACCAAAGCTGATAGGTGCAGAAAGCTGAAATGTAATTAGTGTTGTAAATATATATCCTGCGAGTGACAAAAGTAGAGAGTTCAGATAAAAAGAACAGACCCGTATGAAATGTTGAATTATTTTCCATACTATGTATCATACTTTGTTTGCTCTGAAGGAAACTGGTAATAGAAACATTTCCTGAAGAGAGAGTTAGGTTCTGCATCATCTAGTTTGATCAAACTAATTCTATAACTTTTTTTTTGTCTAGTCGAATACATTTCTAGTGTGTGTCATAGCTACACAATATATTATGACATTCCCTTAAAATCTTTGACAAAATGAATCTTGCACACTGTGTAACAGTATTTTTAAAATGTTGTGTGAGAGAGGGCATAAATTGCTTATTATTATTGAATTGGAATTGTATAAATTACAACTTCTTTTTCAGACCTAGTTGTTGCTCACTTCCTCTGCATAGGTACTGTCTTGTCAACATAAATGTATAGCTGTGTGTGTTAAAATAATATATCAAAACAAAACACTACTGCACACATCTCCCCTGGGGAGAGGATCAGAGACCAAACACGTGACAGATGTTAGTCACATTGCTTAATATGCTATTGGAAACTGCACAGACACTACAGTGATGAGTGCTTTATAAGAACCTATATAAAAGAGAATAGAGAAGAAAATAAATGCTAGAGGCCAGTTTGGAACTGTCATTCTTAGGGTTCCTGAGGGGAAAGCCCTTTACCTCCCCAGCTGAAATTTTGCCTCCAGTTAGTTCACTTAGGTAGAGTTAGTTCAGTTTTTCTTTTTACATCAGCAGTGAGAATTCCTTATTTTTTGCTTCTTATTTTGGCATTTTAAAATTAATACCTGCTAGAACATTGCTGGCAACTGTGGGATGCCTCTCCCCACCTGTTGGATTCCTGCCAGAGGCCCAGTTATAACACAAAAGCCAAGTAAAGCCATTTGTAGTGGAAGTGCTTAGTTTACAGTAGTCATTCAGCCTTGCACTGAAGTGGATCGGTTCATGCTTTTGCAACTGAAATGACTTGACAGAGTCTAAGGGGGATCAGCAGGTGAAGTTAGGATCTCCCTGAAAGTGATGGCACCACCGAGTAGGATTGATGATTTAACCAGGTTATCTAAATGATCAGTTGCCCACTAAGAGGGTGGGCATTCTGGAGACGTATAACATTGCTAACAGCATGTTTAAAAACATAATTCCCCTGAAGAAATGGGTCTTCCAGATGACCGCACATTTGATAGAAAGCAAGTTTCATGTCCTTCTCACCCCTGCCTCTCCCCATCCTTTAACTAGTTTTTATAGTCACTGGGGATAAATCTAACACAGCACTGAAAAATGGACTAAAGGGAATGAAAAGTATCGGTGAAAGAGAATGGCACATTAATATATCCATTGTTTGAGAACATTATCAATAGGGAATTGGGGAAAACCTGGACACAGGATGTCATTTCAACCATCATAATTAAGTTTTTATAAGGTATAGCAATGTAAAGGAGAAATAACTTCCATTTCATAGGTGGAATTGTCAGTTAAATCTTTAGCAATAGAGCTATTGTGGCCTGAGGGGATATCTTTCAAAAAGAACAAGCAGAAAGTGAGACTGAAGACTTTCTTAAAAGAAACTTTGAAGCAGCATCTGTTGCTCCTCAAACATTTTCATCACCTACATCAGTTTTTCGCAACATGAGTGATAGTGTGGGAGGTACAGACTACTTCAATGAGATGCAAAGTAGAAAAAAGGGTCAGTCTGGCTTGGAAAGCTGCAGATCATTCCTACCTACATGTGCACATACTGCAAATGTGCTGCTCAGTCTTTTTTCCTTTGCTCCTGTTGTGCATTTTTCTGTAACTTGCTGCAGCAGAAGCTCACTGTACAGGACTTCAGACTGAGCAACCTGCCACACTTGAACCTTGTTTGCTGTGCTCGCGTGGCACCCACATCAGCTTTGGAGGGCAACAGTGGATGTTCCCCCGCTCCGGCAGTGTATGGCTTTGAATTGAGTGGGGTAATGAATAGGGGAATCAGAGCTACCAGAGAGTAAATTTAAAGTAGGAGGTAAGTAAGGGAAAAGTCAGAAAAATGCAAGAGCAGCAAAGGAAAGAACATGAGGATGACAAGGGGTGGGGAGGAAGAGACAGAAAAAAAGAGATGGCATTTTCACTATGTGGCACTGGGGACAGGCACTTACCAAAAAAAAATTTTGGGAACCACTGAAGTGCATGCTGCTCTTTCTTGGTGATATGAAGACAGAGGATATAGCAAGACAGTAAATACAAGTCATTCTGCAAAAAGCTTACTTCAGCTACATCTGTCATGGCACACACTTCTATTGAAACTGTCTTGTGAGATATGGCTTCTAATGCTATTGCTAAAAGACATTGTTGGCTCCTCCATGGCAACCTCTCCAAGCAATTTTTTCAACATAATTTGAAGGAGGAGAACAGTTAGAGAAAGTACTGCTGGAAGCCAGTGACAGGAATATGTAGTCTGCACCTTAAGTGACCTTACAGGAGGTCTAATTAACTCTTCAAATGCAGTCTTTTTGAAATTTGGGTAGAAGTTAGAGTTCAGACTACAAAGGAAAATGCTGAAACAGAATGTGAGGAGGAAAGCCTAGGAGTGGGTAAAAATCCTCTCCAAATAAGAGTTGGATTTCCTAGAAAATTTTTTTCATTCAATACCTGCTCTAGAACAGCAGGGTGTTTTTAATTTAATGTTAATTTTTGTTTATTTAAAGTCATTGGTACAATAACATCTTGTCTCCTGGTTCTGGGAGGCATTGGAAGAGTATCTTGTCAAATTTTCCGTTGAGTATTTTCACACTTCTCGTTTGCATAAGAGGCAGCATGGGGAGACTCCTTGTAAAAAATCTACAAGGCCACCACATTCTCTTCCTTTAAATCTCTTTAAAACCTAACAGTGCCATGATGTCTATAATACGCTTGACATTCCTTAGGCAGTTGGAGTACTATGATTGCTGCTTATTATATTAATCATAATTATCTCACTGTTATCTTGTGCACTGTATTGTATCCTCCCTGTTCTCATTTCATACAATTCTGTTGTAAACGCTTTGTGGCAGGGGTCATTGTCTTATTATATATATGTTTGATGCGAATGAGGAAACTATTGGGAGTGGTTCCAACTCCTTAATAGTGTACCTCTCATGATCCAACTTCTCATTCATAGTCTCACAGGGAATTGGTGATGTCAGAGGCATTACTACATAGTCCTGAAAGGACAGGCCAGCCTGAAAAAGAGCTCAGTATCAGCACAGAGCAGATAGAAAAGTCTTCTGGAGCTAGAAGTGATACTACTGACAACAGTCCTCCTTATGAGACACGCTCAAGAATATGCTTACATTAGCGATGAAATTGACTGACTTCACTTATGTAAACCTACAAGAAGGTCTAAATAATATTAGGAAATTCTGCAAATAGAGCATATACTATTCAGTCAAGCCACATATATAAAGAGCTTTCCACATGAAGGTGGTTTGACTTATCAGGCAATTTGCACATACTGATTGCTGCATGAATTTTTATCTGCCTTCAAAACTCCAAGAGACTTGGAGCTCCACAGGTAGACGCACTTGACTGAATTTGTGAATTGCTCTTGGTGCAAATGGAATGTCCAATCTGGCAATGGCAATGGCGACTCTATTCCCATATTGGTTAGGCATGCTCTCATGATTTTATTCAGACCACAATCAGCAGGACCATTCAGACAGTAAGGGTAGAGAAACCATCAATGACATATGTAAACCAAGATGAGCTTAGAATCCTATGGTCTTCTGACCTAGTGGAATTGTTGTTATGCAGCTTACCCTACTATATAGACTATTATTTTCAGGTCCTATTTGGCATCCAAAGCCAGAAACTTTGAACGTGACGTAGCAACTGAAATAAATTTGATGAGTGAGATAGATATATCTGAATGTGCAAGCAAAGAAAATGAAAGCTTAGTGGAGTTGCTGGTTTTTAAGGAACTGATTTCTAGCCTGTTGTCTTAAGGCTCTTAACTGTATATCTTGAGAGTGACTTTATTATGAAGAAAATGTTTGTATTTAATTAGAAACTTATAATGTGCTCTCTGACAGCCTTTTTTTTTTTTCAGACGGGGAGTAAAGAGTAAGCATCTGAGGAGGGGCTCCTTTGAGGGGAGGGATGAGGGAAGAGAGAGCAGAAGGTTGGAGCCATGTTGTCTTTACAGGAGTGGAAAGGGCGGGGAAGCAAGCAAGTTGCATAGCAGTTGGTGCAGGGATGAGGCCCATAGGAGAGATAACTAGCAAGAGGAGCAGCAGATGTACTGCGAAAAGGACTGTTAAAAAAAGAAAAAGAAAGGGAAGCCATCAGTTTCCTCTCTAAGCCCAGCTGGGAAGCTGAAGAAGCATCTGAGTAACTTAGAAAGTAAAATTTAGTTGTAGGCACCCAAATCGGGAGCTGCTTTTTGCTTTCAGTGCAGTTTCTTGAGAGAAGACAGGAAGGGGTTAGAGAGGGGAAAATATTGTAGGTTTAAACTATGCTATCTCACCTGATTGTCTCCTTCACATTTTGAAATAGGACATATAACTCTTAGGCTGAAAACATTTGGATGCTATTGATTTTGGATCTGAAGATGTGGAAAAAGGGGGATTTATCTGTATTTCTTTTATGAATATCATCTTCACTTCAGTTTACTTGTTTGATATCTTGTCTGATTTAATGGAATTTAAGTCAAAGGAGGCTGTTAGGGGGAAACAAACAGGAAATAATGACAAAGATATGGTACTGCCAGAGAGAATACCTAGTATCCTCAAGGAAACAATGGGGGAGCTACTAATAGGGAAATGCCTGGCTTCAATCAGGCTAGCAAATTAATTTTTTCAGGCCTGTGCCTGGGGTCAAAAGGGCACTAAACTATTATATCCTGGCCTGGAGAGGAACTGGTGTGACCAGGCAGCCATAGCTAGGGACATAATGTAGGGTTGCCAACTGTCTAATTGTACAAACTGAAACACCATTGCCCCACCGCTGCCCCGAGGTGCCCCCCCCCCATTCTCCCTCCCGCTGTCACTTGCTCTCCCTCACCCATACTCACTTTCACTGGGCTGGAGCAAAGGGTTGGGGTGTGGGAGGGGGTGCAGGCTAGGGGGCGGGGCTGAGGAGTTCAGAGTGTGGGAGGGGGCTCCAGACTGAGCCTGGGGCAGGGAGTTGGTGCAGGGGGTATGTATGGTGCTGGGTCTAGGTGGGAGTTTGGCTTCAGGAAGGGGCTTAGAGCTGGGGCAGCAGGTTGGGATGTAGGAGGGAGTGAGGCAGGAGTGTAAGCTCTGGACAACGCTTACCTTGGGCAGTTCCTGGAAGCGACTGGCATGTCCACCTCCTAGGTGAAGGCGTGGCCAGGTGGCTCTGTGCACTGCCCCTGCCTGCTGGCACCACCCCCACAGCACCCGTTGGCCGAAGTTCCTGGCCAGTAAGAGTTGTGGAGTTAATGCTCAGGGCAGGGTGCAGAGGCAGCACGTGGAGACCTCCTGGCTGCCCCTGCATCTAGGAGCCAAACAGGCCATCCCATTCTGGGAGCCACATGGAGCCAGGACAGGTAGGGAGCCTGCCTTTGCGCCGCTGACTGGACTTTTGTCATATTAAAATGTCCCAGATTGCTTTGAAAGGTCACCGGGAGATTGAAGCTGATTTCGGTATACTCCCAGCCAATCCGTTAGGGTTGGCAATCCTAGACGTAAGAGGGAGAAGCACAGAAATGGTGGTATCTTGGCTAAGTGCAAGAAAAGTGCAAAACTTGCAAGGAAAGGATTGAGATTAGTTGGGACCAGATGTGTATAGACTGTTGTTTTAATCTTTCTCCCGGCTTGGTATGTACCTTTGCATAAATAGATGATATGTTTGTTTTGAATAAGTTGTTTTATAGTCACTTTACTCAATCACTGGTCTCAGGCTTCCAGAGACTCATTTCTTACAGATGCCAATACAATTGGGTCTGTTGTGTTAACACAGTTGGAAATGGGGGGGAGCTGCCACTGCACAAGCTGATCTGAGTGGTAGAATTGAGGGTCTCCACGTGGAGAGAGGTGAAGGTAACAAAATTTGTCACTTGAGTGCGCTAGAGGGGGGCTGTAATGTGAGTCTAAGGCACTCTAACAGTGGTAGTACCGTTGAAATGGGGGTGGGCTAACCTGGTGATCCAGTCTAAAGTGTGGGTAGAGGTCTGACACTTAGGGCTTTTGTACATTTACTGGAGGATTCACACGCAGCGATCAATGCATCGGTGGTCGGTTTAGCGGGTCTAGTAAAGACCCACTAAATTGACTGCAGATTGCTCTCCTGTTGACTTCTGTACTTCACTGGATCGAGAAGAGTCGGGGAAGTTGACGGGAGAGCATCTCCCATCAACATCGTATAGTGTGGACCCCGCGCTAAGTAGATCTAAGCTTCATTGACTTGAGTTACACTGTTCACATAACTCAAATTGTGTAGCTTAGACCAACTTTTCCCTGTAGTTTAGACAAGGCCTTAGAAAGGGTGCCCACAGAGAGACTGGGTAGAGGTCACAGTTCTAACTTCCCACTGAACTGTGACAGAAGGGAATCTTAGATTTATTGTGCACTTTTGGAAATTGTCTTAATATTTCCTCTCCTGTTTAAAACCTATTGTTGAAGCACTGTGCTTTCAGGTTTGCTCATTCTGCTTATGATTTTAGGAATTTTTCTTTTTCATCTGGCATTTTCTTGCTAACTAACTAGTAAGGGCTGGTGGCCTGCAGCAGTGAGTGTGTATACCAGTGATACTTAAATTGCCTTCATTGTTTCTATAATTCTTGGTGACTGTTAGTTGCGTCATTGGCATTTAAATTTGAAAATCTTGAAATTTGCTGAAGCTGAATATCACAACTTCGAGTGTATCGTTTTAACATCATTCTTTACTTCTTTCAGTGTTTAATTTGCAGGTACAATCTGCCTTGACAGTTCAACCTTTTATATGAGAATCATTATTTTCTTTTTAAATATGCATAAACAGAATGACTTAAACCTTCTATTGGCACTCTTAAAATATTTTGATACTTCATCCTATATTATATTACAATGATGTTGGAACTCTTCTACATGTTTTCATACTCTGCTTATTTTTCTGCAGCTTCCTTTAAACTTTTTGTGACATTTGAAATTCATCTACCTTATTGCTGTCTTCATCTGGTATAGTTGACCATATCCCCTCTGTGTTAAGGGAAAGTTGTGGATTTCATTGATCATTTTAAGATCATGGATAACATTGTTTCTGCTTGTCCTGATTTATTTATTCAGTTTTGTATTCTGCTTTCAAGTCCTAACTTCAGATTTTTTGCTTTTATCTTTTGTTAATAAACACTCATTCTCTTAGCTTAATTTTAATGGAATTCTTCCATGTGAGAGCGATCTCCCTAGATTTCTGCTCTTCCCTACATGTTTATATGTGTGTGTGTCTTTTGCACAGTTGTGGAGGCTAGTATTGTATACAAAAAATCCACCTCTGCCAAGAGACACTGACTTTGTTTTTTGTCCTTTATATTTTATTATTGGAGACAGGACAGCATCTTTTTCTCATTGCATCTGCAAGTTGTCGTATAGGTTGTACAGACTTTTATGTGTTGTAGTAACTCTAAAATCTTCTTATGTGCAATTGTTTTTCCACTTACATTTTTCTTTTTATATTCTTTGTTTCCATACTTATATATATCTGCACTGCTCTGTATTTGCCACTTATATTCAAGGTAACAGATAGATTAAAATAATTTGGCTTCATTGTTCCTTGTTGTTTGCTATACTTTTTCATTTAAAATCATGTTCAAACATGGAAATATTGATTTCGGTACCATCATCTTTATTTATATGACAAAGCTGCAGATCCATTGCAAATCTTAAATAAGTAACTTAATAACATGGGAAAGATCTCTTTCTTGAGTATTGTGTTAGTCTGATGTTACTTGCCTTCATCTCTGATGCAACGCTTTCAGTTGTCTGAAAATATAAGCAGATAATTCATATGTTTTTCATACCAGAAATTTGACAGGTCTTCAGATATTAACTTTTTTTTTTACACAAAGCATGATTTTGGGCAGCATGGAGTGCAAATATTTGGTATCATCATGTATTGTCACTGATGGATTCATACTGTAGACATTGTGATAAGATAAACTATCAGACTGTTTCTCTTTTTTCACCTTATAATTACTAAAAGTGATCCTGGTTTAAGTAAATGTCCCCCATCCTGTTTAGTCACCTCTAGTATTTATTTCTGTGCATATAATTGACTTCACTATAGTTGCCTATGTCACTTGTGATGAGCCATAATGTCATTCTTTCCTCATGTTACCACTCTACCAGAAATCTAAGATTGGTACCTTCTTTGTGCTTTGTCAAATCTGCAGTGAAAGTGGGTCATCATCCGAGACTGCTATTACATAAAATATATGGCAGAAAGCGGGTAAAACAGAGCAGGACACATACAATTCTCCCCCAAGGAGTTCAGTCACAATTTAATTAACACATTATTTTTTTAATGAGCATCTTTAGCATTAAAATATGTCCTCTGGAATGGTGGCCAAAGCATGAAGGGGCATATGAATGTTTAGCCTATCTGACACTTAAATACCTTGTAATGCTGGCTACAAAAGTGCCATATGAATGCCTATTCTCACTTTCAGGTGACATTGTAATTAAGAAGCGGGCAGCATTAGCTCCCATAAATAAACTTGTTTCTCTAAGCCAGTGGTCCCCAACCTTTTTCGTCTGGCAAGTGCCAGATGACAAGCCACGGAGGACCATGGCGGCAGATGAGCATCAGCGGAAATGCCACCGAAATTTGGCGAGGGCCGCCTCTTTGGATGATGCTATTTGTTGGCAATGAACGTAATCACTGCTGAAAAAAATCTACAAAAATCCAATACTTTTCCTTTTAGTATTCAAAAAGAAAATGTCTCTCTCCACGCCAAATTATTGTTTCATCTTCTAACTGTCATATTGGTGTATTCCTACTTTTTCTTCATCCCAAAGACTATAGAGATATATTAAGTATATATTTTACTGAATCAGTTTTCATTCGTCTATCCTATTTGCATATTCTGAAACTAAGTCTAGTAAGGAATTACTATAAATGAATGAGGAATCAGTAGCAATTAATAGCAAAGAAACATCTTATATGAAGTGTTTCATGGTAATATAACTGCCGTTAAGGTGGTATGACTTTTTAAAAGCCATTGTTTTTCTATTCTAATCAATGATAGTGGCTTAAGAATAAGTATCTGTAAAGGAGCAAATGCTGTGTTATCAATAACTTACACTACTTACACAACATTTGTTGTAAGTATGCATGCCTCAATGTAATACTCAAATGTAATTTGAATAAAGTTAAATTGATATGTTGGGTACAAAGTGACTTTAAATGTGTCCACATAAGGGTTTGCATAACTATAATAATATCGATTTAAATACCGATTTTAGTTAAACAGTAATTCTCGTATATAGATAAGGCTTTAGAAGACTCATCGGTGTCAAAGGATCCTTAATTGGATCCTAGACCTGAAATGAGCCAAATCACTCTTGTTAGGACTCCAGTGATCCAAATTTGGCTCACTGGACTTTAGATCCTAATAATGGAGTTTGTGGTGGTTTCCAAACCTTTTAAGAGTCCTAGTGCAGCGGTTTTCAAACTGGGAGTTGGGACCTCTGAGGGGGTCACGAGGTTATCACATGGGGGGGTCTCAAGGCTTAGGACCAGATTTTTAGAGGTATTTAAGTCCTAAAGATGCAGTTAGGTACCTGTAGGTACTTTTGGAAATCCCATACCACCAAACTCCTATTGAAGTCACTGGGGTTCGGTGCCTCCGTGATTTTGAAAATTCCACTGGGTACCTAGCCTGCATCTTTAGGTGCCTGAATACCTTGTAAAAATCGGGCCTTTGGTGCCTGCTCTTTCAAGCTCTGAGGAAGCTTGGTGAGGCCCCAACCTTATGAACCTGAGGCAGAGCTAGTATAGGTATAGTTTTTTTGTTTTTTAATGAAAACTTAGTTCCAAATCATTTTTTAGGTCATCTGAACCATCATTCTCTCTGTGTTACTATACATGTTTTAATAAACTTGTAATAAGACTTTGAACAACTATATCTTTAATCTGGTTGCTAGAACTCAAGTACATTAAGTAAAAGAACACTTTGTATCATCTTTTTTCTCTGGCTGCACAGTGGCTGAGGGGAGAATGTACCAACTATTTAACACAATATGTATTTAGGATGTCTTAAGATAGCAGTTCTTTGTATGATTCATTTAAAAATTTTTGCAGAAAAGTTGTGTGTCTGTCCAAGAGCTAACCTACCAGCTTTGAGGCTTGTATTTTTACATGGGTTTGAGTTGTGCAGTGTATTTGTGAGGGATTTGGGGGGACAAGGGGGATGATCAAAACTGGTTCACTTGAAAATTTCTTACTATGGAGCTAGTGCTGTTGCTGCATAATAATTAGAAAGTTGAAACTATTTTAGAACTATGATGGAGTATGCCTTTGGACTCTGCAGTGATATCACTTTGGCAGTTTGCCAGAAACAACTCTTCTAATCTGTTCCACAGAAGAAAAGAAATCAGTGTTTTAAAGGGAAATGTTTAATGTGAGATTTAAAAACCTTTTCTGAAAATCAGATAGTTATTCTAGTCTGAAGGAAAAAAACAGTTATCGGGTACTTCTTGAATTGGCAGGTACTGTCAATGAGAACTTGATCTATTCAAGTAGATCTTCGTTTAGAATTTTGTTCATTATCTTATTTCTTCATAAAGTCTTACGCAAAGTTTAATTTACTTGGCTATAGTTTACATATAAGGGTAATGAAGAACTCTTAGTTTGGTGGTAAAATCTTATCTGATATTAATAGCTTTGAAGAAATTCAGTTTTTGCCATTTCTGGCAATTGGAAATGAAACTGAATTATTTGACTATTGTTCTGTGACTATATATGAACATGTTTCACTTCTTCGTATCTTTTGAAATAGATAGATGTCAGCAAATGATTTTGTTCCTATCATTACTGAGATCATCACTGAAATATCTAGAAAAACAAGGCTTATGAAGTATTGACAAATAGATTTCCTAAAAGTATTTATGCCGTATGTTCTACTTTGTGTAGCAAACATACTTTTTTGCTCCATCGCAAAGTGTACTAGAAAACTTGAGTTTTTCAGTGGGCTGATGGGAAGAAAGCAGTTTGGGGTTTTTTGTACTGCTGTGTATCAAGGTTTTATAACCATAAATTAGCAAGTATCTAGTAGAATTTTTTCTCCATTCAGTGAAACTCTGCATAAATACAAAGAAAGTAATGGGACTAAAATTATAAGGCCTGTCCTGTGAATTTGATGACTGGGTTTTAGCTATGCACTTCAACTTGTACAGCTACATACAGCCCCAATCAACTCTGTGTGCCTGTAATATAGGAGGAAGCGTTGTCCAGTGGCCAGGCAAGGGAATTGAGGGGTTTAGAATTCCTTCAGTCTGTTGCAGTTCCACTACTAATTTGCTGTGATCTTGAACGAGTCACTTGCCCTTTCTGTGCCTTCGTGCACTCATTTTCTGTGCTAGATGCCTACCTGCCTCATATGGGTGGTATAAGACTTAACTTACATTTGTATAGTTTCTAATATAAGATGATAAATAAATACATATTATTGTTCGAGAAGAAATTAAGGACTCTGAGCTCTGAATTACATGATTTTTGTAACTAAACTCTCAGTCTTAATGTTGTATTTAACTTCCCTCACCGTTTATTTTTAAACTTGTAACTGAATATCTTTAAGGGGGATTTCAGTAAATGCTCAAGTATCTTTGTGAACATCTGTATGTGAAATGGCTTAATGGACAGTCTTTCTTCTTATTTTAATAAAAATAAACTTGAAGCAAGAATAAGTACAAAAAATATCAATTAAAAGCCAGTTTTAGTTTAAAGAAAATAGTTTCAGCCATTTGATGGTTGAGTATTCAAATATACACAAATGACAGCATTATGATTTAGAAAAGGTTGCAAACTCGTGTTCAATATTTTTTATACTATGAAAACTTGTCTGAAAATTTGCTAGTTCCAAACCACCTTCTCTCACTCCTAGTTGCCTTTTCTATTATTAAATCAATACAACTGTGGTTTCTGAGGTATTATCTGCTGAATACTAGGAACAGTTCGTCCTGAAGGTGGCACAAATAGATACACCACACTTAGTTTTAGAACAGTACACTCAATTTATCTTCCTATGAAACATGGCAAAGGCATTAGAATTGCCTCAGCACTTGGTATGTTCCAAATTGTAAGTTTTAAAACAAAACAGTTTCTCAGTTTCATGAATCCAAAGATAAAATTGTTCTTGAGCTCAACTGGCTAAATGTTTAAATTGAATAAAAATCCAAAATCACTTCTGAGTCACAACCAAAGCAAGTTTTGGAGAAAGTTGAAACAGAGATCTAGGAAGGAAGTGATGCTTTGATATGATAGTGTTAAACAAGCTGAATCAAAAGATTCTTTTTTCCTCATTTTTTCATTTGGAATATTAATAGATTTCTGTTTGTTTTCTGAAGGTGTGTTTTTATGCTTTCCCCTATTTTTTTTGCTAAGCCATAAATCATGGCAGCATAAAATAATTTAAACAGACTTGTAAATAAATTGAATATTAGGATTCCTATATTTGCCTGCTCTTATTCAAAAGACAAGCCAGTGAAGTTCTATTTTACCCTTGTGCTCCTCCTGCACGAAGTGCTTTTCCTGTACAGTCAAAGCAATTTCAAAACAAGTAGGGTTACAATTTTAAACTGCTGGTATCACTTCTGCCTGTTTCACACTGCTGCAGCATCAATGGTATCATGCTATTGTGCAGAAGCAGTGGTAAATTAAACCAAGTGACAAAAAGGATCTTTTCAAAAGTCTGTAGGAAAAAAGCCATGGTGTGTTTATCCATGGACACAACATTGTTGATTAAGGCTGTAATAAGAGCAATCTCTTGGTTTTATTATCTAAAAGCCACAACCTTTCAAAAGACTGCTTTCAGTTAATAGTTAATCTTAAGGAAAAGTGTCACTGGTAGAAGAAAAATACCTTACTGGAAAATAGTCTTGGACCTCTGCCCATCTGAGGTTAAAGCAGACAGGTTCCCCTTCTGCAAAAATCAGAAAAAATAAACTGAAGCTTGCTTTATACAGTAAATTCTGAAATGGCGCACGTTTGTCTTTAATCAAAACTAGCTTTTTAAACTTGAATTAAAAGGAAAAGAAAAGAGCAGCCTCTTCATTTAAATGCATCAAGGCTACTCTGATCAAGAAAAAGACAGCAAACTCCCCCTGCTGGTGGCTTCATGGACGCTTCAATTTGAGGAAGTTGGGATTGTGTTTTCTGACTATAAAAATACTGGGGAATTCCTTCTGTTTTTCCCATTCTGGTCTCTCAATCTTTCTGAAACACTTCTGAGTAAACTTATAAATTTTAAGGTCTGTGTGATAAATGTCAGTTAATTTAATTTTGTTCCCTGTATTCCGAAATTAAAGTTTATAATATAAACCTTCAGGTGACTGATTACGAGTGTATATGTTTCTACTGTGTAGCAGAACACAATAGCTAAGTATGCTGAGTAATTTAATCCATTAATCACATTTTAAAAATGCCCAAAATATATATTATGGACTCTAGGGACTTTTGTTTGGGGCTGTGGGAGGAATTAAAGAAAAAAACTAGTATATTATTATTTTATTATTTTTGGAGGCTTTAAAATATTGTGATTAATTGAGGTAGTAAAACATTAGATTGCAAGGCATTTTACAATAAATCTATATATCTGAAATTTTAATAACTTGTTTTTCCAAAAGTTCAAAGCCTAGTCTCTCCTGTTCTTACGTCTAACTTCTGTATAATATATGCAGTCTAGCTGAAGTCTTCCAATATCTGCTTTCTCGTCAGATCCACAATATGGCCTCCTCATCACCTAAATATAATTCAAACTCCCTGGAGAGCTCGTCAATTAAAAGGGTAAGTGTAGCTTCTTCTCTATTATTGTGGCTATGTATTTTTTTTTCCACTTTTTGACTCGGGTATCCCAGGGGTCATGAGCTTTCAGGTTCTTGAGCACAAAATGAATATTTATTGAGTAACTTTTATTATTCTTAACTGTATAGATTATTTCTATTTCCAAAGTTGAAATGCAACTTGAAACAACAATAAACTGTAAGATTGAAGCATCAACCTGTGAAAACAAAGAAATTTCTTCTCCTAGGTTCCATAGCACCCGAAAGTCAATCCTGTTTCAATTTGCAAATTGCTATGCACTTTTTCTAGTATTATTGAATGTTGTAATTTTGTTACTATTCAGCTCATTTTGTCTTTAGAAAAATTCCGTAACACAATTAATAAACAAATTGTATCTTACTACACGTAGTAGCTGGCCCACTTTGAGATTAAACATAGTTACCTAAAGATAAGTACTCTGTACAAAACTGCACTCTTTCATCACAAGTATTGGGAGAGGAAGTATTTTTTATTTTATTTATTTTAGCTTGATTTATTCTGAGGCAAATAGATGCTGCTTCTTCATTACTTGGTGGACTGTGTGTCCTTGCACTTAAGTAGCATAATAGAAGTTGGTTTACTTGCTGTTTAAAAGTATTTCTCACTACCTTCTACAGAAATACTTTTGTTGAACTACAGCCTTGTCACTCACTGTTCTTTCTCTTAAAATCTTTATTAAAAAATATAAGTGCCAAATGTGCAAAGTGTGTCTAATAGTGCGATGAACATTTTGCTTATATAACTATTTGAAAAGTGGGACAGATTTTTAAACTCTTGAACTAAGCAACTCTGATGAATAACTCTTATTCCAGACAATTGGAAGTTACAAAACCTTTTGAGACGTTGAGATGTAGACATTTTATTCCAGTTAAATGCAAAAATTATTTTTGGTTATTTCTTTAGCAAATAACATTAAGCACAGAGTTGAATTATTATTTTAGGGGTTCCTTATTGTTTTGCTTTGCTATGTCAGTTCCTGTACTGAAGTTCCTATTCCTTTACATACTAGATATTTCATGTTTTAAAACAGTTTGTAGCTATAAGATTTGAAAGAGTTGCACCAAGTATGAATTTGTTTTTATACCAACCTTTCTCTTTAGATCCCAAAAGATGGAACTAAATGGGAACAAAATGAGGAAATACCTCGTCTACCAGGAGAAACTAGCATCACAGGTAAAAAATTATCATTGAACAATCTAACCTAGTGCATACTGAAGGATTAGTAGGCCATATATATATATATATATATAGTTTCATCTCTGCACTGTTGTGAATTTGTAGTGGAGTAACTTTTACTGAACTCCCATAAACAAACATTTTATTTTAAAGAACATTCAAGGTTGTTGAAGTCTGACATCCACCAAGTGCAAACCCTTAAATGCAAGGAAATGCCAAGATAAGGGTAACCTCTTAGTTGTAACTTACTGCCCATACAGCATATTTGCAATGACAGGACTCCCACACTCCCTTTTTAAATGCAGCACATAACACATAAATCTCCCTCACACAATAATGTGCAACTTTAACTACAACTTCAGCAACATTAGCATGTGTCAGGGTTGCTTGTGCCTACCTGCCAGGTGTTGCCCTGTTGTGTTAGGGAAGTATGATATTGTAGTGAAGGTTTTTGCATTACAGCGTAAGGAAGACTGTATGTAGTGTTTCCTTATGTGTTGGAGACCGAAGGCTGGTCCTTGTGAAGGTGTGGAGTCTATCTCCCTCAGTGGAAATGTGCTGTGTCAGTGTTCGGGGCCCATTAAAAGGAGTCCTTTAGCTTGACATTTCTTTGGGTATGTCTACACAGCAACTAGACACCCACAGCTGGCCCATGCTAGCCGACTTGGGCTTGTGGGACTCGGGCTGCGGGGCTTTATAATTGCCATGTAGACTTCTGGGCTCAGGCTGGAGCCCAGGCTCTGGGACCCTTCCACTTCTCCAGGTCGCTGAGCCTGTGCTGGAGCCATAGCCTGGAAGTCTACATAGCAATTAAACAGCCCCATAGCCAGAGCCCTGCAAGCCCGAGTTGGCTAGCATGGGCCAGCCGTGGGTGTCTAGTTGCTGTGTAGACATACTCTGTTTCTAATGGTTTGTTTTGGAAATATATCACACTGATGAAAACCTTAACTGGTTTTAAATATTTTTTAATGTGAATTTTCTAGATTTTTAATAGAGCAAGTGAAGGAGGGAATGGGGGCAGAGTAGATTGGGGGAGGAGGAGTGACTTCCCGAATTTTCCCTATATTGTTAGTGTACTACAGAATGAGTGGGAATTCTTGATGTGGGGGGTGGGTGGGGAGAGTGGGCCAGGAGAATAAGTGGGGAGAAAAATGGATGTACTGCACAATGAAATCTCTGTTTAATGAGAGCAGTAATAACTACTATAAGATTTCTTCACAAAGTTTATGATAGATCTTAAGAGCAGTTATTTGTATATGTAGTAGTATTTCCTGCATTGTAGATGCCCTCACTAATTGGTGGTAGCGGTACTGATGTATTTAGAGTGCCTCTAGGGCTCCAGTATTTGCAGTATAGGCTGCCCTGTGAACTGTTCTTTGGCTCTGGTCAAAGTGAAATTGAGTAGTTCTCTCCAGGATGAACTGTTAATGATGAGCCCCTACACACCTTTACAAATAGAACTGTGTACCTTGACACAAGAGAACTTGTTGCAGAGCATCAAAAGATGAAACAATATCAACGTTAAGAATGTGTTCACTTTGGAATCTTAAAGGAACAGTCCAACAGCTATAAAAGAGAGATTTTAAATCTCAGTCACTTCCTCATGTTTGTGTAGTTCTTTCACATGGGAGTGAGGAAGGGGAAAATACAGATGTAGTCAGAAATCAACAGACTTGGGGCATGTGTAGAATCTGAAGCATTCAGCTTTTTTTCTAAATGTCTATTAATTAACATGTAAAAGTTTTTTCCCCTCATGCAGATCCTTCTCTTAATAAAATTTGTATTATGAATACAGTCATCCTTTTTAGGTGTGTATTATAAGTACAGTCATCCGACGAAGTGGGTATTCACCCACGAAAGCTCGTGCTCCAATACGTCTGTTAGTCTATAAGGTGCCACGGGACTCTTTGATCCTTTTTATTGCTTCTTATTAGTGTTGTCCTTAACTCCTAAATTATGCTTTTTTCATAATTTTTTAAAGGTAAATACTGTTTCTCATTTACAGACAAGGAAGTTATCTACGTGTGTCCATTTAATGGTGCTGTTAAAGGAAGACTGTATGTTACAAACTACAGACTATACTTAAGAAGTGTGGAACTAGTGAGTAGTGTGTGTAAACATTTTCACAATGCAGATCTGCATAACTGAAGACCAGTAATGAGATGCAGTAGTTTGTTGTTGTTTTTGGTCCCTTCTGGCCTTGAAATCTATGAATCTCTGCCCATGGAACAGCACTGGTGGGGGAATAGCAATGGCTGTTCATGAAATTATGGGTTCAAAACAGAATAAAACTAAATCATGGGCTGCTCTGTTGTAATCAGACTCAAGGTTTTAGAACCCTTGAACTGAGATCATTGCAATCTCAGACAGTTTTTATTACTTGGATGCAAAAAGTTGGCAATATTTAGATACAAAAAAAGTGGGCAATTTTCCTCTTCAGTGCTAAAGTTCATTGCTATGACAATAGTTTTACATTGCCAATACAGGAGTTATTTATTCCTGCAGCAGAGTTCATGTGAAGAAAAATAGAGCTGTCACGAAAAAGATTTGCGTTGTTAGCAAAAGGAAGCTGATACTCAGTTAAGATAGTAGCAGAAATATTAGCTTTTAATAATCAATATGGTATTAATTTTACTGCAGAAATCTTTAATTTAAAAAAGTTAGTATATAATTTTTCAGGTTTCGTTGTCTTAGCTTAGTTTGTACTTTTACAAATGAATGCTGGCAAGATTGTGGTCTTGCCTTTGAAAGATGAAATCAGTTTTCTCAGATATCTGTGCAATCATTTATCATTTCAAACATTAACAGAAAATTACAAACTAGCTCAACTTATTTTAAAGCTATATTTTTCTTAATTATATGAATATTGTTAACACTTTTTTGAGAATGAATCTATTTGTCAGACAGATCCAAGCCTATAGTCTTACTAGAACTTTAGCACCTCTGGATAGCTATATTCTTCTCAGTTCTATCTACAATTAGATAGAGCTAATGTAATGTCACTACAAGGTGTCTTCAGTGCTTTTTCCTCTTTTCCTGCTTCATCAATATCTTGAGTGAAACGAGAGACAAATTGGCAGTTTCTGAAAAAATCAGATAGGCAGGGATATAGAGTGACTTCACAATTTTTCAGCCTACATTAGGGGGGAGAACTTCTCACCAAGTCGGTTTTGGGTCTGCATTGTAAAGTTAAAGCAAGAAACAAACTCATTTACAGAATACATGACACCTGCTATCTATATTTTATGACTATAATAGACTACCTATCTTGTGATTTTAAAGAAGTTTTGTATTAAACTTAATGGCAGTAATACTGTATTTACTTTTATATTTTCCTTCCAGGATCCAGTTGTGATATTAGATGTTCCTCTGGGTGTAATTGCAAGGATTGAGAAAATGGGTGGAGCTTCAAGTAGAGGAGAAAATTCCTATGGACTAGATATTACTTGTAAAGTAAGATTTGCAACAATTCATTAAAAAGAGAGAATTCGTGGATGTCAATTTTTTATTGCATACATCATTTGCAGAAATTAGAAAACAAAGTATTTTGTTCATCCAACAATCAATGGGATTTTAATCACTTTTATGACACAAGGCCATAATTCATTCACCTATAGTTCCTTATTTTATGGACCCTAAAGGTCATTAATATATTATTTTAGATATTTCTTAAAAGACCCATCCATTGTCTTATAGGAAGGGTCAAATAGTTGTACTGGGTGTCATTGCCAGAAAAAGGATCTTAACCCAGAGGTGCAGGCATACTTGTAAAACAATACATCCATTTTCTTAAGTGTCACAAGATTTGTGGCTATGTATATTGCCACAGAAAATATGGTCATGAGTGGAGTTCCTTTTTGATAATCCAGGAGTCCTTTATATAACTCTTGAATGGAATATGTAAGCCACAGAGTCTGTTCTCCACAGTAACATGCAAATTTCTTAATTTTAAAGTTAATCAAGAGGAAACATCTGAGGACAGTGTAGCCTAGACTGCTTGTTGGCAAAGTACTCACGTTGTAAACATAGAGTAACTCATAATCCACAAACATTCAGTAGCCCATGATGCTTGCTAGAGAATCAAATAATATTGCTTCTGACAGTTTTAAGCCAAAGAGGAGGAGCACCAGTATTGCACGGTAAGGTAAAACTCTCTATTCCAATCATATGTTGCATGTGAAGTTATAAAATTCTTTATGCCCTAAAATAAAGTACCTTTTTTTAACACCAAAAAGTCGGAGATGTCTTTAAAATGAACATTCATATTTATTTTTGATACATTGAGTACATTCTAAATCATGTTAATCATATAATACAATATTTATAAACAAAGTAAAGATACTGTATTACTTTGCTTCTTTTTTAAAAAGGTAATTGTCCTCATTTTAGGATATGAGAAATCTACGGTTTGCACTGAAACAAGAAGGTCACAGCAGAAGAGATATATTTGAAATCCTTACAAAACATGCTTTTCCCCAGTCACATAATTTGGTAAGTTAGCACTATTGTACTGTTTAATCCCTTTTTTAAATACAGAATTATTTCCTCACCATTCTCAATTAATCTCTGTATCTAGTGACAGGCACTGTAGATGCATAGAATTATAGGTCTGGAAGGGACCTCGAGAGGTGGTCTAGTCCAGTCCCCTGCATGACTGCTTAAAAAAAGAATCACTACCCCATGCCTAATCTATACAGAAGAGCTGTATTTCTTGAAATTCATTTATATTAAGATCTTTGCCATTTAAAAACATCCAAGTATATCTACTATTTATTAAAAGCATATACTTGTATCTTCCCAGTCCCCTGTGACCCATACAGTTGTTTTTATTGCCGGTCAGAAAACATGAGAAGTTACATCTTTCTTGGTCATGTTAATAAAATACTATTTAAGCTGTTTGATTCCTCTCCCCAAACACTGAATTGTTTGGCAGTCTCCAAAGCAATCAGAGTTCCTTGGTATTGATGAAAATATGATTTCATAGAAAAAAACTGAAATTTGTGGGCAAGTACTCCATAATGTAGACTCCTCTTAGGCATTTGGAATAAATAAAATAAATGCCACTGCAGGTTTAAGCTTAGAAAAGTTGCTTTCATATTTCATAAGCGAATATATATATAAAATATGTATGATACATCAATTGGTATAATTATACCAACTTTTTGCTTAAAATTCAGCTCCCCTGCTCTGTTTCTTCCCTGGTTAACAATCTTTAGTGCTCTAATAAAATGTAAAGCACAACCAGCCTTTGAAACTTATAAGTTACAGGTAAATGAGTGCACATTTTTGCAAGAAAATAAAGTTTGAGACAAATGATAATTCTAAGTGCTTTACATGTAAAGCCTTATTGCCCTGGCCTGTATTCTGAATCAGTTGCTTAGTTACCATCCTGCTTAGGCCATGTCTAAACTTCAGAAATAACCATGGTTAAACACACAGCATAGTTTGTCCACAAGCATCTTTAAACATAGTTATTTTTATAGTGTACATGGGGCCATAAATCAGAGTTGACACTCAGTGTTATGTGATTAATTCTGCCCCAGAGACTTTCCCCACAGTGCTTAATTACTCAGTAGGTAAGAAGCAGGGATTTAATGTTGTAAATTATGCTATAGTTAGAGAATTTTCTAGTTTCAAAAACAAATGTTCAGAATATTTGCAGCTGCTAGTTGCTGTTTAGAAGTGGCACACCAGTCTGTCATATACTTACATCTAATCTCCTTGTAAAAATATTTCCAACTTTCAAATATTTTACTTATGTTCCTTCCAGGTGCCTTGGTACTATGTATGCTTGATGCTGTCCCTGGTGACACAGCTTGATATTTTAAGAGATTCTAAGGACCCCTTTCATGCAGGTCCCATAATTGGGTCAGAGAGGCATGGATTCATTTTTATTAATGTTTCCAGGCAACCTTCAAATACAATGTGATCACAGTAACTGTAGCAAACATTAGCACTGCTTATTTGCAAGGAATAAAACATGCAGCATAAACGCAAACTAAAAAGGAAATATAATAGTACAAACAATATTGGTAATGCCCTTAATAAACCTTGTCTCAAAGAATGATAAAGGATTACATTTAATACATATTTGTGGTCAGAGCCTAACATTGGCTCTCAAGGTACGCTGGATTGTGAGAGTGACTACAAGTGAATGGTGTAGAATGCATTGCTGCATCCTGTGCCCATTTGTTATCTTCTAAGTTCAGGTTCAGTCCTCCAAAGTCTCATCCACTCTATAAACTCCTGACTAGCCTTCTTGATGAGTGTAGTAAAAATTCACCACACATACACAAGCCCATAATTTAAAGAACCCCTCTTCATGTGACTGATAAGACATTAAAAGTCTTTCCTACTGAATCCAGGGCATCTACAGTCCAATGTTACGGTAGTGACCAGTCTTTAAAGAACCTCTTGCCCTCTATGTGTGTGCTTTTTTTTGCACACAGTGTTCAGAAAAGAATCATCATTAGCTAATTTAGGACCTTGTGCATTGCTTCCTGGTATGGTGCTTTGTAAAAGCCAGAGTGGATGGGGTTATTGAAACTATTTCAGCCTTCTGAACCACTTGTTTCCCAATATGTCTGTCTTCTGAGATGGTTAACTAGAAAATCACCCTTTTAGCTATCAAATCCAAATAAATATCATCTGCTTTAATGCTCTTAGGGAAAAAAAAACAAATTTAAGAGAATTATATGGAAAAGTCAGTGTATCAAATATGAATCGGAATGTGATCAGTAATTGTTTACTACCTGTTTTCTTGGAATACTGTATTTAAAGAGTTTTAAAATGTGATACATTTTTTTAAAAGTGAAAAGTTTTATACTAGGGATTCTGTGCTTCCACAGTTGTGGTTGTCGACTTCAATAACTTGCAAAACAGCAAGTGGCTCAATTTTTACTTTGAAAATAAAAATGAAAATTATCATTAAATTTATTAGCAACTTTTAGAACTAAATGTTTAGCTTATTACTATTTTGGTCATTTGGGACTTTTAGGGGGTTTGTTGTGCACATAGTTGTGTTTTGCAGCTCAGTTTTAGTTTAATGCTCCAAGGTTAGCCATAGGCATAGCCATCCATTGCAGATGTTTTTGAGCTGCTGTTCTTTAAGCAAGTGCCTTACATTTGTCATCAGTCTGTTGCCATGGATATTTTTGAAGTACTGTAATAATGTTAGCAAACTAGCTGTTTTCACTTTTATTTGTCATGCGATACAATTTATAGCTGGCAGTTAAAGCAAGCTGTTGAACCTCTGAATAATAAAGAGTATGTTTAGTTAAACTCCACTAAGCATAATCTCTTCATAGATGTACTTTAAGAACTATTGCTGAATAGCTTTTATAGCCAACTTATCAGAAGAAACTTTGTTTTTAAGAAAAATTTTAAAATGTATTGCTTAAGTTTCATAACTTCTAAATGCTCTTCTGCATATCTTGGGAGTCTTTAAAAAAAAAAAAAAAATCAGAGGATGCCTTCCTTGGAGAAGGTTCTACTTTCCTGCTTTGTCAGGTCCTGACATGATTGGTGTGGGTTTCAAATTGCCTGTTTGGGCCAGCCATTGCCTAGGTAGAGTACACCAGGAGGAGGTGTGTGGTTTTTATGATCCTAGCTCCTCCTCAGTCTGCCCACCGGGCTTGTATGCTTCCTTTCGGATAAAAGACTGTTAAATGGAAAACTGTATCACTTCCAGCCCACATTGTGGTAGTGGGGAAGTCTTTCTCTTGTGATAACTCCTACCCTACTCCATGGCAGTCTCGTGGTACATTAATAGTCAGGATAGACTTAAATTATGGGCAAATGGCCTGTTTCTTCTGGCTGAATAAGTAATTAGTGCCATGTTTCGATGGTCTTTGCTGACAAGATCAGCGTTTTGTTCATTATCGGCTTTTGGGTCTGCAAGGAGTTTTTTCCCATGGCAAATTGGCTGTTCCTTAAATATTTTATTATGTTGTCTAAAGTGTCTGTCAGAGATCACTTAATATAGACTTCATTACTGAGCCAGGGAAGTTCCTGGCAGAGGAAGAGTGAGTGAGCCCATGTGAAACGAAGCTATTCATTTAAGACCTATTACATTGTGATGCATATGGAAGAGTCCCTTAAGGTTTTTGGTTGGTACCACGTCTAGTCCAAGCACAGGGTGGGGGTAAGGTAACTAAGGGATGGGTTGAGAGCTGGCCTTCTGATCAGAATCATAGTTGAGATGCTCTGATGTGGAGGCTAGATTTCTTCCTTAGGGAACTGATTTTAGGGAGTTTCAGCCCAGTGATCACAGTGAGTAATGAGTGGGGTCACTGTGCCTTCTGCCCTGTCTCATGTTTTGGACCTCTTTAGGCTCTCACATGAACAGATTTATGACAGACTGAACATGGCTTTGCAATTAAAAAAAAAAATTCATTATCTAGGGAGGTAAGGAGAGGGGTTCAGGTCTTTTTGTTTTGTTTTGTTTTTTAAAAAGCTCAAAACATGACTCTGACTCGTGACTCTAACTTAAATTTTGAGCTCTCCTATGGGACCTGAGTGCTATGAAGGTTACAGTGTGATGGGTGATCAGTAAGTGGATGCACTGTGGTGCATCTAAGGTTGTCACCTGCCTTCCAACGCTCACTTGGTATCTCCCCATGTGAAAGCATGATTTCTTGCTCTGGTGTTTCTCTTAAATTGTTTGCAGTGCTTCTAACAACATGCTTCCTTGCAGGCTATATATGAACTAATTTGCCTGGGAGAAATCCTTAAATGAATGCAGCTTCTAAACAACAAACTTAATATTGCCCATCATCTAATATGTTATATTATCTATGGTTCTATTTTTTAAATCTGAAATATCTGTGTGTTTCAGATGTTTAATTTCTGCCCAGCAGCTGCTTCATTTCCTGTTCTTGGAACATATATTTAGATTCTTATATGATTGTCCATCACTGTGGTATTAGAGCTCACTGTATGCACTGTAGGCTGACGATATTCATTTAACCACTGTTTTTTCTGCTGGAGCAAGGGGTTTGAAGAAAGCAAATTTACTTCGTATAGGGGAGGCCTACCGACTCCTGTACCAACCAGTGGGTAGTTATGATGTCAGCACTCATCACGGCTAAAAAGGAAACAGCTGTGAGGCAGAGTCTGATAAGAAAAAGGCTAGGTTAACAGATCCATCCCTGATGCTGAGCTCTGCTTGTTAAAGGCACCGCCCATCTACTAGCTCCCTGCATATGTTGTGAACACATTTTTATTCTAATAATTTAACAGTTACAAGTCTATTTGTGTCTGTGGCTTTTTAATGTATTTACTATAAATAGTAAAATTGGTCTTAAATGTGTGATTATATAAGTTACTATTTGTTATCATGAAACACTTTGTTAGGTGAGGCTGTTGAAATTTCTCTAGGCCTCAGGGTGTTTTGATTTTTGACTGTTACAGAAGCAGAGTAAAATTGATCCTGACCTACAGGCACCACTTTATGCTGACTATAAAATGCTGCTACATGTGCTCTCAATGTTTTCCTTCAGACTAAGTCTGCTTTAGCATTAGGTGTCCGATTCAGAAGAGACCTAAAAGAGCTCAAGTATCTGCCTTGCACAGAAAATAACTTATCTGAAGAGTGGTAAAGATAATTTTATACAGAGGGTTAAGGAGACAAAGGTCATATTGCATTCTCCTGTGCCTACAATCCTGTGTTATGCATTGCGGTCGCTGTTTTTGAAGTAGAGAAAGGAAGGGCTGTGCTTTGCAAGCCAGCTTTCATGTGGAGTGACTGACTTCAAGGAAGTGCATACTCCCTTGCATGGTGCATTTAAGCCTTGTCACGTACCAAAAGCCCAAAGGCAAGGTTTTTAAGAGGTTCCAGAGCAATTATAGC